>NW_015505449.1:278841-388847 GCF_001515645.1 Sinocyclocheilus grahami | reverse complement strand
TCTATCTATCTATCTATCTATCTATCTATCTATCTATCTCTCTCTCTCTCTCTATATTATATATATATGCATATATGACATCAAATACTAAATCTAGCACATTTACATGAGTAAGATGTTTAATTGATGTGAATAGACCCTGAAAAATAGAAAAATTAAATACTAATAAATTCCTGGTCTTTACTGACAAATCATGGACATTAAATGGGTTGCAAAGTGAATCGCTTTGACTTTAACATTGTTTATCAGGGTTCTGAAGCAAAACCAGTTGAGAACCACTGATCTTCTATCTATCTATCTATCTCTCTATCTCTCTCTCTCTCTCTCTCTACATATATAACATATATATATATATATATACATATATGACATCAAATACTAAATCTGGCACATTTACATGAGTAAGATGTTTAATTGATGTGAATAGACCCTGAAAAATAGAAAAATTAAATACTAATAAATTCCTGGTCTTTACTGACAAATCATGGACATTAAATGGGTTGCAAAGTGAATCGCTTTGACTTTAACATTGTTTATCAGGGTTCTGAAGCAAAACCAGTTGAGAACCACTGATCTAAAAGAGCTGAGGATGATCACTGATGAAAACTTGTCTTTAATTAATGCCGGGTGTAATGTTTAAGGCCTCTATTTCTCATACTTGAAATCCAGCTTCAGTTTGTAACATTACACTTCAGTTTTTACTTTGAGATGGAGCTGCAATGAGGAAGTGCAGTAAATGCAGTAAAAAAGTTCCTTGATTATTACGCCGGAATGAGAGTATAGTTCCTAGCCATATCGGCCTAGAAAATCTCAACTTTTCTTCGGTCTTAGTACACGATGTAACTACAGAAGAGTCAAGTTTTAAATAGGAAAAATATAGAAACTCTTTGGTCATTTTTGAGCGAGATGCTAATGGTCTAATCAGATTCAATGATCTATGCTAAGCTAAGCTAAAAGTGCTCCCGCCAGACCCGGAGATCGGCTGAATGGATTCGAAAACGGTAAAACTCAACTGTTTAACTCTAGGGGAGTTGGAAAATGAGCCTATTTTCAAAAATAGTGGAGTGTTCCTTAAAGGCTGTATTTATTTAATCAAAAATAAAACAGTAATATTGTGAAATATTATTACAGTTTAAAGTAACTTATCTATTTGAATATATTTTAGATGTAATTTATTCTTGTGAGGCAAAGCTGAATTTTCAGCATCATTATTTAGGTCTTAAGTGTCACATGATTCTTCAGAAAGCTGACTTGCTGCACAAGAAAAGAGTTTACATTATAATTTATTTTATGCTGTTATTGGTTTATATTATTATTATTATTATTATTATATCTAACTTTTTTTTAAATTATATATTGGATAAAGATTTTATATATATTTTTTGCTTTCTTTCAGAAAAAGTGTCTGACAAATTTCTGATCCTTTTCCTCACATTCTAATCTTAAACCTCTTCCTCACACTCATCCTCCCTTTTGCACCATGATGGGAACCTCTACATGCGAGGAGAGGACAGAAAGTGAACTTGCATCCTAAATGCAGAGGTTTAATGGAGATGTCCGCCGGGCCACTGAGCACACGAAACCCTGAGAGACCTTTTAAAAGTATCTGCTCTTTACACTCAAACACACATCTTAGTTTCCATGAAGTGACAACAACTGACCTTTATCTCTAGGTGAACAGACTGACTCACACACCAACCAGAAGTGATCGTACGGGCCTTTAATCAGAGCACTGGCTGTAATGACTCTTACCCTGTAAGTGCTGCGGATGAATCGGGTCATTCACAGGTCACGTCGAAGAGAATCGGAGGTATGTTCCTGAATCTGAGAGAGATTTTTCCTTCTTCTAATTTGAAATAAAAAGTATTTTAAAGTGCAGGAAGTTCACAGTCACGCCTGCCGTGGCCTTGACAGCCATCAGTGTTGCATCAACAGCGTTTATACCGTAGTTTGGCTTGAAGCTGCCTTAAACCCTCTTTGATCTCCTGCTGATGCCTGAAGGAAGTACAAAAGACGTTCCATTTAAAAGGAGAAAAGTCATGGGGAGGAGGAAGGATGTAGGAGAAGCCAGAGGGAAACAAGACCGGGGAAGTTTACTGCTAATATATAATGCCAAATAAGAGATTCATCCAACCTCCAGCTTCCCCTGGCTCTCAATAGCAGGAAGAAGTCAAATAGAGTAATGTGTGATTTGCCTCAGGTTCCTGGTGCAATCTCAAGTAGGGGCGACCCGGAGTTCCTCAAATCCCATTGCTATCCTGTCACTACAGTGGCCCTGAGCAAAACACTTATCCCAAGGTTAATCCAAGAGTCTTTACCTGCAGTTAAAGTAGTGATTTGGAGGCTAGGAAGGGAAAATCACTAATTAGATCTCTTTAATATCGTAATTGTTTGTGTTAGACAACACTGAGATTCAATGAAGAGCAAACAGAGACTTTTGCACTAGGGATAGCGGATTGATCTTGAAGTATCGATGTTTAGCATTGAAACAAATGCATAAAAAGCTTTGAAGCGAAAATTGGCTTTATATTTATAATTGAACACGTTTTTTTATGTTTTTATTAAAGTGTCTTATGCTCACCAAAACCACATTCATTTGATCAAAAAGACTGTAAAAACAGTAATGTAAAATATTATTACCATTTTAAAATGTAATTTATTTAATTTAATTCAGATATGAAAATCTGAGCAACACCTGAGCAAAATTATAGCAGATTGGAGAGTCTATTATTCTTACAGAGCGTTCGGGGACAAGATATGTCAAGTGAAATCACATTAAGACCTTCATTGTCATGTGAATAAAAAAGAGGTTACACTGTAAAATTACATTTCTATTCTACATCCTTACTTTACATTATTGAAGCAGCGCCGGTCTGAGTGTTAAACAAACTGATCCTTGACCTGATCTCACAGTGACATTATTATTATGAGCTCATGCTGGATTTATGCACTTCATATCAGCCAAGAAAATGAATTCATATTCTTCCCCATTCTCATCTCCCAATTCTGCTGTCGCATGTAATTCAGTCTCTAGATAGGATGAATAAATCTTAATGGAGACTAAATCAGATCGTATTAAGTAATAATTTCTTTGTAAAATTGTGTTGCAGCCGGTGTCGGACATCTGAAACGCTTTCAGATCTGAATTTGCAGCTCGTTTTCCGGCAGTACTGATTCATAATGATCTTAGAGCGCCACACGGTGGTTGATATTGGAATTAAAGCGGACAATCAAGCTGGTCTTTCTTGACACAGGCCATCCAGATCATCAACTAGGGCTTTGTTTACATATTTAATGTCTTATTTGTCTGTCTGATTGTGAGTTTTGACCTTAATACTGAGTTTGCTCGTTTTCCGGCAGTACTGATTCATAATGATCTTAGAGCGCCACACGGTGGTTGATGTTGGAATTAAAGCGGACAATCAAGCTGGTCTTTCTTGACACAGGCCATCCAGATCATCAACTATTTGTTTACATTTTTAATGTCTTATTTGTCTGTCTGATTGTGAGTTTTGACCTTAATACTGAGTTTGCTACATGAATTGGATTCATACATATCAGAAAAGGGTAAAACCTCTCTCAGTTTTCTACGTAATCTCCCCGAGATTAATTTACTGAATGAAGACTGGAAAACCATTCCCACCATCTCTAATCCCTCTTATCTTCAAAAGCACTTTCCCGTTTCCCAGCAGGAGGAAGACCGCGTCTGAATTTATGACGGGCTTCAGATCGGTCTGTTCTCGGCAGAGAGACCTGAATTAGATTAGCCAGAGTTTGGGTCCATGAGTGCACTGACCCCAGACCAGCTCATAATCAGGATGAGACCAGACTAGTGTGTTACGGCTCACACACAAAGCCAAAATCAGAGTCCAAACTCATTCATGTCGAACAGTGTTGCCTTTCTTTATCTTTTCCTGAATCTCCCAAAAACATGTCTGAGTCACAATTCACTCCAAAATAAAAATAGAAAAAGGTTTTATAGTTTACAAGAAAATGTAACCTATTTTTGGATGACTGAGATTGGTGGCATTGCTTTCGTGTGTGTGTGTGTGTGTGTGTGTGTGTGTGTGTGTGTGCGTGCATTTTTGTGACAACTGAGGACATACATTTGTATAATGACAAAGGTATGACATAGGTATTACAAGGAGAAGGTGCCTTTTCAGGACATTACCCCATGTCCCCACTTTTCAAAACGCTTATAAATCACACAGAATGGAGTGTATTGAAAATCTGAAATAGCACAAAGTCTCCTGTAAGGAGTAGGTTTAGGGGTAGGGTTGGTGTAGGGCAATAGAATATACGGTCTGTACAGTATAAAAACCATTACGCCTATTGGATGTCCCCACTTTTCACAAAAACAAACCTGTGTGTGTGTGTGTGTGTATCTGGTATTCCCTACATTATGGGGACCAAATGTCCCGACAAGTATAGCAATACCAATACATTTGGACCTTGCAGGGGCATTTTTGGTCCCCGTGAAGAAACAAGCTTATAAATCATACAGAATGAAGTTTTGAAAATCTAAAATCTAAAGAAACCTAAAAATGCAGAAAGTTTTGTGTGATGGATAGGTTTAGGGGTATAGGTTAGGGTAAGGGGATCGAAAATACAGTTTGTACAGTATAAAAACCATTCTATGAAATGTCCCCATAATAATAAGAGCACCAGTGTGTGTGTGTTGTCGTTATAATTCCAATTATTCCCAATGTTGACTCTCATTTCTCTATTATATATAATGTAATATGTAACAGTAGGACAGGAGAAGTACAAATACATTTATAAATAATACAATATATAAATAAAATATTTTATAAATAATGCATTTTAATATTTTAAATAATTGCATATAAAATTGTCTTAAAATTAAAAATAAATAAATAAACAAAATTAATAACAATTCTAAAGCAATAATCAAATCACGACAGTGGGCAAAAATATGTCTGAAAGATTTTTTAATGTTATATTAATTGAAATCTTTATCTTTATAATATAATGTAATATAATTTAAATAATAATATCATTTATTTTGAAATAAAAAAAAGTAATAATAAAATAAAACCGGTATAAAATGAAACAAATTGGTTTTAGAGAATGATATTCAAAAGAATAATCTTATGCTCACCGAGACTGCATTTATTTGATCTAAAATACAGTAAAAACAGTAATATTGTGAAATATTATTACAATTTAAAATAATTGTTTTCTGTTTGATGTATTTTGAAATTTTATTCCAAAGCTGAATTGATGATCCCTCAGAAGTCATTCTAATATGCAACACACACACATATGAGTATATATATATATATATATTTCCCCTTATTTTTCTTTTCTTTCACCAGCAGTTTCTATCTCTCATGGCCTTTTCACAATCCTATTCCAGTCTTGCGTTGATTTGTGTTTTTTTTATGTTTAAAGGTCACATGCTACCATCTATCTCCTCAAATAACTTTAACTTCAATCTGCCGACAGTCCATTAAGGTGCTCAGAGCCTTCTGTCTTCTCTAACAAAAGATCCAAATCCATAAACATCAAGATATACTTGATAGACATTCTCACTCTGCAGTTCGAATATATATGGCCAAATCAGATTCGATTTTAGCATAACCTATTCCTTCAAGCTGCCTTTAGTCAAAATCTCTACCTTTCTTCTTCACTCCTTCTGCGTTGTGGTGAGACTGTCATTCACTGTAGTGCGTTGCAATGTACCATCCATCAAACACACTCCATTAATCCAGGACTGTGTGCCATCGTGCTGGCCTTCATTGCTCCTGCCTTTTGAAAAGCAGTAATTGATTATGTTTAAAGTAGGCCAGAATATGCAAATATTGCCAGCATTGTTCTGGTATCTTTCTCACTGCAGTCAGATTTTGAATAGTATATTTCGATGCTATTTTGGTCATAACAACCCACACACTGATAGATATGCAATAAAAAAGCTAACTGAATAAATCACACATTATTAGAAGGATAGGACTGTGCTTTTTCTTTCTCTGTCTCCTTAACAACGCAGTCCCTTGCAGCAGAAAACATAACAATACTGTATGATCATGATATAATCATGATGGTTCACAGAGATGAAAATTGTGGGGTGTTTTTAGGGAAGAGCAGGCATGATCGCATCACATTTGGTCCCAGCACCTAACCTGAGGGCTTTATGCAACTCTATGCAAATTTTGGCACAAAAACCACATTTGGGTGTAAGATTGAAATGCTTGGATCAGATTTAATGATATTATTATTTTTATTTTTATTTTTTTTAACTTTAAAATACAAACTGTACACATAAATATTAAATTTGTTAAAAATATGTTTCAAGTTATCATGAAAGAAGCACTACGTAGAATATTCAGGGAAATTAAAAAGCCCCAAACTAAGAATAATAAAGAATGAATTAATTAATTTGAAAACTGAAATGCAATTTTGATTGATTGATTGATTGAATGAATGAATGAATACAGTGCCAAAATAAAACTAGATAATATTTTAGTGCGATCTTCAATATATTTTTTAAATCTTTTAAACTGGATATGAGGTTTTTTTTCTTTAAAACAGCCCAAATGACAAATAAATACATAAATAAATAAAGCTAATTTCTCATAGGCTATTAGTGTTTTGTTAATACTCGGCAGGTATTATTTTAACGTCCATATATCTAAATAGGTGCATACAAACGATACCTAGATACTATACAAAAACTAAACTAGCCTAGCCATTTTAATAATCATCAGGCATTATTACTTTTAACGTCCATATATATATAATCTACTATCTAAATAGGTGCATTCAAATATTGTTAATTTGCGCTTCTATTAATCTGCAGAAATTTCATCAGTTATCCTGTTTTTTGTTGAAATTGCAAATCCTACCATAGCGAAGGCTTCATGAATATTAATGAGAACGTGCTGACGTTCCATAGTAACCTTCCAATGACAAAGACTTTATCTCGAATATTAAGCATTAAGTGCTGACGTCGCGTGGTTGACGTCCAATTCTTAACGACTGGATCATGAATATTAATTAACCAGCCTTCTCCGTAGTTGGAGCAGTATCTGATCTAGATAGAAAAGCGCCCCTTTCTAGACCCCGGTAGCGTCTGCTGTGACAGTGAGTCTCGTTTCCTCACCTTCGGAAAAACCGATCTGTTTGTGCGAAATCGCGGCTGAGGTTCGGAGGTTCTCTCTCTTCTTCCCGCGCGCGAGCAGGATTCTCAAGCCGTCACGCTGGAGCCGTACAGAATGGCCGTGTTTAAAGGGAAACGTCGAAATCACCGGTGTGAGTTTACAACCATCAGTGTAACTGTGAGAATCTGTTGTTTTGCATTCAGTGTAGAAATGCAAAACAACAATAGAAAGCATAGTAATAGTAAAGAACGGTATATATGTTTGTGTCTTTTCCATATCCTTTCTGTCAGTCTCACCTGTTCAGTTCAGTTGCATGTTGGCAAATTGTCAGTGTTGTGCATGTGTAGTGATACACATGACTCCAGGCTCCTGTCATATCTATATCTGAAAGATAAGACATCCTCATAATGCTCAATCCATGATTGAAGTGGTCTGATATGTGCATTTGCTTCCTATTGAAACCCTTGGCAACTCTATTATGTGTTATTGCAGTATGATGGCTGTGTTTTGATATTTTTGGCCGTTCAGTAGCTGAAATGAGTGTGATCAGTGTCATGGTTCTCCTCTAATGTTACTACACTGAGCCAGAATCAATTGAGAAAATTAATATCCATCAGAGACAGATTTCTCTTAATGGTACTTTTCATTGTCCTGCTCCTCTTCCTCCTCCTCCTCATCATCATCCTCCTCATCATGACCTATCACCTGGCAGGTAATCCATTAGCAGCAACTAAACCTCTTGAGATGCATGTTGCACAATGATATTGTGCGCTTAAAATGTGTTATGAGCAGGGCTATTGTAGTAAACTAAAACCATTATACATTTTTTATCTAAAATAAAATAAATGTTAACTGAAAAAAACAACAACAATAAAATATAAAAAACGTTTGCTTTTGTTTTATTTCAGCTAGCTGCAGAGGCAGCATTTCTCATTTTAGTAATTTGATTTAGGCTACTAAAATAACTAAAATAGATTTAAAAAATAATAATAAAAAAACTATATTAGAGATATATTTTTTACAAATATTTGCAAACAATCACAACAAAATGACTAAAACTTTAACCAAAATTAAAATGGAAAATATAAAAATAAAAATGAATTCAAAATATTAATAATATCTATAATGTTATATCACTGATAGCATAATAACACTGGTTATGAGGATAGTCTGCTTATATTGTGGTTAAGAAATGGTTGATTCCTCATTTTCATACTTTTTTTTTTTTAATTTATGATGTTTTACAGTAATTTTATGCATGAAGCTTTAATGAGCTCATGCTAATTTAAAAACTACATTCAGCATTTACACTCATAAAAAAAACGGTCACACTTTGGGGCCACTTAAAATAAACTATCAAAAATCATCAAAGAAAACTCAAAGATCTTCTGTATTCATATACACTGAAAAAAATTGGTGGTAAAACAATTTTGAAAAAGAAATCGCCAGTAGATTTCACAATTATTTACAAGGAAACAGCCAGAAACACATTCAATTAAATGTGAAATTTTGAAGTGAAAAGATATTTTCTTGAAGAAAAATATTTTCTTGTAAAACATACTCTAATATTTATTTTTTCTCTTTTTTTTTTACAGTGTAAATTTGAACCTATATGATCTTGTGATAATACTCAAATTCTTTTTATATTTTTATAGAGTAGTACTTTAATTTAAGCAAGACTGTTTAAATGTGTTAATGTCACCATATTTGACATCCGAAAACAGACTGACAACCGTATTCTGCTGCTGCTGCTGCTGTGTGAACATAGCCAGGCATCATCTATGCAAACCTTATTTTAAACCGAAGCTATACATACCTGTATCTCGAGATCTTCAACACCCATAAGCCTCTTAAAACTAGCACGTTCTAAAAGTAGAAATTTCTAAATTTATGAACAGCCCCACACTGCTTTGCATCCCTCTTGACATTCAGAAGGGGGAAATGCATATAAAGAAAATGATCTAAACAGAAGACTAGAGTTGTTGTTACTGCTCAGTTACTAATAATAGAGAGATTTTTTGTGCTATTTTTATTAGAAAATCTTTATGATACCTCCCAGTTCAGAATAACAGTTCCTTCTGGGCCTGTTGTCTATGATAACCCTGTCAGTGCAAGTTTATAGATCTCAGAGCCACAGTGCACATCTGACGGATGGATTTGACCTGGTCATCCCACTGGGCTGTGAGGAATAGAGCTGTGAGTGTGACAGTGATGAGTGTGGACTTGGTCCCAACCACTGCTTAAATTTCACAAGAATTCCTTCTAGATGCATGTCCTCTGGCCTAAAACGAAATTTATATACACTGAGCCAAAATTGCATGGCAATGTAATGCTCCTATAGTTTGTTTAATCCCGACCAAACTGGATGTTCTTGTTAGTTAATTGGTTTTATTTCAGCTAAGCGCAGAGCTGCATCCTAAACTGAGTTATGTTAGATCTGTCATCATCACTTAATCATGTAATTCATCGTGTCCTGCTCTGCTCTTGTAAATTCCCAAAGCCCTGCTGTTATACCTGTTTGTGCCATTACATTTCAGATAGGTGTATGGCAGATGTCTTATAGTGATATATCAGATGGATTATTTCAGTAGTGACAGGAAAACAAAGACAGTTTCTAGGAGACACAGAATGAGTGGAAAAGCTTTATGAGACATCCGTTAGAAAAAAAAGAAGTATCCTTGGGTTGTAAATGTAAAAAGAATGAGCTCTCCCAAGACAAAAACATGTGCTTTCTGTCACTGCATCTGCAATTCTTGCTCTTAATTTTTGCGGAAATCCCAGCCAATCAGAATGTAGGCTATTTAGAGCAACAGGCACAACGCAAGGGCCCTTGATCTGTTATGTAGTTCAAATCATAGACTGTATAAAAACATGGATGTAGTGTCCGTGACGTCACACGTAGATTTCCGAAGAGCGTTTTTGAAGCTCAAAAGTGGGCGGAGCGGGCCCTCGCCATCTTTGCAACGCGTCACCGCACGTCACTCCCGGATAATCGAAACTGGGCAAAGAGGCGGGAGCAGGTTGCTGAAGCCACGCCCACCTAGCTCGACGGTGGTGACAGCAGCGGCAATCCACCTGTCACTCAAGTGGCCACACCCTTAATTATGCAGAATATGCGTTTAAAAAAAAGCTTGTGCTTGATGTCTTGCCTTTTCATCGTACCATCATATTGTCTGCAACAGAGTTAGGGCTTCGTACGAGGATGTGATGAGGCCAGTCTGCCTACGGTCCCTGCAGTGCTGAGCTTTAACATTTAACTGACCAACTCATGTAGACGCAACTGTACAACTTCAAGAAATAAAGTGCAGATGAGTGTTGCCAGATGTTCCACATTTAATTAGGTCAGTAAAGGAATTTGAAATGAATGCATAAGTAAGCCACGGAAAATCTCTCCATGGACTCTTTCGTGGTCGCTACATGTTCTGTTAAAAGAATAGTTCATGCAAAATTTTAATTATCATCATTTACTCACCTTCATGTTGTTCCAAACCCATGTGACTTGCTTTCATTCGCACAACATAAATCTTTTGTTCAATTTCCAAATAGCATCTTAAAAGTAGATGAGTTGAGAATGAGATACTGTGTTTTGCTGGTGATAACACTAAGAAAGATGGACATGTACATCACATTTCATGTCATATTATCAGATGCATCAACATAATTGTCAGTGTACCTGCTGAATATCAGGTTTTAAATAGACGCCACATGGATATATATATGGCTGGTAGAGAGTGTGTTTGTGTGTGGGCTATATTAAGGTGTGTGAGCGTGTACCTTACGCTTGTGACTTTCAGACGTGACAGTGTGCTAATTGGAAGAAAATTAAGGGTTGTCTGTAAGCAGCAGTCTGCTTGCTCTTCTGTTTAGCAAGCAGTAAAACAGATGGCAACTGAGGATAGATCAGCACCCAGCTGAGTTGTGTGTGTATGTGTGTATATATATATATATATATATATATATATATATCATGGAAAACCGGGATTCATCCGTGAAGAGAACACATCTCCAAAGTGCCAGATGCCATCGAATGTGAGCATTTGCCTACTCAAGTCGGTTACGACGAGGAACTGCAGTCAGGTCAAGACCCCGATGAGGAACGACGAGCATGCAGATGAGCTTCCCTGAGACGGTTTCTGACAGTTTGTGCAGAAAGTCTTTGGTTATGCAAACTGATTGTTGCAGCAGCTGTCCAGGTGGCTGGTCTCAGATGATTTCTGATTGGTCAGTATAGTTTTGCAAATGTTAAATTAAATAACTGACAGTTGTCACTGGACATGCTGTGCTAGTTACTTCTATCATTTATTTATTTCTAATGTGTGTACACTACCATGTTTGTGGTTTATTTGTAAGGTCAAACTGATAAGAGATCAGACAAGGTGCTGAGAGATGGAGGTTGTTCTTTATACAGAGAAAAAAAGGAGCATGATATACAGAAACAAAACAATAAATCAGAAGCAGCTTTTCCTTCTTGAGGGTTGTCGCCTCTCAGATTAAAATGATTACACAGGAGACTGTCTCATCACATTATAACTATGGACTTGTTCCACTAACGTTTGACAACCAGATGCTTTTTACCTTCATTTTGAACAGTATATCTATTTATTTTTTCATTAATAATATTCATTCAATTAATTAATTACATCATTTTGAATAAACTTATTTTTGCAAAATGCTTAAACTGTCCTTGTGGATACCTTTCTTTAAAACAAATAACACTCAGTTAGAATACTTTATCGAATGTCATGCCATTTGTTTCATTTTGAAGTATCAAAATACTTTTTGCTTCTTATGTTAAATAACAAAGGTTTGTGAATAAGGACTTGGTTTGAATAGGGCTTGTTTCAGATGCCGCACATGTCTCCTTGTGAGTGCCCGTCTCAATGGAAATCTTTCCTGGTGCTACGATCCAAACAGTGAAAGAGATCCACTCCCCCCTCATCCAGCGCAGGGTTCAGGACCACGGAGAGCTCCTCTCTACTCGGCCTGTCTCCAGGCAACCATTAGAAATCCGGCGAACAGATGCAGATAAATGAAAAATTTCCCTCGTGGCCAGAGCTACATCCCCTCATGTCCTTGCACGGGTACCGCATACATCTGAAGCAAGCAAACAAATGCTTTATTAAATGGGAATCAGAACCTGATTTCTCATAAAGCATGCTGCTTGGAGAAGTGAAGTTGGCTAGGCCATGTCTGAGTCATTTTGTGAGCCGATGTGCTTGACTATTTACCCCAGATCAGCATAAATAACAGGATTTCTGTAAGGAGATTCTTTCTGAAAAGGTTTCATGTTTTCTGCCAAATTTTATCCTCTTGTTTTGATCCTGTAACACCAGTCGCAAGAAGCTTTGTAAACATGACAAAACATCCTTGTTTATGTGCAGTGTATTTGTTAAAGGAGTAGTTCAGCCAAAAATGAGTTTTTCTTTATTGGAACAGATTTGGAGATGTGGAATCCACAAGTAATCCACACCACTCCAGACCATCAATTAATGTCTTGTGAAGTGAAAATCTGTGTTTGTAAGAAACAAATACCTTATAAATGTTTTTTAACTTGCTTCCAAGTTGAGTCCTCTATCCATAATATTGCTTTCTCCAGTGAAATGTCTCGTCTGAAGCAGGAGAGCTATATGCACAAGCACCGTTTACAAGCGAAAACTGGCCAAAACATTTCCAAGCATATATGTTGGTGGATTTTGATGTGAGAGGACAACAGAGGGATCGACTTCTATTTTGGCCAGATGCAATGGTTTAAAGTTTACACCCTTTGATGAATATGTTTTATTACAAACACGCAGCTTTTCGCTTCACAAGATTTCAGTTGATGGACTGGAGTGGTGTGGATTTGTTTGGACTCTCATTCTGACGGCACCCATTCACTGCATTGGTGGGCAAGTGATGCATAATTTTCACAGCTCAACTGTTACCACTATAAGCACAGTCTGTTCATATCTATCAGTGTGAGATTTCAGAGCTGCAGTATAAAATGTGTATCACATTTTTCTTAAAGCTGTTCTATGGCAGAGTCTCCCCTCTGAATTCTCTTGAATTGCAGCAAGGAGTGTTTTTGTGATTAATGCTGCAGACAGGTGTGCTGGGTTGTGTGGGTCAGATAGTTGAGATAAGTCTCACAGATGTTCTGTACTTTGTGCTATCGCTCAAGGATGATGGTTTGATAAAAAAAAATGATGTAATGCATAAATAGATGCACCAAGGTCAAGTGCTTCCGCATTCCTTATCTTCCTATTCATCCCTTCCATTTCTTTTGCTGCAGCAGTTAAATTATTTTGTTTTAGTACAGGTTTTCATCTATAGTTCTTTGAAAGATATTCACAGTGCAAAAAATGGATAAACAGTGCACAAAATTGACTGAAATTAAACCACAAAAAGTATTTGAATAGGTAAGTCACACTTAAAAGAATAGTTCACCAAAAATGAAAATGTACTGAAATTTACTCACCCTCAAGCCATCCAAGATGTAGATGAGCTTGTTTCTTAATCGGAACAAATTTGGAGAAATTTTGCATTATATCACTTGCTCACCAATGGATCCTCTGCAATTAATGGGTGCCGTCAGAATGAGAGTCCAAACAGCTGATAAAAACATCAACATCTTAACATCAATCTTGTTAAGTGAAAAGCTGCTTGTTTGTAAGAAACAATCATTAAGACGTTTTTAAATTCAAACCATTGTTTTTGGTTTTCTTCAATCCATAATGTTGCTTTATTCAGTCCTTTTTGGGTGAACTATTCCTTTAAAAATCTATGAATGTCGTTTTATTAGTTAACAAAATACCAAAACAAGTGCCATTTGTTTTACAAGATAGAATAGCCCATGCTATTCAAGCAAAATATTTTGAATGATTTAAAACAGTATAACACAAATTCACTACACAGTTGCACCGCATTACCTAACCTAGCACTGCACCATTAAAGGCTTGCTACTATCAGCAATTTGCATGCAATGAATTTTCAGAATGTTCAGTTCTAAAAAAATCTGTTTGCCTGCTATATGTGAATTGTGTTTGTAATGGACTGCATTTCTCATAGATGTCTTATTCTGTTGTTATTCAAGGAGTAGATTGCACAAAATCAGTTTTAGAGAACAGATATTTGGGAAACCAAAGTTCTACTGTATTTTTAGAATACTGGATGTTTTTGTGTGTGTGTGTGTGTGTGTGTGTGTGTGTGTGTGTGTATAACACAAATTCACTACACAGTTGCACCGCATTACCTAACCTAGCACTGCACCATTAAAGGCTTGCTACTATCAGCAATTTGCATGCAATGAATTTTCAGAATGTTCAGTTCTAAAAAAATCTGTTTGCCTGCTATATGTGAATTGTGTTTGTAATGGACTGCATTTCTCATAGATGTCTTATTCTGTTGTTATTCAAGAAGTAGATTGCACAAAATCAGTTTTAGAGAACAGATATTTGGGAAACCAAAGTTCTACTGTATTTTTAGAATACTGGATGTTTTTGTGTGTGTGTGTGTGTGTGTGTTTTACAATCCCAGGGCTCCAAAGTATTTGCTGAACATCAAACAGGCACCACATTGTTCTACCCACTACGCTCAAGTCATTAAAGGCTGATTCAGAGAGAAGTTGCATGGATTAATTTGCCCGGCCGTGGTTTGAAAACCAAAACCGACAACCTCAGTATGCAATGAGAACTCATTACTACAGGTGTTTGATTCTGAATTCTTCTGTTTTTCTGCAGATATTAACATGGCCGGAGAGCCGAAGCCCTACAGGCCTAAACCAGGATCCAAACGACCCCTGACTGCTGTCTATAGGTGAGTGTTTCCTATTAAATGCTGCTATATAGATAGAACAACATGGCACTGTACTTAAATATGGGTGTACTAAACATAGCCTACAAATGTTTGCTCATTCTGCACTGTGCATTTTACTTCAGATAAAATACTGCATGTGTAAATGAAATCCTTTCGCTGTTCTTACTTTTGTTAGAGCTAAGGTAGAACGGATTAAAGTCTGGTTGGTGTGGCTGAGTGAAGCCGTCAGCACATTTGTCCTATTATCAGGTTTAGATTACAGAACAGTCCTGCGATTATCAGCACATTCGTTCAGTTGCTGAAGTTGCAGTTGTGTCTCGCAGGTTCGGTTAGATGGTTGAACTCTTATAGGAAGCGAAAAGCACTCCAGACACATCAGTGAAAACTAACCAAGCAGAAAATGAGTGAAAAATCTGTGTTTGAAAGGGTATTAGGCATTTACTCCTTTATTGACAAACTTTTATAGGGATTCAGAACTTTTTGTAACAAACAATAAATGCTAACTAATGCTAAACAAAGTCACTGGACCATGAAACAATTACTGGATTAGCGCTGTTTATGTTTTTGTCCATAAATGTAACAGAAATAGCTTTTGCACTTAGCAAATAATAATAAAATAATTTAATTACATGCCTGAAATAGTGTCTAACCGAGGACTTAAGGTTTTTTTTTTGTGTGTGTTATATGATTGTATTTTACTTTAGCTAATTCTGGGTTTTTAATTCTTTATTTCTTGGTCTCATTATATTTTTGAGTCTTGATTTGCATTTCAAATCAACTAATTCAAACCAATCCATTACGTTGTCTGAGGTAGGCTTAATTAGGAGAGTAGAACCGGAGCAAACCAACAAAGAAGAGCTTTGAATGTTAATTAGTTTGGAAGGAAATGGTCAAAGAAATGAGGAGATGCCCATAATGGAATATGAGTTAGATGACCCGAAATAGTTTCTATAGTTGACAGGATATTCATAATATGCATGACATATATTAAAATACACAACTGCATTAAGTTTGACCTTATCCCTAATTGTTGTCCTGATGTTGTTGTACACAATTAATTATTAGTGCATGTTATCATCCAGAAAAGTAAAATAGAAAAACATAAATAAACAATCATATATTTATAAATTATCATTAACTTAGAGTAATAAACAAATTAAACCTTAGAGAGTATTGAACCTATAATTATAATATATATATATATATATACACATCCTGACATAGCAAATTGCACTTTACACTGTGCCTTTGTTTTGTCTTTTTCAGTGGTTATGAATTTGATTATGATTACTACAGGGATGATTTCTACAATAGGTATGTATGCATTTATTTACCATTAATCTGATTGCGCACATTTTGAAAGACTCGAGTCCTTCAGCAGTTGTTTGTGCATTATCTTTCCTTATGAGGGGCCGTACAAGCCATAATTCATTCTGGCACTCTCACACACTTACATTCTCCTTTCACACACATATATTTTTGCTTTCACATACTTATCCTCTATTCACATGCATACATTTCTACTCTCACATACTTACATTCTCCTTACACATGCATACATTTCTACTCTCACACACACATACATTCAATATATATACTGTATGTGAAAGGAGAATGTATGTATGTCTGAAGAAAATATGTGTATGTAAGAGAAGAATGTATGTAAGTGTGAGAGAGAGTATAGTGGAAACGGAAGGCAGGTCAGGCGCGATCAGGGTCACCGGGACAGGTCATGATCAGCATGGCTGACGTAGATGAGGCGGCCGCATAAGTATTTCAGCAAGCTATTTGGACTAAAAAAAATATATATATATATTATCATCGTGAAAAGGTTACATGGCCTCGTCCCTTGAGCGAGTTGTGATTGAGGACGCGGGCTCAGCCTCAGTCGAGTTGCCAGATACACGCATTATAAGCGTCTATGGATTTTTTTTTTCCTACTAAGTGCAAATAGCCTGCCTTGTTGATAGAGGCTATTTACAGTAGCTCCACCCACAAATGTGTTATAGGGATAGTCAACACTATAAAAGACGGCACTTAATCGTCAGCTTCGGTGGTGTAAATGGTAAAGTGCGCACCGTGGTCTTTTTGACGCGATCGACCCGGGATCGAATCCGCCTTTTACCGAACTTTTTTTCTTCCTTTTCAAATCTCATGTCACATCAGAAATGCATTTATTTTCAATAAAAATGAAGGAAACAATCAAAAAGTTGAAGATAAAGTATCGGGTAGGGTTAGGGAGGACTTTATTGTCCCAATAAGGTGGCATCCGACGATTAAGTGCCGTCTTTTATAGTGTTGACTATCCCTATAACACATTTATGTGTAGTTTATAGGGACATTTACGCTACTGTAAATAGCCTCTATCAACAAGGCGGGCTATTTGCACTTAGTAAAAAAAAAAAATCCATAGACGCTTATAATGCGTGTATCTGGCAACTCGACTGAGGCTGAGCCCGCGTCCTCAATCACAACTCGCTCAAGGGACGAGGCCATGTAACCTTTTCACGATGATAATATATATATATATATTTTTTAATCCAAATATGTGAAAGGAGAATGTAAGTGTGTGAAAGCAAGAATATATGTATGTGAAAGGAGAATGTAAGTGTGTGAGAGTGCCAGAATGAATTATGGCTTGTACGGCCCCTCATATTTCCTGGTTTCAAATAGCATGTATTATTTTAAGCTTTTTTTTTTTAAGCAAATATCATCGTATATATGTGTGTGTGTGTGTATTTAATTTTATTTTGGTGAAAAGATGTGTACAAATATATGAAAGTAATTAAATATGACATCAACACCAAATCAATAATTTTATTTATCTTAAACACCTACAGTTTGTCCTTGAAAAGAATTTAAAAGGCAGATAAAAACTCATAAGCTAAATGGACCTCGTCTTTAATAATAAAAAAAAAAAACGTTTTATTTCACTCATTTCCTTCTTTTGATCTCATCTTTATTAGCAGAGACATTTACTAAATGTCAGCTGGGTGGAGAGCTGTGAATATCCTTGAGAGATTGATGCGAGAGGAAGGGCATGTGCCTTTGTTTGACATTTGCTTGTACCTCCTTTCTTTTCTTTAAATTCGTTTGAAAAATTCGCCTGCCATGATGATGAATTTCAAAAGTAGCTCCGCTAATTGCAAGGAAACCAGAAACCAGGAGTCAGAAATGTTTCCGGGGGTGAAAAACCTTTAGAAAGCCATATCATTCAGAATCAAAAGCCTGGCTTTGAGTGTTAATGATGTTATGATGCCTGATTTAAACTCTGCACATCTTCTTTGGTTCTTTTATCTGGTTAGGCTCTTTGACTATCACGGACGGGTGGCTCCTCCTCCGAGGGCAGTGATTCCTCTGAAGCGTTCACGAGTGGTGCTTCCATCCACTCGACGCGGGAAGAGTTCATTCCCTATTAAAACCTCATCCTCTTCTTCCTCAAGACCCCCATCATCATCGTCGTCCTTCTCCTTTGGGCTGAAATGTAAGCCATAATAAATATCACACAAGCGTCTAAATATGAAGACAACCTAAAATTCAATACATTATATAACAGCTACAAGTTAGGTGTATTTTTTTTAGCTTACAATTTCACATAATAACTTGCTGTCTATTGAATAGAGTATATAACTGCAATTTATTTCATTGTTTTATTTAGTAAACACTTTAGATCATTTTTTAAGGGAAGAAAGAAAAAATATATGTCATTTTCAGTACTTTCTGTGCATTTATTTTTGGAGTGCAGATATGTGATGGCTCGATTTCTCGCAGACATGTTGCAGCTCTCTCTTCACAATAGTACACTCTGTCCTGTTCTCCTCTCAGCCTGTCTGAAAGCACAGAAACCAATATCACAGTGCATGCAGTTATAAACAAACACTATTTCAGGCTAACTGTACAGAAACAAGATATTCTGTTTTCTCAAACTGCATTAAAAAGCACAGAACAAATCTGCAATAATTAAATAATATAATAACTGTCCAATACTTTATGAACTTGATTGTACATGTATGCAGATATATATTTATATTGTTGGGTATATAATATATTAATATTAATATATACAGTTAATATTATGTATTATCAACTGCCTGAATTATTTTTTTTTTTTTACAAAATGTAAGTATATTATCTCATAGCTCTTTATATAAAGTTGAATATGTAAGTATGTCCAGCTTTGTCTGTATACATACTGTATATTCATACTCACGTAAAGCAATATATTCTATATAGCAAATCTCAGCTGTTTGATTGATTGTTTTTTTTTTGTTTTTTTGCAAATGTAACTATTTTCGCTCAGTTCTTTATATAAATTTGGATTTATAAGTATGTCCAAATTTATCCACATAAATACTAGGGATGCACCGAAATGAAAATTCTGGGCCGAAATCGAAACCGAAAATTCTGGATGCATTTGGCCGAAATCCGAAAATGCTTAAAAAAAATTATTTATTATTTTATTAAGTAATATAAAATAATTTTGTAAGAGTTTTTAATTTAACTCAATAATTTGAATGATACTTACTTTTAAAAAAAAAGCAAATAAATAACCACATTTTTATGGAAAGTAAAACAATAAAATTGGACATAAATTATATCACTATTACATATTAATATATTATTCTTATTCAATTCTGTTCAACAGAATCAGATTTAACAGATTTTTTTTTTTTTAACTAATTATCCAAATAATGTATATTCCTACAAAGTTATTATTATCACAGCATCTGAGCAGAGCATAGCTGGGAGCAGATCAGTGAAGGAGAGGGTAGCATCATTTTACCAGTGTTGCCCAGTACAGCTGTACTAGGATTTTCGAAGGTCAAAATTTCGGTGCATCCCTAAAACATACAGTATACTGGCGTGGTGATATTCACTAATATAGCAAATCTCAACCGCTTGATTGCTTGTATCGCAAAATGAAAACTTTATTACCGCCCTGCTCTAATCTGCTAAATGCAACAATAAGACATGAAGGTATTAAGATTCTATAAACATTAACCTCATGAAAATCTGTAAAGCTGCTGTGAAACCATGTGAAAAGCGCTATACCAATACATTTGACTTGCCTTGCCTGAAGATTGCAAATGCAACTTGACTTGGTATTTTGGTGTGTCAAGCAATGACATTCATGCAATATCATGCAAAAAGACATTAATAATACAGTGCATGTTGCAGGAATCGCTCCCACAGATCCACAATGCACTTTACACTATTAAATCACTGAACTCTGGCAGTGACAGTCTGTGGCACACTGTATGAAGTCCACAAGCTTTATTCCTCACTGCCAACTGCTGGTTTATTGTCTGGCACAGGCGAAACATGTCGGTCAGTAGCTCTCTCTTACAGGTTACACAGTGTGAAAAAGAGACTTTTTATATTTCATGGGAGCAAAAAAATCAAGAACATATTGAATTTTGTAACCACAGAGCATTATGAGACCGAGACTTACGGCCGTCTGATATGCTCCTTTAATTCTATGGATGCGAGCCAAACGGCAAGAATGTCATGCGGTCGTGTTTGTAAATTAGAATTCATAACACTAATTCAGATTTGATCTCTAACCCACAAGTAGCAGCTTTCACAGCATCTGTCAGCATCCCACCGTCTCCTCCAAGCGTGGCGCTCAGAAGTCGAGATTAGCCGTGGTGCATGACACTAATGCTCTTAGCTGTGGTGCTGTGGCCTCTCTGGGGGCTTTTCTTATATCAGTGCAATTCACGAGCAAAAATATCCATGGCATGTACACAAAAGTGCGACTGTTTACCTTAATCTGCATTTCATTGGAGTTCTCCCTTCTCTTCACAGTGCAAACTGGAGATTAGCTTTATACTACACTAAAATAGCATTTAATTTGGCTCGAAAAGTTTACTTTGGCTGTTTCTCTCAAAACTGGTTCATGTTTTCCTGATGAAAATGCAGTTGTTCTCCATTTAAGATAAGAATTGTGATGTTTTTTCATTGCCACCAGAAAATACTGATGGCTATGTACTGTAGTAGAGGAGATGTGAAAACACACAACTACTGCAATTTTTGTCCCAAATAGAGTGACATGAATAGCAAAACCTGTTTTATTTGCCTCTGTCTGTGAAATAATATTGGAAATTTGACTTGCGCTGTGACATGCTGTACTGCAACCTCAATATTTTAAACAGAATTTTGCTAATTCTATTATGCATGAAGCTTTTGTGCCCTCATATTAATGCCATGAGCCTGCATGCATATTTGGACTGTTTAATTTGTCACACTATAAGGACCATTTAAACTGAAGTGCTAGCAAAAGGGTAATTCAAAATAATGAAAAACCAGGTACAGGACCAAGGTATGCTCACCAAGACTGCATTTATTTGATCAAATGTACAGTAAAATAAAACAGTAATATTGTGAAATTATTACAATTTAAAATTACTGTTTTCTACGTTAATATATTTTAGAATGTCACTCATTCCTGTGATGCAAAGCTGAATTTTCAGCACCATTACTCCAGTCTTCAGTGTCACATGATCCTCCAGAAATCATTCTAATATGCTGATATGCTGCTTTAACATTTCTTATTATTATCAATGTTGAAAACAGTTACTTAATGTTTCTTGATATCTTAATGCTTAATATTCTTAATGAAAAGAACAACATTTATTTTAATAAATTAAACTTTTTATCAAATTCATTTTGATCAATTTAATGCATCCCTGCTGAATGAAAGAATTGATTTCTTAAAAAAACAGAAACAAATAACAATAAAAAAAAATAACATTTAAAACACATGTGACAACTTACCCCAACCTGGTCTATATAGGAAAATTGTTTTGTTCTGAAAACACAATTTAAACTTTTGGTTAAAATCTGCCTTCATTATATAGTTGACGTTTCTTCTGAATATATGGTGGGGGTGTTTCATTGTGTTCACTTATTTACTTGTTCACTTATTCTACACAAAGATATGATATTATGGTGTTGCAATCTAGTTAAAGGGCAGAATTCTCAAAAATTGCTATAATTAAGAGGGCTTAGAAGTCAAGACCTTACAGTTACTGAGATATAGCTTGTGACAACTAGCCCCAGTCTCCTCTAGACTTTCCATTACATTTTAATCTAGAATCTTGATATTGGAAAACAACACGTTGTGCGTCATAATCCGCAGCATTTCATGCACCGCACATCACACATCCTCGAAAAAAATTCACAAGTAAACAGTTTAAAACAAGTGATAAAAGAGAAAGTTTTACCAGCCGTTGTCATCAAATTGATGCTCAGCTATAGTGTTTTGTAGGTTGCCCAGATTACAACTCCTTCAGAATTCACGTTTGCAAAGCTCGAAGGCAATTTTTGGACATGTGTTGTATTTGGAGCTTTGGAGCAATTTGAATGGTTGCACACGGACACGTTCATTGAATTGCAGTAGATACGACGCTCTGTCACCTAAACACCTAAACACACAGAGCTTTCTGCCTCGGGCGGGTGATGGCAGGCGACACTATTTTGTGAGGTAGTGGAAAAGCTGGCAGCGGTGTGACAGCAGTGCTGGGTCATGCTGTGTTATCAGGGCTGAAGGCGGTGACAGCAAAACCACAAGCTTCAGCTTTCTCAAGGAGAGGAGCGGCTCGAAAAATGCTGGAAAATACAAACTAATGAATTTTTCTACAAAGCATTTATATGTATCCTGGAGCTCCAATTATCATGAAGAAGCAGGTTTTTCCGTGTCAAGAGGTGCTGCTAAAGGTTTTTCATAGAGGTCCATTCAACCCACACTGCATTGTCTAATAATTTTCTAGTGTCGTTCAGTATATTAAAGCAGTAACTTGGATTTTAGAAACAAAAATGCCAGGTACTTTTGTTTTTGCATCAGTGAAAATAGTTCCTGAGTGATTCATTGTTTTGTGAATTATTAAATAACTCATTCATAAAGTCACTTGTTGTGTTCCTGAATGAATTAGCTTTTTCAAACAAATTCGCTTGAATGAATGATTCAATGATTCACTCATAAAGTCTGTTGTTTTGTTCATGAATGAATAAACTTGTTTAAGCAGATTGGTTAAATGAATGTATTTAATAAATTTATGTAAATTAATAAAGTTGGTTTGTTTATGACTGAATAAAGGTATTTAAATAGATCCATTAAATGAGTGATTCAAGGACTCATTCATAAAGAAGTTTAGTTCCTGCATGAATTGGTATTTTTGAACAAATTGGTTGAATGAACCATTCAGTGACTCATAAAGACAGCCTGTTATTTCACAAATTAATTAGCTTTTTTTTTGTTGAACAAATTGCTTGAATGATTCAATGACTGTTTCGTTTTGGAATGAAACAGAATGTTTTTGAATAGATCGATTAAATGATTCAAATGCTTAATCATAAAAACAGTCACTTGAGATTTTGAATGAATCTCTAGAATGAAAAATGTATTAATCCATCGAAAGAATGTTTCGAGGAGCTACTTGTTTAGTTCCTGCATGAATTAGTATTTTTTAACAAATTGGTTGAATGAACCATTCAGTGACTCATATGAAGATAGTATGTTATTTCACAAATGAATTAGCATTTTTAAACAAATTGCTTGAAGGAATGATTCAATGACTCATTCAAAAAAATTAAAAAAGTGTTGTTTCGTTTCTGAATGCTTTTGAACAGATCAGTTGAATGATTCAATGACTAAATCATAAAGAAAGTCGCTTGTTTAGTTCCTGCATGAATGAATAGTTTTTTAACTAATCTGTTGAAAGAAAGATTATTCTTAAATTCAGTCTCATTCTCGACTCATTCAGTATGTTGTTTAGTTAATGAATAATTCAACATTTTTGAATGGATCGGTTAATTTAATTATTCAATGTTTTGCTCCTGAATTCATTTGTGTTTTTGAATGAATTGGTTGAACGAATAAGTCAGTGACACACTCTTAAAAACAATTTTTTTGTTTGCAAATCAGTCAGCATTTTTGAATGAATCATTTGAATGAATGATTCCTTGACTCACTAGCCACCACCTATTAGCGTAACAAAGAGTCATACAAACACCGATCTACATAATGTGATGTTTTGTGATTTCAAACCACATGAAAGCTGGACATTCCACCTACATGTATCTGAAGTTACACTAAGTAATTCTGAAAGATGTCTAGAACCATTTCCATATTTTTAAACTGATCCAGTGTTGGCCTATTTGGGTTTTCATTTATGACCATGGTCATTCTGGCCTGCCCAGAGAGGAGATCTGAAGGAGATTAATCTGACAGCTGTCAGATAAAAAAATGCAGTGGACCTATTTAAAGCACTGAATATACACAGAAATTAGCAGCATGAATTAAGCCAGCAGGCATTGAGCAGAGATTTTTCATCTCATGTGATGTAGTGGATTCATCAGTAGGAGAGTCTTTCAGTGTGACCAGTGGTTAAATGTCTCAATGGTCACAATACAGGATTTTCAACTACCTAGTTCTTCTTTGGGACTGAACTACAACTTAAGTGGTAGCAGACCGGATCTATACCCAGGTTACAACTGAAGACAAACATCTACACTGTAAAAAATGATTTCTCAAAGTTGTAAATAAAGCAAAGATGATCAAAGTATGTTTTACAAGAAAATACTACTCCAGTCCTTCTACTTCAAAATCTCATGTTTAACACAATGTGTTACTTGCTGTTTGTTGGTAATTGTTGGTAATTTACTAGCAAATTCTTTACTTGTGTGCGTGTAAAAACATTTTACAATGATGTACTTTCATACTACTTTTGCTAAATGTATATACGGTTGCATTTTCTGTATAACCTGATGGTAATATTAAATGACTATAATTACACAGATTAAGAAATTGCAAATTATCAGACTTATTTTCCTTTTATTAACCATTTTAGAACACCAAATAGGTTGAATATGGGGAATATCCCATGATTCAAAGCCTTCAATTTGAATTTCCATTTTAATGAATGATTTGGAAACAATATTAGCTAATAATTATTCAAATATTATTAAAGCATTGGCTGACGTGTAGAAACGACTTTCACTCAGAAATTGCTAGTAAATTAATTACAAAGTAATGGCGAATAACACATTCAATTAAACATGACATTTTTTATAGGAGAAAAAGTATTTTATTATAAAACATACTCTTATAATCTTTATTTACAAATTCAAATAATCTTTTTTTACTCTGCGTGTGTGTGTGTTTGTATATGTGTGTGTGTGTGTGTGTTATTACTTTTCAAATATTTGATATTTATATATGATATAGTATGTGAAATATACAGTATTTTGCAGTATGCAGTAAACAGCATGCTAATATGATGCTTCAAACTTGATCATTTGTATTTCCATCAGGCTGAAAACAGGTCTTGTTAAGTTTTATTGACTAATAAAAGCCATATCCATGAAAGCACGTGGAGGAAAACGGTCTTGCTTCAATTGGCTGATATTAAGCAGCGCGTCTGAATGAGATTATGGATAACGGTAAATCAAAAACAGCATTACAGGGAATTCTTTGAACTCTCAGTTCAGAACCAGCAGCCCTGAACGAGTCTTCAGACATGAACTATCTGTGGTGCTATAAGGCTGAGCATGGATACGCTGTCATCTCCTCAGATCTTGCCTCATGTGTATGTTTATTGCATTTTCTTCTCTTGCAGTGAAGTCCGATCAACTCCAGACTATCAAACGTGAACTGACTCAGATCAAGATGAAGATCGACTCTCTTCTGGGCCGCCTGGAGAAGATCGAGAAACAGCAAAGATCTGAGTGCGGTGAGACAGACAGAGAACTATAGGAGAGCAGGAATAAAATCCAGTCCAGCGGGACTGGGTTGCAAACATCGGCTGTACGGGGATATATATTGGGAGTGTATATGCGCTATCCATCTCTGTGACAGGCGAGGAGACAGCAGCCAATTTGTCAGAACTGTTATACAGGCAATCTTGCTCTGTTTTACTATAGCAAATCCCATTTCGCTATGTTCGCCAGTAGATGAGAGCACTGTTTTCATCTACAGACACACTGAGGAACGCCATAACGCTAGTTTCACATTCACTAGTCAAACTTTAGGTCTATTGCATTAATCCATACAGATTCAAGAAAAAGAAAATCACAGTTCTTTCATCATTTACTCACCCTCATGTCATTCCAAACCCATATGACTGACTGACTTCTGTGGAACACATAAGGTGACTTTTTTCCATACTAAAGTAAAAAGAAAAAACAGTTTTTAACAGTTTAAGGCCATATAAAGCCTACTGTATCATATTTATTAAGTACATTTCTAAGGCCTCTAAATGACCAACCTGATCAAAATTTAACAGAAAAACCTGTTGTGCACAATCTACTGCATGCCTTATGTTGTCTGATTGACAGTTAAACGTATATACTTTTTTAGCAAGTAAAAGGCCGTTTAGTATACTTCTTAAAACATCTGATATCAGGTCGTGGTTCATGTGTATTTTTACTATGAAAGCTTTACTTATTTTCATAAAGTAAATGTAAGAATAATTTTTATCTTGTTAGTCATTTCAAGATAAACACTTACTGGACTGAAACAATTTAGGATAATAAATAATAATAAAATCATGTTAAAATGGGAGTATCAAATATGATAAATTAAATCATCATTGCATTGCATTATTTGTTTTCAAACTAGAGCTTTGATCATAAAACTAAGCATTTAAATATCACAATAGTAAGACATTATTAGGAGATATAGATTTTTATGACAGTTGTCTGTTACTTTTGTAAAGATCACATTGATAAATAAAAGAAACAGCAAGAATTAAACGTGAAATTTTGAAATTCAGAAAGACTGAAATAATATTTTCTTTCTCATTAAACATTTTCCAATCAACTTTTTTATTTACAACTCTGAAAAAAAATGTTTTTACAGTGTACTTTTTGGCCATATAAATATCAGCAACTGCACCAAATGGCATATTTTTGCTCAGTTTGGGCCTCAGAATAAAACAGGTGCATTTTCCTCCTCGAGTATTCTTACTGCATTATACTATATAAGCCATAAAAACCTGGTGTATTAAATATGATACTCAAAAAAAACCATGCATTTTTTAAATGTATTTCAGTAAACCTGTCCCGTTTAAAAAAAACGAATAGTATTCTGACTATTAGTTCAAATGTCACCCTTTAAAGGATTAATGCATCATATTTGCATATAATATTCTGCCTTATATTCCATGGAAGAAAGAAAGTCTAACGGGTTTAGAATGACAAATTTGAAACATTTTTGAATGACAGCTTTTTCATTTTTCGGTGAAAAAGATCTAATTTTGCTCGTATGCAAATAAGTAATGACTGATATTTATGATATAAAGCATAATCGTCATAATATCTCTGTGTCATGCCTTTAGAGCCTCACAGGAAATATGAGGACAACTGCGACTCTTTGCACGAGGGGTCGATATCAGAGACGGCAGACAACTCCGGAGAGGAGGGAGGGGAAGGACAGCTGGACGCGGAGGCGGGAGAAATGACGGATGGTGGCGAGGATGACTACGACGAGGAAGGCAGCGCTGATCTGGTACGCTGGCCCCCCGCGGGCCTTACTGGCATCAGTGACTCTGAAAAGCCCCGTTGAAGCTAATTCTGCAGATTTATTCACGGTTGCAGACATGAGAGACGCAGGGCTGGGAGAGCAGAAGCTGACAGGGTTCCGCTGGGCTGCTTCCTGCTCTCTTAACCCTCACCTGTCACGCTCCGTAATTAAAACCAGGTCAGAACCTCTGGAGACACTGGGGTCCACGACCAACAGCAAATTAAGATTTAGGATGTGCTTCCCATTGAGGAGACAGGCTGACTGTATTTTAATGAGCTCCTACATTTCTTAAACTGGAGGGAAACGTCAAGGCGAAATCCCGCTGGAAAGATTCCCAACAGCATGTTACAGACATTTCAGGTCAGAGCGTGACCTCCAACACAGCTGGGTTTAGCAGATACCCAAGCAATACAAATAAAAATTGGCTAGACTTTTTAAAAGAAACTGTAGAGAAGTGATTTTGGAGCCTGAATATGTTTCTCTAAAAAGGAACTTGAGGTCACAGGGTTGTTTATATATTATGTTGAATGTGAGTATTGAACGAGTAAATCTCAAGGTCTTTTGAGATCCTGAGCTGCTGTTTCTCAGTAGATGAAGACGACCTTGACTATCAGTATACATCTGCTTTGCAGCTTTAGTTAATATTCATTCAATACTAAGTTAGATACTGTACCTCTATTAGATGAAAATGCTTGTGATTTCTGGGCATAAAATGGATAATTCTATGCACTAAAAAGCCATAATTCAATGGGTCTAAACTGCAAATTATCAAAACGTATCAAAAACATTAGTCTTTTCACTGTAATGTCATCTGTTCTAAACAATTACTTGCTAATTCTTTATTTTTGTATATATTTATACATATTAATTTTCATTCTAAAAATACAGTATATGTGCTCAAAAGTTTGGGATTGGTAAGATTTTAAAAGAAGTTTCTCATGTTCAAAAAGGCTGTATCTAATTGATCAAAAATACAGTAAAAGCAGTAATATTGTGAAATATTATTAAAACTTAAAATGACTGTTTTCTATTGTAATATATTGTAAAATGTTATTTATTCCTGTGACGACCATGCTGATTTTCAGCATCTTACTCCAGTCTTCATTCAATCTTTCTAATATGCTGATTTGCTGCTCAAGAAACATTTCGTATTATTATCAGAGTTGAAAACAGTTGTGCTGCTTAATAGTTCAAAAGAATAGAATTTATTTCAATTAGAAAACTTTTGTAACATTATACATGTCTTTACTGCACATATTTCTTTATTTATATTCTGGTATGGTTATGTGAGACAAACTGCTCATAACGTTTTATTCAAATTGGTTCTATAAAAGTGCATTTCTGATTTGAGAGTTCAGATTTTGCTGAGCTATTCTGTATGCCGAAAATGATTTTCTTTTTTATTCGTGTTTCAGATGGAGAATCATGCGTCTGATATTGACAACTGAAGGTACGTTGATCCTATTCTCTGTATTTTATTTCATAGATGTATGTAAATTATTTTATACAGTTTATATTCATAATGCATTTGAATCATTTTCACGGCCATTTAATGAATTATATTGATCATAGAATGCAATAAGTGCAGTACAGTCTTGTTTTTAGAGTTCTGCATCCAGAGATGAAATCAACTCTGCACTGAACAGAAGACATGAAACTCTGTGAAGACGGACGTCTCTTCTTAAAGAGGCCATGAAGGCTCTCGATTGGCTGATCAGACGCAAAGCAAATATTTGGACGAGTTTAGCATCTGCTAGTCACTTTCACTGTTTTTCATTTAATAGCGTCTGGCACATTCAATCATATATGATTTGCATATCTCCTGTAAAAGGCAAGTTCACATTTAATTTTGAAATTCATCATGCAAACACTAAAGTTCGTTTTTTTTCCCTCAAGGATAATTTTCCTTAAGCAAAGATGAAAGGTTATTATAGTCTATGTGTGGAAAATGAGCCTTAAATGTCAGAAAAATGTAACGTGGCATTTTTGAAACCTTCAGTATTAACAGAGAATTTATTGAAATAATTCTAGAATTTTAAAGATTTTAAAATATGAGGTCTGACAATGAACGTTTCATTAGAAGCCAAACCTTTTTTGTGTTCCGTTTGTTTTTAAGTTCTTGCGTCTGCATTCCCTATTTTCTCAAAGTATGTTTTCTGTGTAAAATCTGATTGTGATTAAAATGCATATCATTTTTTGATTCCCAGACTAAATCAAGTAAAATAACTAGTTAAGTACTTGGTACTTTAATGAAAGAATTTTAGCTCCGTACTGCCACATCAGTTTCATCAGACTCCTTATGCTTACACACTTCTGAATGATTGGAATATTGTCAGACCGCTGTAACACTAAAAAATGAATTATGTCTTAATGTGTCATAATTTGTAATGATACTGTAAAGATGATATTGTACGTACATTGTCACTGTATTTTGTTTTTATCATGCATAGCTGTGTGTGAATCCGAGCGACATGTAGTAGTCACTGTTTCTGTTCTCTATGATGTCATTCAGTATGGAGTGTGTCATAATGAACTCTATTTTTGTATGGCAGATTTACAGAAAAAGCTTCAGAATATTCATATTTGTTCTGCTGACATTTTCATTCTGCTACTGTACATACTTTGTTGCTTTAAATGAGAATGTGGAAAGATTTGTATAGCTTAAAAAAAAGAAAATGATTGATGGAAAATGTATCTATTGGAAAAATGTGATTATTCTTTTCTATATTTTGAAATCAGTGTCATGTTTGAGAGAAAAACAATTCTATATGGTTTAGGTCGCTGGTCTCTCATAACAGCTCAGCTCAGAGACCTAGTAATATGAGTGAATTACTTAATATTGTATAGAAATGTAAACTATTGTAAAGATATTTTTATGATTGGCATGTTAATTATTTTAATGTATTTTCAGTTGTTTCATTTGTTATCTGGCTATAGGTTTTGTGGTTTAGGAAAAGACTGCCATTACAATCACTATATAAAATTTGTGAAAAATAAAAATGTTTTTTTCTATGTTCATTGTGGAGCAGAACCGAATGCGATAATTCAAATTCAGCCTAAATGCATTGGTTTTAAATGAATGGTTCAACGAAATTTGAAAAAGAAAATTTATCAGAAATTTTGCATTACATGACTTGCTCACCATTGGATCCTCTGCAGTGAATGGGTGCCGTCAGAATCAGAGGCAAACAGCTGATAAAAACACCACAATAATCCACATGACTCCAGCCTGTCAATTAATATCTTGTGAAGCAAAAAGCTACATGTTCGTAATAAAATCCATCAAGGCATTTTAACTTTAAACCATTGCTTCCAGCTAAAATACTATAATAGTGAAAAAGTCCATCCCCTGTTTGTCCTCTCACATTAAAATCCACCGACAAATTTGTTTAGAACCGTTTTTGCTTGTAAACAGTGCTTGATCTATACAAAGTTCTCTCCTGATTCAGAGGAGACAACTTTTTCACTGGAGAAAGCAATATTTTTCATAGAAGATTGAACGGTTTGAAGTTAAAAATTACTGTGATGTTTTTTTAGACTCTCATTCTGACGGCACCCATTCACTGCAGAGGATCCATTGGTGAGCCAGGGATGTAATGCTAGATTTCTCCAAATGTGTTCTGATGAAGAAACAAACTCTTCTACATCTTGGATGGCCTGCGGGTGAGTATTTCAACATATTTTCAGTTTTTGGGTGAACTATTTCTTCAAGAATACTTAATATTGTATAGAAATGTAAACTATTGTAAAGATATTTTTATGATTGGCATGTTAATTATTTTAATGTATTTTCAGTTGTTTCATTTGTTATCTGGCTATAGGTTTTGTGGTTTAGGAAAAGACTGCCATTACAATCACTATATAAAATTTGTGAAAAATAAAAATGTTTTTTTCTATGTTCATTGTGGAGCAGAACCGAATGCGATAATTCAAATTCAGCCTAAATGCATTGGTTTTAAATGAATGGTTCAACGAAATTTTATCAGAAATTTTGCATTACATGACTTGCTCACCATTGGATCATCTGCAGTGAATGGGTGCCGTCAGAATCAGAGGCAAACAGCTGATAAAAACACCACAATAATCCACATGACTCCAGCCTGTCAATTAATATCTTGTGAAGCAAAAAGCTACATGTTCGTAATAAAATCCATCAAGGCATTTTAACTTTAAACCATTGCTTCCAGCTAAAATACTATAATAGTGAAAAAGTCCATCCCCTGTTTGTCCTCTCACATTAAAATCCACCGACAAATTTGTTTAGAACCGTTTTTGCTTGTAAACAGTGCTTGATCTATACAAAGTTCTCTCCTGATTCAGAGGAGACAACTTTTTCACTGGAGAAAGCAATATTTTTCATAGAAGATTGAACGGTTTGAAGTTAAAAATTACTGTGATGTTTTTTTAGACTCTCATTCTGACGGCACCCATTCACTGCAGAGGATCCATTGGTGAGCCAGGGATGTAATGCTAGATTTCTCCAAATGTGTTCTGATGAAGAAACAAACTCTTCTACATCTTGGATGGCCTGCGGGTGAGTATTTCAACATATTTTCAGTTTTTGGGTGAACTATTTCTTCAAGAATAAAATAAAAAAAATTATTGGTGGTCATAAGGCTATTCGCATGGCAGAAATAATGTGGCTGTGTTTTATTCAAACACTAGAATTATTCAATATTAAATATTACAGTTTGCCTTAATGCCACTTTTGAGTAACTTTAAGCCTATAGAATAGTCTTAACTGCAGACAGAGAAAGCTGGCACTGGTCTTGTGTGTATGTGATCGTAGCACCTGTCCTGGTTTTGGATGCACCTGAGTGCAGCTGTAGCAGATGGTGAATCAAACACACTCAATTCATCAACATCAAAACCAAATGTTTGGGTTAATTAGGGTCACTGGCTACTTCACATGGAATCAGTTCATTGTATTAACTTCTTCCCGAACTCATTTTCAGCAATATTCATGAGACAATTACCACTAAAATGAAAGAAGCTGTTTAGAAAGCACTAATTTGATTGATTCATAATATTAATATAAATGGAGAAAATGACTAAATAACCATTATGTTGTAATACTGACTTGTGTGTATTTGACAGCCATATTTGCAGACAAATCTCAAGAGCGAAAAAAAGGATAGCAACATTTTTATACGCAATGACCATCTTTCATATCATAAACAAAATCACAACGACATCACGTGGCATTTGTTGTTTACAAAATATGTTTCAGAATCCAATTATCATGATTTAATACATGGATGCATTATGAATGAGGGAAAACATTTGCATTTGGATGGATTCCAGACACATTACTATTCCCAAAAAAGACTGAAAACAATTATACAGGTTTCAAACTTCATATCGCCTTAAACTGATAGGAATTCGCCAAATAGTCACATTTTTTCATTACTCAGTTTTGGCCTAGTTTATTTTACAGTCAGTACTATATCCTCCTGCAAAAAAGGAAAAGAAAAGAAATAAGGAATCCAATATCCAATTTCATATCCAAAAGTTAAAGTGGTTTTGCAGCATTATAAATACTCATCTCCCAGCTCACTGCACAAATCTTCATTAACATTTATATTATATTAGCTCAGGGCTGGATATGCACTTTTTTTCTACAGGCCTTATTTGAAAAATATTCAAATGAAGTTGGTTGTTATGACAATAATCTGTGCAAAGTTTTCTAACGATTTGCACTGCCATGTACAAAATAAATAAATAATGGGTTTTGAGAGGTCATCTTGAGCTGACTGAAATTAAACTATTACATTTAATCTTAGCTATGAGCAATTACTTAATAACTTAAATTATCTTTGCACACTCGATAGCAGGTTAGGCATGATATCATGACAAATAAGGGACTGATAAACAAGTCAAGGTCATCTCCTGATGTGAAACAGATTTCATTGTGAAAAATAAAATAAATAGTTTGAAGACAGATTAATTCCTCAGAAATTAATGGTTCAAGTGTAACTTAATCTCTGAAGAAGAAGAAAATAGATGTACAAACAACTTTCACTCAGAAATTGCTGTTAAGTTTTACAATAACATTTAAATGTGGAATTTTGAAGTAGAAAAACTGAAATAGTATTTTCTTGTAAAATGTACTCCGATAATCGGTTTTATTTACAACTTAAAAATGATTTTTTTAAAGTGTAACACTTCACAGTAAGGTCGTTATTTACCGTTAGTTAATGCTCATGAAATACATTTGTTACAGTATTTTTTCATCTCTGTTAACTTTTACTATAACTTTTTATTTTAATAAATTACACTGTAAAAATTATTTCAAAGTTGTAAATACAACAGATTATTAGAGTGTTTTACAAGAAAATACTATTTCAGTCTTTCTACTTCAAAATATAATTTAATTCAATGTTACTTACCGTTTCTTTGTAATTATTAGTGAAATATAGCCATTTCTGAGTGAAAATTTTCTAGACCATTTTTTCAGTGTATTAGTAAATGTTGAAATTAACATTATACTATTAATAAATGCTTCAGATTCTTTTTTCATTGTTAGTTTGTTGATTAATGTAATTAACTAATTTGCCTGCTGTCATGTTTAATTGTAAAGTGACCTTTTTGATAAAGTGTAACACTTCACAGTAAGGTTGTTATTTACCGTTAGTTAATGCTCATGAAATACATTTGTTACAGTATATTTTCATCTCTGTTAACTTTTACTATAACTTTTTATTTTAATAAATTACACTGTAAAAATTATTTCAAAGTTGTAAATACAACAGATTATTAGAGTGTTTTACAAGAAAATACTATTTCAGTCTTTCTACTTCAAAATATAATTTAATTCAATGTTACTTACCGTTTCTTTGTAATTATTAGTGAAATATAGCCATTTCTGAGTGAAAATTTTCTAGACCATTTTTTCAGTGTATTAGTAAATGTTGAAATTAACATTATACTATTAATAAATGCTTCAGATTCTTTTTTCATTGTTAGTTTGTTGATTAATGTAATTAACTAATTTGCCTGCTGTCATGTTTAATTGTAAAGTGACCTTTTTGAGTTTGCAGAAAGGTATATAAAATTATTATTATTAACAAACGGAACCTTTAAAGTTCCATTAAAGTGAGCTGAGGTTGCATTTACAGTAAGTTAAAGTGAACTGGGACTGCATTGTACGGCTAAAGAAAGCACTGATGTCTTGTTAGACCATGCATCTCTTTCATTTTTAAGTCTTGCCCCTCACCAGCTAAATCTCCATTCATTTAGATTTATTAATGCAACTCTAACTCAGGCTGAGTAGTTTAATTACTATCGTCTGAGGAATAAAAGCTGTTGACCCAGCTGTTCAAAAGCTCAGGTGGAAAGAATAGAAAATTGATTTTTGATTCTTTTTTTAGGATCGAGTGCAGATTCTGAGAGAAAATTGCATATTGATTTCCTTCAACACTGTTGAAGTGGGAAAGGCTTCCATGTCCTCATCAGCTCCTGACGTCTGGGGTCCGTATGTTCCTTGAGTTTTGATTGAATGGACTGAACTGCTTCTGATTGAAGAGGTCACGGGCCAAAAGCGCTCAATAATTATTATCTGCTATGATTTGAGATTTATGAGTTTCAGACATTGCAAATGTGTGCTATCTATCCTCCATTTTTGGGCATCTGGCCCTCGTACACTCAAAAAATAAAAACTTTTAAAATTAAAAAAATATATATATAATAATTATAATCCTGACAAACCTTTTAAATAATAATAATAAAAAAAAAAAAACGCTAACTAAAAGTTTTTTTTATTAAATATAATATATATGTATAAATAGCTTTAATTTACAAAGAATATAAATAATTAAAGCAACCGTAGTTACCAAATGGTATAGCCTATTTTAAATCCTATGAATTTTGTTTTGTAAAAGCTCATATTTTTAACAGATTAACTGAATTTCTAATAAATATATACACCATTTAAAAAATATTCAGTTCAGTTTGATGGAAATTTGTCATACATTTAATGTCTTAATATTATATATAATTTGTCATTTGTCTTGACCCCCTCAAAGAAGTCATAAAAGGATGTATGAAGTCATAACAATTACATGTACAAAGCCTTTCATTTTAGAAATTTAAATTGAAAATGAATTAAATTGAAATGAAATATAATTAGGAAGGAAGTTTCATTTTGTAATGTTTAACTAACCACAAATGTTAGATTAGACAAAAACATAACCGTTAGATTAGACAAAATTAGACAAAACATAACAGAAATTTATCTAAATCCCAACAAGTATTCATCTAATTTCTCTTAGGGAAAAACAAACAAATAAGAGTGAGTGAGTGTTAAATAAGTGTTATCTAATGTAAAAAAAAAAAAAAAAACTTACATTAACAATGCCAGGAATTAAAAATCTACTGTCCGGTTTCAGTTAATGCAATTAATTATTAAAAAATGACTCATATTGTCGACCACAAATTGATTAAGTTAAGTTCCTATTTATACATTTAAGTGGACTAAACAATGAAATACATTTGTGATGAAAATGTTTTTTTTTTATTTTCTTGCATTAGTTTATTTTAAAGAAATAGTGCACCCAAAAATGAAAATTTGCTGAAAATGTACTCACCGTCAGGCCATCCAAGATGTAGAGGAGTTTGTTTCTTCGTCAGAACAGATTTGGGGAATGTAGCATTACATCACTTGCTCACCAATGGATCCTCTGCAATGAATGGGTGCCGTCAGAATGAGAGTCCAAATAGCTGATAAAAACATCATAATAATCCACAAGACTCCAGTTTATTGATTTATGTCTTGTGAGGTGAAAAGCTGTGTGTTTGCAAGATTAGGTACATTTAAAAAGCAGCACAAAAAAATAAAATCTAGAGTTTCCATACTAGCTACAGTTAAACATAATTTAGCTAACTGCTACTGGAGTGAAAAAGACTATTTGGCTATTAGAGTAATACCTTCTCCAGAAGTTCGCCACTGAAAGTTAGCAGTGAAAGGGCAGGAGGGGAATCTCAACATCAATCCCCTTCAAGAGCTGACACCAGGATCAGACTTTGCTCCATCTGTCTTCAGGTCATGTACCCAACAGAAAGACTTCTCAAGGGTCTTTATGCAATCGGAGACTTTATGTAATCAATACTGGCGAAGGGGGAAATGGCCTGAGAGTGAAGTAGCTGGTGTAGAGGAAGAAAAGGCTGGATTAATGTGGCAGCAGCCAGTGGGCAGCACAACTCTCGTGATTATTCTCAACAAGACTCATAAGAAAGCACACAAGAATACGTACAGCTTTCCTGATCTTCTATGATTACCCCTCTGATTCCTGGTCAAATCAGCATTGATGTACCTCCTCCGTCCTACACAAATCCACATCAGGCTTTGTCAGAAATGTCAATTTTCTGTTAAGCTGTGCAAGTAGAGCAGAAAAAAAGCCATTTCACTCTGACTTGTAGAACTGGTCATGCAAAAGTTGTATAAAAACTAGGGCTGTCAAATAAATCAGTAGTTTTTATACACATTCAATTCCTTTAAGGCAAGAAAATGAAATAACTAAATAATATAATGCATAATATTACATACATAAAGATGTGCAGTTTTATTAAAGGAATAGTTCACCCCAAAATGAAAATTATGACATCAAAATTATGTTCCAAACATGTATGAGTTTCCTTCTTTTTTTCACAAAAGATGATCAGACAGTTGACGGTAGCCATTGACATCCATAGTATGCAGAGTGGGGGAAAAACTACTATGGAAGTCAACGGCTGCAGTCAACTGTTTGGTTACCAACGTTCTTCAAAATATCTTCTTTTATGTTCAGCAGACGCAAAAAACATGTTTTGGAACAAGTGAAAGTTGAGTAAATGATGACAGAATTAAAATTTTTAGGTGAACTATCCCTTTAATGCATGCATGCTCAAGGTTTTCAATTCATCAGTGCATGTTTCTTCAAAGACAAGTATCTTTCCTAAAAATGCAATAACTTCCACCACATGTGAAATGACTTTTGCTTTTGGTTTCCCATCGACTCTCAGCTGAAAACTAATTTACGAATCTTAAAAATCAGAAAGAAAACCATAATAATTGAGTTCAGAAGAGGTCTTTCCACCAGCTATTAAGCATATACACAGTCTAATTATTGTTATGCTCATAAAATCTAAGATAATTTGCATTAAACATTCCAGAATTTTCCTTAGAAGTCCAAAAAGATGCTTGTATGTAGTACAGGTAATTCAGCTTCAAAAACCGTAGGAGAACACGAAGTTCTCACTTACTGAAGGTCAGCTATGGTTTAGATAAGGGGTCACCAAACTCTGCCCTGGAGGGCCAGTGTCCTGCAGAGTTTAGCTCTGAACCAGAACCAGCTAATCAAAGTCTTACAAAGTATACTTGAAACTTTCAGGCAGGTGTGTTGTGGCAAGTTGGAGCTAAACTCTGAAGGACACCGGCCCTCCTGGACCGAGTTTGGAGACCCCTGGTTTAGATTAATAGTGCTTTTCTTTACAAGCTCTGGAGCAGCTAAATCAATTTGAGTCTTAATGTGAACAAAAGCAACACCTTTTTCATCTTGGTGGCATTCAGGGTATAACGAGATGTGAAGAGGAGAGGACGTAGGGTTAATCACCAGACTGTCTATAGTTATGTATGTCTGTGGTGAGCAGTGAGTCATTGGTGTGTGAAATGAGCTCGGCTCAGGCCTATAAGAGCTTGAAGTGCACACACAACCTCGGGCCTCTCAAAAAATCTCTATTGACCGATTAAGTGTCTCGCGCTGTGTAGTTTTGGAAATTTCCCAGATAGCACAGGTACGTCTGCAAGATGTCTGTAAAATATCACTTCATCTGGAAAGCAGCTGCTGTGTATCTGAAAGACGTCTTTAAGATGTCAGTTTTACATACATTCCAAATCATAAACATCTTAAAGACATTTTCTAAATGTCTATTTGACCTCTGATAGGAAACGTCTTATAGATCTATTACAGATGAGCAAACACTCTAATACGCCTTCCAGATGTAAATGCAGACGTCAAATAGACGTCTCCATGATGTACGTGTGCTATCAAGGTTCTGTATGGTAAAGTAAGGGAAAACCCATGTGCGTCTTTTTACAGTACAATGTGCCACAATGGAGAACAACAGAAACCGAAACTGAGTAAATCCATGTTATTATTATAGTACAATTTTTAGATCGTATATTTACATGCCATTAAGCGCACACGTACAACAAAACAAACGTTGGTTGGTCGCTGTACATACAGAGGGTCTGTTCATGTTCAAGGGGTTCTGCAAAATCGAGCACATTTATGTCGATATGTGCGAGACTTCAGTCCTTGAGTGTCAAAAGGTGGAAAGCAGCTAAAAGTGCCAGAGTTCCTGGTGAATTCAGTGCTTAAACAGGGTTCCCGACTGTCAAGAATTATAATCAGAGTTGTGACATTGCTTGTTTGATCTCGACCGCGATATTCGTATAAGTACACTCTAAAAAATGCTGGGTTAAATATAACCCAGCGCTAGGTTAAAAAGGGACAAACCCAGCTATTGTGTTTTTTTTTTTGACCCAGCTATTGGCTTGTTTTGGCCCAGCGGTTGGATTCAGAACAACCCAACCGCTGGGTCAAAACAACCCAATAGCTGGGTTTGTCCCTTTTTAACCCAGCATTTTTTTTAGAGTGTACACATTTACATTTACATTTAGTCATTTAGCAGACGCTTTTATCCAAAGCGACTTACAATTGGGGGATACATAAAGCGATTCTTCTTAAAGAGGCAAACAGACACAAGAAGTGGTTGTAATACCAAGTTCTTAGACATTGTTCAAATAAGTACAAGCTAGAAAGAGAAGGAATAAATAAAGAGAGAAATTTCCCAGATAGCACAGGTACGTCTGCAAGATGTCTGTAAAATATCACTTCATCTGGAAAGCAGCTGCTGTGTATCTGAAAGACGTCTTTAAGATGTCAGTTTTACATACATTCCAAATCATAAACATCTTAAAGACATTTTCTAAATGTCTATTTGACCTCTGATAGGAAACGTCTTATAGATCTATTACAGATGAGCAAACACTCTAATACGCCTTCCAGATGTAAATGCAGACGTCAAATAGACGTCTCCATGATGTACGTGTGCTATCAAGGTTCTGTATGGTAAAGTAAGGGAAAACCCATGTGCGTCTTTTTACAGTACAATGTGCCACAATGGAGAACAACAGAAACCGAAACTGAGTGTTATTATTATAGTACAATTTTTAGATCCCAGATTTACATGCCATTAAGCGCACACGTACAACAAAACAAACGTTGGTTGGTCGCTGTACATACAGAGGGTCTGTTCATGTTCAAGGGGTTCTGCAAAATCGAGCACATTTATGTCGATATGTGCGAGACTTCAGTCCTTGAGTGTCAAAAGGTGGAAAGCAGCTAAAAGTGCCAGAGTTCCTGGTGAATTCAGTGCTTAAACAGGGTTCCCGACTGTCAAGAATTATAATCAGAGTTGTGACATTGCTTGTTTGATCTCGACCGCGATATTCATATAAGTACACTCTAAAAAATGCTGGGTTAAATAGAACCCAGCACTAGTTTAAAAAGGGACAAACCCAGCTATTGTTTATTTTGACCCAGCTATTGGCTTGTTTTGACCCAGCGGACATTGTTCAAATAAGTACAAGCTAGAAAGAGAAGGAATAAATAAAGAGAGATACTTTATTTTTTTTATTTTTTTTTTTTTATGATGAAGTCAAGTAGCTTCGAAAGAGATGAGTTTTCAGCTGTCGCTTGAAAATTGTCAGGGATTCAGCATTCCGGATAGGGGTGGGAAGATCGTTCCACCAGCCAGGAGTGGTGAACGAGAATGTTGCCATTCACACATAAGTGAATATTAATGAAAACAAGCAAATACTGAAGAAAAGTTTAAAATTGTGCTAAAAAAGGCATTCAACTGTATTCAACAACAGAAGATTTGTGTCCCCTTATATATACATATCTATTGACATTGAATCGAGATTCCCCGATTCAATTTCATTCATACCATATTCATACTATACAGAACATACTTTTTTAACATTGTGAAGTAAATTCAAATTCAAATGCAGTACCTACTTATACTCTATTTCGGATGCACCGACTGTCTCATAGTAATTTCCACCACAATGAACAATTATTCCCCCAAAATTTTTTTCAAAAGTTACTACATGTTTACCAAAGAGATATTGAAAAATCACCCCCTTGAGTTGCTATCTTACAAGTATCTTAACCAATAAGCAGCTGGATCACAACTGATCTGAGATAAATACAAGTATTTATATCAGATACTGCAGTCTACTACACCAGAACTGAACGTGTATCTCATTGCCAATGCAGGGCACTTCAAAGCACTACTGAGGAATTAACATTGATTGACTCTTTATCCAGCTCTGGTTTCTAGGGGACTGCATCAATACCAGCTCGACCTCACTGTTTGTGGCTGATCTGACCTGTTTTGAAGAACTCTAGGAGGTTTTGCAGGCGGCAACAACAGCTGTGCGTGGAATTCTAAGTGCTTTCCATCACACAGTATCAGTAATGCTGAAATTACCAGAGAGACCTAGATAATGCTGAGAATGCCAATAATTGCTGACAGCTCCCTTTGGTTAGAAAAGTCTGCTTGTAAAGATCCATTTACTTTCTCACATAAAACCCTTTCCCACATAAACAGGCGTCTGGAAATGATACCATCTGTGGGTATGTGACAAATGAGCACGAGACTGAGCCAAAGAACAGTCTAACACATTAGTTCTGTGAAGAGTGTGTGCGTGTTTGACTCGAGTTTTATGCTGTGCTAGATTGTGCAGAGCTCAGAATCTCACTGCAAAGCATCAGGGAGATCAGAAGAAGAATGCTTGACAGCTGTGGAGAAACCGTTTGTGTGTGGATTTTCACCTCACCTCACACACACCTAACTCCTCTCCTGACCCTCGGAGCAAATCCCCATTTCCTGTTTGAGGAAGATTTGGCCACCTAGTGCTCGACAACTGTTTGTTATTGCGCTTAGAAAGCAATCATCTGTTTCTCTGCAGAACCGACTTTGCAAAAGATGAACAACATGTATTGAAGAGATGCTGCTGATTTGCCAGTCAAATTATATATTTATGCTTTTCACTGCCTTATGAAAAACCTCCAGCTGTTCCAAGAGACAACTAAAGAGCTGCTGAAAAAGTCAAGCACAAAATATGGATCCTAGCACATAAAAAAAATGGTGACTCAATTTTGAGTGACGTATGAGACATACAGTATATACAGCTAAATTTGCACAAATCAGTGCACGCAAACTTTTATTATTCATGAATATGTCAAAAAATAGTATTTTACTTTAAAAGAGAAAACAATGTGCTTTGCATTCTGCTCTAGCTATGGATATTAAGCTCACTTTATAGCTTAATAGTGAGGTATTTTGCTACTGTGGATAATAATGTTACACAATGAGAGAGCAACTCATTATTTTCATCCTTCTTAAAGGTTGGATATATTTATGCATTCAAGTTTTCAGTTAAAAGCTCAGTGGCAGATTGAATGAATCTTAACACCCACAAATGTTCTGCTTAAACCCTGATACTGTCAGGACGGCATTTGCGCGCCAGTGAACACTCTCATACTATCATACTAGAGAAAGGTTTAAACATACAATGTAAATGTAAAGCCACACTCCAAAAATGTGTGTGTATTATAAGCATGTTTGTTTTTCTTGAACACTTCTTCATTGTCCCAGCCACAGATGAACACTAGTTAAAAACATATTCACATACAAATGCCTGTTTATTGAGAAAAAATTATTTACATTTAGATATATTTAAGTGAATAGGAGAAAAATAAGTATTTGTCTGGTGATCTGCAGTCTTGCTATTATTATAAATGTCTGGCCTCTAGTGGTCTTGAGCTGTTATCACAGCACATTGGAAATAAATGTGGAATATTCACATTAAAAGAGCCTCTCTCAAACACAAAAAGCTTCAAATAAAATATACACTATCAAACATTTGGGGTTGGCAAGATTATTTTAAAATATTTTTGAAACAAGTATTTTATGCTAACCAAGACTGAATTTATTTGATTAAAAATACAATATTATATATATATATATATACTGTAAAAAAATTCCGTAACATTTACGGTAAAAATCTGGCAGCTGTGGTTGCCAGAATTTTACCATAAAAAATACGGTAGCAACGTTTTAGGTTTTAAGATAAATTTACAGCTAAATACTGCAATTTCATTAACTTATGTAACGTTAATATACCAACCTATTGAAGTATTGAAATCTGTGTTGTACCTTTGTAATACACTGATAACCACCAAATGCAGGTAGTGATGAGTAAGTGATGAACCAAAGCCCATCACAAGCAGCTTTTAAATAATAACATATATAGAAGGTGCACAGTGTCATTCACACAAACACTAAACACCATCATGGTAACACACATGAAACTGAAATAATGCAATAAACATTCATTTAACAAAATTAGGTGTAACACACAACCCTAATAGTTCTGCATGAGTGAATTCACACTTACATTTGTTTAAGATTCCAATCAAGGTTCAGATATATACAATTCAAAAATATCTAGAATACATTAATATGGATGTATTATTTACAAGAATAATCGATGCAATCAGCTATTAAATTAACTTGATTAAATATTTAGCAAAAATGTACACACACGCATACAGTATATAGGCTATGTATAGCCTACATAAAAAATACATTAATTCATATTTGGTCTACACATATACTTACGAGACAAATATGCAGGCTACATTTGGCCCTTCTTTATAAAACAGGCATTTACTCATTTGTTCATATATTAGAAATTTCGTGGTTGATAGTAGCTTCGACTCTCGACCACCAGATGGCAATCAAATCCCTTTATACAGCAAGTTCAGATTCAAGTAAATTGATAAAGAGCTTTACAAATTCAGAACATTCGTAACTTTATATATGCATATGCATTTAGGCTACAAATAATATTCACGCTAATTAAAATACTAAAATAATACACGACTGATTTATAGGTTATAGTTTATTTTATTGCATGTCTAAGCAGGTGTAAAGCCTATGTGTGAAAATATCAGGGAACAACACCTTGACCCTTCAGCTATCCCATCCTCTGTGACACAGCTACTTTTGCTTAGAATTGTGGGAATTCACACACACAAAAAAAAGCACTTAAGCTGCTAAGCAGCGAATGGTTTGTTACAAGTGTGATTCATGTGAACTTTGACAGAGTCAGTAGATGTAACCTGTGTAGCAAGTTTAACCATGTTTAGCATGTTTAACAATTGTAACCTACTGTATACACAGCATGTAACAGACTTTGACATCACATATATTAATTTTATCTGTGTTTGCCCGCATTAGCTCTGACGGAAGGCCCGATCTCAGGCAAATACAGACTCAAGCAGTTCCACTTCCACTGGGGAGCCAGTGACGACAAGGGCTCCGAGCACACAGTCGATGGGAAATGCTACCCAGCCGAGGTATTATGCTCTCTGAGCATACTGGGAATATTAAGACGTGAGATGTTTTCTTTTATAATTAAGCATTAATGTTCCTGATAATTTCATCTTTAGCTCCATCTGGTCCACTGGAACACAGAATATCCCAGCTTTGGGGAAGCAGCCAGTAAGCCTGATGGTCTTGCTGTGGTCGGAGTTTTTCTAGAGGTCTGTGTGCAGTTGTACATATTTAGGGCCTATTTGTATGCAAACACTGGGACGAATTCACTAAAAATTTAAATTAGAATGAAGTCTTATGTTTTTAGGACCTATTTACTAACATTTTTGCTCAAAAACAAACTAAAATAAAAAAAATTAATACAATAAAATATTGTGTCTTAGTCACAGTCTTTTAAAATTAGTATTAAGTCTTTGGTTTTTAGGCCCTATTTACTAACCACTCAGCAAATACAGAGATTAATTTACTAAATAGTTTCATCACTTTTTCCATGATATTTTGGCAAAAAATAAAATATAAATCAATCAATCAATCAATAAATCAATCAATCAATAAATAAATAAAATAAAATAATGAAATTAAATTAAATGAAATTAAATACTGTACTTTAGTCACATTCATCCTGCATATTTTCAAGTTAGGTTGAAGAAAAAAATTTATTAGGTTAAATCTTACATTTATCCCACAAATTTTTAGTTTTGAATCAAAATTCAGAATTGAAAATTGTTGTTGTTTTTTTCCCCACCAGAATGGAGCAGAAAATCCTAATCTTCAGAAGGTTCTGGATGCTATGGATGCTATCAAGTGCAAGGCATGTCTACCAATTCAATTACATTTTGTTATAATTCTTACTTCATGCCAAATATTGAAATCAATTCTGCTTCATTCATGGTCCATTTGTGTATGTTATCTTGCAGGGAAAGCAGACCTCATTCACAAACTTTGACCCAACTGTCCTACTCCCAGAGTCTCTGGATTACTGGACATACCTGGGGTCTCTGACCACCCCTCCTCTGCTCGAGAGCGTCACATGGATCGTCTGCAAGCAGTCAATCAGCATCAGCACGGAGCAGGTCCTGCTCATGACACAATTTATACCAGTAATACAAGCATAGATGTGGAATTTGCAAGTCAAATGCTTAAAAGTGAAGTGTGGCATCTCGCATACTACAGATTTGGATGTGCATCTTAATAATTCTAAAGCAGAGCAAAGAACACCTTGTTGACTCATAAAAAACACAGGTTTGTTAATTTGATCAGGATTAAAATCACAAATTACGTCTATGAAACACACATTTAAATAACCTCCTTAGGATTTGCAAATGGGTAGTACACTCTTAAAAATAAAAGTGCTTCACGATGCCATAGAAGAACCTTTTTGTCTAAATGGTTCCATAAAGAACTTTTACATCTGAAGAACCTTTCTGTTTCACAAAAGGTTCTTTGTGGTGAAAGAAGGTTCTTCAGATTATAAAAAGGTAAGAAAGAGATGGTTCTTTAAAGAACCTTTGACTGAATGGTTCTTTGTGGAACCAAAAATGGTTCTTCTATGGCATCACTTGAAGAACCTTTTGAAGCACCTTTATTTTTAAGAGTGTAAACAAAATGTGAACATGACATTTTATTTTACTTTTTTCAAAAGTTTGGGGTCAGCATGATTTTCTCTCTCTTTTTTCAATAAATCTATACTGCTATTTAGCAAAGAACAACTGAATTTTTCCAAAAGATTTTTATTTTAAATAAATGCTGTTCTTTTGACATTTCTATTTAATCAAAGAATCCCCCCCAAAAATACCATGGTTACTTAAAAAATCTTAAGCAGTAGAGTTTTTTTCAACACTGATAATAATAATAAATGTTTCTTGAGCAGCAAATCAGCATATTAGAAAGATTTATGATTAAGTATGTTGAAATATATATTTAAAATGACATTACATTTTTGTTGAGCATTAAGACAACTTTTAAAAAACATTAAAAACCGTACAGTCGCCAGACTTTTGAACGGTAGTCCTGCAGTTTAGAAACTGCATTAATTAATTGCAATTAATATGAATGAATTAATATACATAAACTGTATTATACATACTGCAATCATACTTAAAACATCATGTCACCTACCCAAATGCATGCAGTCAAGCAAAAAAACATCCCATTATGATTTAAATTATTGTTCATTTGGTATTTTAGTCTTATTTAGACATTTGCCCTCATCTGAGGAAATAGTAAACAAATGTACAAAACCTTCTTCTCAGTCAGTTGTATTTTCTTCTCCATTCAGCCTCTGCGGCATCTAGCCCTTATGTGAAATTAACACGACCCTGTTGAATGTTTACATAGCAACTTTGGTTCAAGGCTGGTAATGTGTACATATCCTCAGGTGGCATGCCTCATTTCCTAGCTGCCTGTTGAATGATTGACTTCAGGAATACACAAATAACTTATGATATTCTGTACAAAATGTGAGAATTAATGAAAATGAGTTTGTTTAACTACTAGCATTTCCCCAAATAGTCTAGTCAAATCACCATTAATTATATATTGCTTTATACCATACAGATCGATTCAAAGCAGCTTTACAGTAATAAAGAGGAAATGTTAATCATTCCAATTCTGCTGTAAAGCAGCACTAAAAAGAAATAGTGTTATTATTCAGCTCAAGTCAGTTCAGTGTTGATTCATTTCAGTTAATTTACTGTGGAGTTCTTCAAGTGTGAAACAAGTTTAAGTTCAGTGATAAGCACCTCTACAGAATGTTATTATTCAGTCAGTTCAATGTTCATTCAATTCAGTGAAATTCAGCTTTAGTCAATTCAGTGTTGATCCAGTTCAGTTCAATTCTGCCCGAGTCAGTTCAATGTTGATTCAGTTCAGTTCAATTCCGCCCGAGTCAGTTCATTGTTGATTCAGTTCAGTTCAATTCAGCCCGAGTCAGTTCATTGTTGATTCAGTTCAGTTTAATTCAGCTCGAGTCAGTTCATTGTTGATTCAGTTCAGTGCAATTCAGCTCGAGTCAGTTCATTGTTGATTCATTTCAGTTCAATTCAGCTCGAGTCAGTTCATTGTTGATTCAGTTCAGTTCAATTCAGCTCGAGTCAGTTCATTGTTGATTCAGTTCAGTTCAATTCAGCTCGAGTCAGTTCATTGTTGATTCAGTTCAGTTCAATTCAGCTCGAGTCAGTTCATTGTTGATTCATTTCAGTTCAATTCAGCTCGAGTCAGTTCATTGTTGATTCAGTTCAGTTCAATTCAGCTCGAGTCAGTTCATTGTTGATTCAGTTCAGTTCAATTCAGCTCGAGTCAGTTCATTGTTGATTCAGTTCAGTCCATGTTGAATCAGTTCAGTTCAATGCAGCCCAAGTCAGTTCAATATTAGTCAGTTCAGTGTCAGTTCTATTAAATAAATAGTAACAGATGCTGAAAACTGAAAAAATGAAAAAAGCTAAAAAATGAAAACAGATACTGAGAGTATTTCTCTTTCTATCTCTTACTCCACAGATGAAAAAATTCCGATCTCTGCTTTTTACTGCAGAGAATGTGGAGGCCTGCTGTATGGTGAATAACTATCGCCCTCCTCAGCCTCTGAAAGGTCGTGAGGTCCGTGCATCTTTTAAATGAAGGACCCCCCACCCCACCTCCGGACCCCTGTTCCTCCCCTTCCCTCCCTTCTTTAGCAGGATATGCAAGCGCGGGGCCCCGGGCCAAGGGCCTCAAAGTACCTTCACCCTCCATGCAGTGATGCTAGGCAAACTGCCAGCTGTCCAGCAGACCACATGTGCTGTTTGGAGAGTAAAGAGGCTATGCAGGGAAACGTGTTTGTACTGTCCCTCTCTCTTTCTCCTTCTTTATTTCATTAGTGCAAATGCTTGAATTATTTGGATTTATAATATGGTGCCAATTTTGTATGATGCTCTGATGAACTTGTGATACACAAACAGACAAAATAAGTTATATATACATGGGGTATTTAATATGCAAATGGGGTATTTAAGTATATTTGTATTGCTCTAGAGCAGAGATGCCCAAATCTGGACCCAGTTGGCCCGTGATGACCTTTGATTTGGCCCGCCATATTATACTTACATTTATGCATTTAGCAGATGTTTTTATCCAAAATGACTTACATTGCATTCATGTTATACATTTTTTTCAATTAGTTTATGCATTCCTTGGGAATGGAGCCCATGACCTTGGCATTGCTAGCGCCATATTCTTCTGTTTCAGCCACAGGATTTCATATCACAAGAAAGGGGGGGGGGAAAGAAAAAACATGCCATTGAAGAATATCTTAATTACTAATTTTGTTTTAACCGTTTTTATTGTTGCACTCAAATGTAAAAATCAATCAAGTGAATTTGATTTTAAAAAATGTAAACATTAAAAAAATATATATTTTTTTGTTTAATTATTTAAATTATTTAATGCATTATAATATAATATACACTGTAAACATGTTATAAAATAAAACATATTATTGATTATATTAATTACATAAATTATTACAAATATAATAATTAAATAAAACAACATTAAATAAAACAAAATAAACATTATTGGAATATATTTTACCAGAAAATACCATTTCATTCTTTCTACTTAAAGATTTTAAATTGTTGACATTTTTTGTAATTATTTGTGAAATTCACTAGCAATATCTGTACGAAAATAGTTTCTACACCAAATTTTTTTTCTGTGTATAGTTGTATAATACAACCTTTACTTTTGGCCAACATCCATCAATGAAGTTTGATTTCTGGTCCTTTGTATTAAAGTTTGGGCACCTCTGCTCTAGAGATTAGACCAGCATCTCAGATTAAAACGCAAAGGTACGGCAGATTGGCAAATTTCCGAACAGATGCCATCTGTGCTGCTGTCCTTCACTGCCAGGCTGTAATCTCTGGCTGTCTCAGCAGTGCTGAAGCTTAATGAAACCCAATGCACACTGCTATCAGGCTGCAAGATCTAGAAAATCCCCTATGCAATGAACACACGTGGCAAAACGTCCATGTTGGCACACAGGGAAGCCACGATTGTAGTCCTCAGATTGTAATAGCATTTTCCCATGTGTGTTTCTGAAAGATGTCATTAATTGCAATTGATATGCTCAAGATTCCAGTTTAAAAACAGTAGCAATAATTGCATGATGAAACCTCTAAGTAATTCCTTAATGTGCTGTTTTTATTTTTTGACTGTGACATGTAAAATATAAAGCACCAGCTTATAGATAGGTGAATAGCCACTTGCATTGATAGAGGCTACAACTTGAATAAAACCATCCCTCCTGTAAAACAACTGCGTCAGACCTTGATTGTGCTTCTAGTAGAGTCTAAGACATTTACCTTTTTAAAAAATCTGATTAGCTAATGATTAGCAGCTATGCTGAGTTATCGCTAAGTTTATAGGTGCTGTAAGTGATTTATGTGGGGAATATCACAATAAAATATATTTAGGGTCAGATATCAATAGCAAGTCTCAGTATGACAGCCCTAGGATATGTAAACAGCAGAAAAGGAGCCAGAAGAGCAGCCTACACATTTCTGACCAATCACAAATAATTTTACATGATCTGCGACATCAGGTTACATACAGTATGTGCAATGTACATCAGATTTGCTGCAGTTATTATCTTTAAAACTAAAACAATTAAAAACATTTTTATTAAATGAAATACAGTAGAAACTAAACATTTTTAAATGTAAATATATGAAAAATTAAACTAAACGAAAATTAGAAATGCTAACTTGTCAACTATCTGAAATTTAAGTTGAAGCACTAAAATTACAACTTGGAAATGAATAAAAACTAAACTTAAATAGTAATATTTAAAAATAACAAAAAAGGCAAAAGCACATAAGAGAATTACTAACAAATTACTAATACAAATTAAAAAATAACACATTACAAATAGAAACTACTATATATAAAAATTACTAATATAATATTAAAAATATAATAATAAATATTATATAATAATAAATATAAATAATACTAAAACAACTAAATACTAAAATAAAAATAATACTAAAATAACTAAACAATAAAATAACTACTTTGCTCACATATTTTTTGAAGGCCCGGAATTTGGAGAATTTAGGAAAGCGGACCGCTCACAGCACCTTTAATGATGATCAAGTGGATCATAAAGCCATTAGTAAAACCTAATATGCCATGCCATCCTCAATGCTTATCCACCATATCGGACATGTACAGGTGCATCTCAATAAATTAGAATGTCGTGGAAAAGTTCATTTATTTCAGTAATTCACTGTCAGGGCTGTTTTGTCAGCTGTGCGACTAAAATCAGTGGGAGTCAGGGGACTCTTTGCCTCACAAGCTCTATGGCATCATAATTCAATCTCATTTACATTATCATTGATTTACCTGCCGGTGTGGCATCGCACATTGACACTAGAATAAATACTCTATTTTTAAAGGTTGGTTTCTTAAAATTAGTACTACTGTTTATTCTGAAAGTTTTTACTTACATATCCTTTGCCTGTTTTTATTCAACATTTTATTCCTAAAAACATGGCGATTTTTTAAATTATATTTATTGATTGCTGTTGACGGTGTTTTCTGATTTATGCTGTAAATATATATATAGTGGATATAGAAAATAATCCTTTTTTTTCTGGCATGTTGGTGTTATATCTTTCACTTGGATGTTATCATTTGCACTGAGTAAATAGAGCTGGATAAAAGAAAAATTGTGTCCGTCTTCATTTCGGCCTGCAAAGCAACAAAATTTTATTATTTTCTGTACCCATTGTATATACAGTACACACACACACACACACACACACACACATAAACAGACATACCAAAAATGCCTTTTGTTAAAACTTTTGACTCTAGTATGTCAACAAAAAGACAGAATAATTCGGAACCTGGCTTAATCCAATGTTTATTAAATTTATGCAAATGTATGCAATCAACTAGGGAAATGTAGTGATATCTAGTTAATTATTCATTCATTCATTCATTACCCTATTCATCTGTGTTTTTGTCTGAAATACATTATTCACTGAAAATCACACAAAGCTCTCACATGGCTTCAGAAGACTTGAAATAGTTGATAAGTTGATAAGGATCACTGTTATTAAATTTAACTGAATTTTTAAAGAAAATCTGCAACACTTTAGATTAGGGAACACTATTAACTAAGAGTTTTGCCTCAATAAGCTCCCAATTTGCTGCTTAGTGATAGTAAATAAGGTAGATGTTGTAGTAATTATGTTTAGGTATTGGGTATAAGGGATCTTGAATATTGTCATGTAGAAAAAGGCATTAATATGGGCTTTATAAGTACTAAAAACAGCCAATGTGCTAGTAATATGCATGCTAATAAGCAACTAGTTAATAGTGAATAGTGTTTCCAAGTGTTACCAGAAAATTTACAGAAGAAAGTATGTCACACATGTTGGGAATGAAACGAGGCTGATTAAAAATTATAGAATATTTATTTTTGGGTGAACCATCCCTTTGATGAAGATAAATTATGCACTCAGTGCTCCATTTCTCATTCTTTCACAGTCTTTTATCTGCTTTCTACCTTCATATCTTCTCTTTAGCATATTGCAGGGTTGAGCAATCATCTGTACTCAGATATGCCCGAGATATGCACTGCTAGAGTTTCTTTATGAGCTATTGGGGTTCAAGTTCCTCACATTACCACCTGTTGGCAGCCGTCTGACCTGCACCTCAAAGGTCAGGGTGGAGAGAGTATCATTTCACATCTTGCCTAAGTCATTAGAATCACCACCACATATTTGTGTCCCTCCACCTTATGTAACCACATCTGTACATACAAGAAAGTACATGCATGGCACCACACATATGGAGACACTGAAATGAAGGGATTCTGAAATGATAAAAATCAATCTTTATATAAGGATTATTTCCAAAATAGCCCAAATCCTCATTCCTGGAATGGATTAAAATAGGACAAATTAAGTCAGAACAGGACATAAGATAAGATAAAATACAGACCTGTAGAGACATACTCCAGAAAAGTTTAAAAATTTTGTTAAATGGGGATAGATGTTGCCTGTTATATAACAAGATATAATACTTAAATTAAAAGGAACAGTTTTCTCATTAGTAACCTTACATGTTTCCAAATGGTCATCACATGCTTTCTTCTGTAAAACACTAAAGGAGAATTGTATCTTTTCCATACAAAATACTAGATGTGACCCGGGACCACAAAACCAGTCTTAAGTCGCTGGGGTATATTTTTAGCAATAGCCAAAAATACATTGTATGGGTCAAAATTACAGATTTTTCTTTTATGCCAAAAGTCATACTTCATGCTCCATGAAGATATTTTGTAAATTTCCTACTGTAAATATATCCAAACTTAATTGTATATATTAGTAATATGCATTGCCTAAGAACTTCATTTGGATTCATTTCAGTTCCAGATTTTCAAATAGTGGTATCTCGGCCAAATATTGCCCTATCCTAACAAACCATACATCAATGGAAAGCTTATTTATTCAGCTTTCAGGTGATGCATACATCTCCATTTCGAAAAATTTACCCTTATGACTGGTGTTGTGGTCCATAGTGAAGCTTCAAAAAAAGAGAAATAAGTGCTATCAAATTATTTAAAATATGCTATATTACATGTCTTCTGAAGCCATATTATAGCTTTGTGTGATGAACAGACAAATGTAATTAATTTTGTTGAAAATCCATTATTCATTGAACATTCTGCCATAGCTTAATTCTCATTTGCATATTCGCATATTCAGACTTGACATGTGATGATGTGACAATAACGATGCCAAATGGCATTGGTTCTTGAAGGTTTCATATGCAATCGCAAGGCGCCAAGTTATAATATGCGGAAATGTAAATACAATTTGAGAGCTGTGGAGAAGGGCAAGCTTTTTTTAGTTAACTTGATTCAATTATTTTTTTGTTCATAACCATTTCAATAAAATGATTAAATTATTCACTGAATATAAGTATACTGTGGGAATTTTCATTTGTCAGCCTGAGTCATAAGGTAACCTGACCTCAGATTTGCTAAAGTTCCTGGAAACTAAGATACAATTCAAAACTCAGTAACAGTGACAATGCAACATTTCCGTTATAAGGGCTTTCATGTGGGTGAATAAAATAAAATAAAGTGTGTATACAGAGCACACTAGCTGTACATTTATGTTGTTCAATAACAGTGATCGGCTAATTCTGCTGTATTTAAACAGAAATGAAAGAGGCCCTAACACATGCACCTGCAGAACCTCGGCTGATACGTGGAATCTGGAGAATGCATTTAAAATGAATCACCATAAATGGGCCGTCCGGGACAGAGACAAACACAATGAATCCTTAAAAGGCTAAAACATAACAAACTGAGGAAACAACAGCTCACTGTTGTCATTTTCCCAGAAGAGTCTGGCGGTTTGAGAGCCGTCTGATGCGGAACTGTATGAAAGGAAGTACTACAAAGGAGTTTCATATTTTTGTGTATGTGCCAACAAAGAGGCAAAATGTCACATGTAGCTGATACATCACTAAATGGTTGCAACACAGTATAGAACAGTATTTCTGTGCAATGACATGCTTCTTACTCCATAAGAGCCTATTATTAAGTTCAACTGCATTGAAATATCTGTGTACTATGACAAAAAAAATGTTTCATTAATTTCTACACAAACATGCGTTCTGTGTAAATTGGGCTCTTTATTGTGCCACATTCACACGGGTCAATGCTATTTGGTAGGGGCATTTAATGTTGCACTATTACTGCAAACAGAAAACAGGAAATGCCTGTTTGTGTACATTTTTGTGTACATTTGATTACTGAATGATTAAAAAGAGGTGATTCTTCTCAATGATTCCAGCTCCTTGATGGTTCTGTTAATAATTATTTTGGTATTGATAAGAAAAACACTATCAAATTCCATTTATGTTAACTAAAACAGTCACAAAAAAGAAACGGCTCAAAGTAATTTGCTCAGGAATCAGACTACATTTGTCATGCATGTGTGTTTTAATTCATTAAAAAGAACTGGACTATAAATGTCATTTGTTCAGGAATCGAGGAAACTAAGATTCTATTCAAAACTCTGCACTGACAAAGCTAATGAATCAGTCATGAGGGCTAGTTATGTGGGCAAGTTAAAAAAAATGTGTACACAGAGTACACGAGCTGTAAATTAATTATTTTTTTAAACTGGTCACACTTTGATTTTGATTCACAAAATTAATCATTACAATCATTAATTTGGGAATCAAACCACAATGGTTGCACTTTGTGTTTTTGATTAGCTAAAATAATCATTAGAATCATTAAAATGGGAATCAAACTACAATGGTTGCACTGTATGTACTTGATTTACTAATAAGAAATTAATCATTAGAATCATTCAGTTTGGAATCAAATTACAACGGTTGCACTGTATGTTTTTGATTCACTAAAAAGAAAACAATCATTAGAATCATTCATTTGGGAATCAAACAACAATGGTCGCACTGTATACATTTGAATTACTAAAAAGTAGTGAATCATTACACCGTGTCTACACCTGACACGACAGTTGTCGTGTCGCACCGCGCCGCAACAGCTAATGTCTGTCTACACTGGACGCGACAAAGCAACCGTTGAAAATCATTTGAAATTTGTGTCAGTACATCATAAATAGAACGCAGCAGCAGTTTACTGTCAGGAATTTGTCGCGTCCAGTGTAGACAGCATAATAGGTTCTATTGTATTTTGTCGCATCCGGTGTAGACACGGTGTTAGAATCATTCGGTTTTGAATCAAACTACAATGGTCGCCCTGTTTTTTGATTCACTAAAGAGAACTGGCTCATAAGAGCCATTCAGTAACACTTTATTTTAAGGTCCAGTTCTCACTATTAACTAACTGTTAACTTCAACTTTTGCCTCAATAAGCTCCTTATTACTGCTTATTAATAGTTAGTAAGGTAGTTGTTAAGTTTAGATATTGGATAGGATTAAGGATTTAGATTATGGTCATACAGAGTATGTGCTTTATAAGTACTAATAAACAGCCAATATGCTAGTAATAATATTATTAGCAACTAGTTAATAGTGAGAATTGGTCCCTATACTAAAGTGTTACCAGGGAATTGGACTACACTGGTGATACATATGTTTTGAACTGTATTTTGATTCAGTAGCAATGCTGTGGTGCAGTTGAAAAAGTAGGAAACTGTCACGGAAACACCAGGCTCTTCCACTAATCAGCGATCTCAATCACCGGAGTTCTGATCACACACCTGACCGTCATTCACTAATCACCAGCACTACAGTATAAGAGCACGCAGTTCACACAAGCACATTGTCTGGTCTCCATTGTGGATAAAGACTCATCGCTCATGCCAAGCTACTTACCTGAATTCCTGTTCCAAGTCTCCCGATCTCCTTCATCTTCTCTTGGTGTTCCTGTGTGTGTGATCCAATTACTTACCTGCGTCCGATCCCCGTTACCAGCTCCAAGGAAAACCTTCCGTCATCTCATGCTCTCCAAAACCTGGTAACAGATAACACCATCATCACTATCCTTGCTCAACTCAGTAAAGACTCCTTATCTGCCATTTTTCACCTGCTTCTGCTATTCCCTGACATCTGCACAATAAACCCATCTGTTTGATTCCAACCTGTCTGTGTCTTGAGTCTGACTACACGTTACAGAAACACTGTCAAGAGTATTTTAATACAACATTCTTTCTGCATCTGTGTACAAGTGCATGCAGCTCAGAACAGTTGCTCTTGCTAGTTTCAATAAGGTCTCAATATGAATCAGCTCAGCAGCACAGTGCAATGTAGCGTCTGGACCAATCAGACACACAATATCGTTTTTGTTAGTTATATTTAACAAATACTCTGTAACACCCCTCAGTTAACAAGCCATATGAGGGCCTGTGGACCCTTCCCCCGAAATGCGTCTTAACTCCTCAGGAAGGCAGAATAGGCCTCTGATTCCATGGCAACCAATGCTGATATCACTGGTTTTATTTCCCAAAGGAATGTGGGTAGAGAAAAATCACTACATTTTCCATAAGAAAAGACACAATGCACAGTAAAAATGGACTCTTCTCTAATTAATTCATAGGAAAACCTTTCTTTGAATGAACACACATATCCTTCAGGTCATTGTGTATGTTGTTACTGTCCTTGTATATTGTCTCTTATATTGTATACTGTTTTATGCAGGCTTATGATGGAACCACTATGCTCTCACATAAAGGGTCATAAAACTCCCCAGTATTTCCAAACTCCCGCTTGGAATTTCAGCCTTTCTCATTGGACAAGCCCATCTTGAGAGGCGTGAATCTTCTCAGACCTTAAAGGCCTCACATCAGTGACCCGCCTCCAGTCTGTGGTTCTGTTAGATTCTGAGAAGATGTGAGCTATAACGTTCCTAAGGACACCCTAAGTTTGCGCCAGGCCTCGGGCCTTGACTTTCCATTCACCAAGATAATCTGACTCAAACATGGTTCTTTTCCATCAACCAACTTCAGCAAAGATCAACTTGAGCCTTCAGATTGCATCAGGAATCTCTGTCAGACAGACAAGACGTGCAAGTATCAAACTTAGTCTTATTAATTGATACATTAAGTATCATTTGCACCTTTTTACAAAGGTGTGTTTGAACTAAGAATCTGATGTTTCCTTCAGGCTGTAGATCTGCTGAATATCCAATGGTCCCATAGTTTTATGCTTTATTTATCTTCTCTTTACTGCCTAAGCTTTAATCCTGTTCACATAACCCTTCTCATTTCTAATTTCCTCTTTCTTGATATTACCAAGTCATTCAGTTTAGCACAGTTTAGTACTACCTGTCAGATGACTTATACTGTCGTTGCTCATGGAAACATTTAGTGATGGGAAAGTGACCTGTGAGTGCTCAATGTGGCTGAAGATGAGAGCTAGTCTGTCTAAAGCCTACTGCCATGAGATGAGACTGTGATCTCAGTGATACGCTAACTGTCGTATGCGCTTTTACTATAGAGTTGCGTTCCAGCGGATGACGTAGGGCAGGGGTGGCGAACGTCGGTCCTGGAGAGCCGCAGCCCTGCAGAGTTTTGCTTCAACCCTAATCAAACACACCTGAACAAGCTAATCAAGGTCTGAAGGGTTACTAGAAAGCTACAGGCAGGTGAGTTTTAATTAGGGTTGGAGGTGTACTCTGCAGGGCTGCGGCTCTCCAGGACTGGAGTTCGCCACCGCTGACGTAGGGCATAGCGTAAGCTCCGGTGAGAATATGCTAGTCTCGCGAGAACCAAGTTTCATTTACAGCAAAGGATAAACAGTCTCCTCTTGCCTTATATCGAAATCCTCCTACATTTTTCTTTACAAATCCTTGTTTTGTACTTCTAATTCATGACCAGTGCTTTGTTTTTCTCCCTCCTCTGCGCTTCTGTGTTCGTCACTTCTCATCAGAGCTTACGCTACAACTACGTCATCCGCTGGAATGCCACTCTCTCGTGAAAGCGTGTATGACAGTTAGCGGAAGCTAGAGATTACGGTTTATAAAGTTTTAAATATGGATATTCTTCGTACACAAACACATTTAATCGCTTCAGAAGGCCTTTATTAACCCCCCGGAGCTGTGTGGAGCACTTTTTATAATGGATGGACGCACTTTATTTTGCTTCAAAATCTCAAACACCAAACATCTGATTTTTTTTGGCAAATCCAACTCAAATCCATTTAGTTTTTTGTAGTGCGAGCAGCAAAAAAACCCCCCTCAAAACATATTAAATCCCATCCAAACTTGATCTAGACATACTTACAAACACCGATCTAATATCAATCGTGCTGGAATTGCTGTGGATCCCTATTTACAGATATGCATTTGGCAAACGCTTTATCCAAAGTAACGTACATTGCATTTAAGGTATATATCTTCTTACCAATTCATGCATTCCTTGGCTTTGCCAATACGGCAGCATTCGATACTCTTTCAGGCACAAATCTTTCTTACCTTTTACTACATTAGCTATGGCTCAAACTACTCTAATATTTACCAAAAAAAAAAATCAATGAATTTGTTGACTGCTCATGCATTCAAATTTACATCCTCACACTTGCCCTTCATAGTTGTCACTGCAGCTGTTACTATATACCAGCTGGACAGAAGATGGCTTTCCCAGAACATATGTGTGTAGAAAACCTTTGACTCTCTTCACTCACTTAAAAAAGTTATCAGGGTGGTTTCATGAGAACCGCTTGATTCACGTCCTTATCAGATGAACACAAAACACCCAAACCACACTGCTGCAGTATTGGAATGGTGAAAGCGAATTATACTCATATTTTGCTTTCATTTTAAAGCAAAGTTTAGTAGTAAGAATCAAACTAATCAGACAAATCCAAGAACACATTCTGACCTAGCATATAAGTCTGATCAAGTGATATAAGTAGACAATAGAAAAAGTTCACAGACCAGCACTATGGAAACCTAGATGTTGCCAATGCAAACACAAATACCTATCTGAATTCAAAACAGGTCCTATCAGACACGCTGATTGTCATCAGGCTTCCTCCTTGGTGATCGGGCAGGTCTAAGAACATGAAAGTTCTCAAACAATCTTTCTGCAAACAGCCTGCATGTACCAGGCTACTTGGAACCTGTTCACAAACAACCGTGAGACAGTAAACATGTGGTCTGTGATAGGAGCGATGGATACAAGTCCTCTAAACACAAGTGGTGTAATGTTTCTTAGGACAAAGTCACTGTCACTGTATTTACAGACACATAAGCAAGCAGCCCTGAAGGGATTTCTAAAGATTCATATCTTTTCTTTGACCTGTCACCTCTACTGTACAAGTAACAAAAATATTTACACCAAATATAAACGATTACATAAAGTTTAGCTGAGAATCTTAAGCAAATATTCCAAGTAAATGCACATTTAATACACAATACCCAAAAAGCCATCTTGGTCACACACACACACACACACACACACACACACATATATATATATATATATATATATATATATATATATACCAATCAAGTAAAGTGTATAGCATAGTATAGCGAAGACTGACAGACTGGTGATGAAAGACTTCACTAACCACATCAGTCTCCATTTCCTTTTTGCATTCAAAGAAGCTTATTGAGTAACAAAGCCTTGCATTATTATTAATTTGGCTATTGGTTCAATGGCTCTAATTCACTTTGCACTTTGAGCTCAGCTGTTTTCCAGTTAAATGAAAATGGAAACAGACAGAAATCCACAAGAGCAAGTCTTTTGGACCCTAATTATAAAACAATAAGACTCATTGTGAAAAATGCTGATGAAAGTACTTCACCACCCCAAATAGTTCATCTGTGCAATTTCATCCACATAGATCTCACGGTAGATCTAATTGTCTTTATATAGAGCAAGGGGCAATACGCATCTTACCTAAATCCACATCATTACAGCTTATGGAGCCTGTTCCAACCCTTCACAACCCTATCTGCGGCATTAATTGAACATCTCAACACAGTTAACAAGATTGCATTACCTGGTTAATAAGCACAGCGGGTACGGCAGAATTAGAATCACATAAGACAAGCATTATATTCATTTTTTATTCTTAAACCACTATACATTTAAATGAGATATTCATATTTTTGTGAGGAAAATGTTAGAAATGCTTGATTCATGATTTCTAATTATCTTCATGTTTTTGCCATGTTATTTAAACAGTACAATACCGTAATATATTAAAGTCGTTTATTTGTAAATGTTTTAAATATATTTAATAAATAAATAAATAAATGACTATTTATTGAAGAAATTATACATATTTAATATATCTAAGTGCCATATTATTTATTAGTTTGTTTATTTGTAAGGGAAGTTTTGTGAGTTTCTGTAAAATAATGTTCATGCTAAAAAATAAATAAATAAATAAATAAATAAATATATATATATATATATATATATATATGTGTGTGTGTGTGTGTGTATTAGAAATATATGAAAGCAACTGCCACGTTCAGAAATTCTAAAAACAAAAAGCCGCAGGAGGTGAGATCTGGGAAAAGGTTGGGGAGCTGGGGAGCAGAAGGGGTGCTGATCTCTGTTTCCTTCCTGGGTAATAAAAAGAGATCTGGGGAGCCATTTGTACTGTATATATACAGCCACCCATAATCCACAGCATGTGCTATACGCAGCATGATTCATTACTAAAAGATCTACTGTGGTGCATGTGGGCTTAGAAACAGAAGCTGTTTGTCCCTCTCAATAACTCTACCTTTCACTTTTTTGTCTCACGTGCTGTTTTCTGACAGAATGGGACTGATAAACATTTATAGGAAGAACTGTTTTGCTTGGCCTGCTTCCTTTTAGTCACAGGAGAACAGAGTATAAAAATATCACTTGAATCAGAACACAGCAGGATATTGAAGGAACATTTTAATATCAGTACACAGTAATGTCCGTCTCTGCTATAAAAAAGGAAATAAAATTACACGGAAATTATGCAGTAGCAGTATTCATGGCTGATGAAGTGTTGTTCTGAAAGTATCCATGACAACATGCTAATGTGCTTATTATGGGATGATAAAAGCTAGATGTTTGGCAGGAACACAATAGTGCAGCACTGGGTATTGTAACCTAATGTGCACAGTGAGGCAAGCTTGAAGACACAAAAGAGTACTGAGCCAGTATCACAGACATACTGTATATCATGCTACTGAATGAATACTATTTATGTACCATGGTTTGCATGTTTCCAAGGTACTTCGAAGAACATCATGGTATTTTCATGGCAAAATAGGTTCCTCCCTTAAAAAAAGTTGGTATCAGATGGCAATACCACGGTAATTTGACATACCACTGCACTATATAATTCATTTAGGTTTTGACGTGGACAATACCATGGCTTCTGGACTATGGTAGTCTTTGAAGTACCATATAAATGCCATAGTACATGATAAATACCATAGTACATAGGCCATCGTTTATTACCACTATTTCATATTACCAAGGTACTGTATCTTGCACATGTACCAAACTACATTTTCCACACAGAAATAGTGTAGATCCATTTATAGTTCTAGACCCTGAAGGGATTTTGAAGAGCAGGATCAACATACTGATTTTAACATACTAAATATAGTCTGCTTTGAGTCCCAAGTACTAAATCAAACTGAAATTTGCATCGTGCAACTTTTGAATACAATTATGAGCACCGGATTAAGAAATTATGTTCTAAAGTGGACAATTGATCTGGTCTGTTGTCTGACTACCGCCTGAACCATGTAATTCACTACATACAGTAATTGATTTGAACAAAAAAAGACAAATGGGTTGAAGTTGTAACTGTATGGTGATCATTTCTAGCAGAACAAATGTGACCTTAATTGCACTCAGAATAATCCCCATAGAGATCAATATTGTGGGGTCAGAGTTTCCTCCCTAATGGCAAAATATCAGAGATAGGAGATTAAAATAGTGGGTAATCCCTTTACCAAACCACTATTTTAATGAATGACTAATGTCATTTATTGCTTGAGGTACACCAAAATTTTGAATATTCTGAATAGCATCCCCCTGATACGGCTTCAAAAATTAAATCAAAATAAAATAAAAGTACTACAATGCTCTGCCAGTCTCTGATGTTCTGTGCTTTTCTCACAGGCTTTGATTTAAAATCAACTAATAAGCTATTCTGTACAAAAACATGAGCACTCCAAAAATAACTCTAGAAAAAGCCAATGACACAATACACGAAGGACTGACTTGTCATTTTTCCTTGTGAGTAACACCCATGATGGCTTCTGATCTTCTCAGCTGAGGGCTCCAGGAGAACAGTTCACTGAGGGTTGGTTTATTTATTCAGAGACAGGAAGAGCTCTGCATTTCCTTTCTATTAGTCTAGAGTCTTCACACACAACTAACATCCCCCACTGACGCCAGTGTCCCGTGTGTCCTACACCCAGAGGGAAATAATCTCACCTCTCTAACCTCAACCCTGACTCTGAACCAACAAACTTCTGGACAAAATACCAGTCCATAATCCATAATAATGCTTCCTCTAGTGAAAAAAGCCCATCCCATCCGTTCTCTCACATCAAAACTCTCACATATTTCTCTCCTGATTCAGATGAGACAACATTTTCACTGGAGAAAGTAATATTATGGACAAATTATTCATATTTTAGCTTGAAAAAGAATTTTGAAGTTAAAAACTTCATGATGGATTTGTTTCTTACAAATACACAGATTTTCAATTAGCAATATGTCAATTGATGGACTGGAGTCATTGTGGATTACTGTGATGTTTTTTGCACCCATTCACCGGATCCGTTAGTGAACAAATGATGTAATGCTAAATTTCACCAAATCTGTTCAGATAAAGAAACAAACTCTGAGGGTGAGTATATTCTCTTTCATTTTGGGGTAAACTAGCCCTTTAATGGACATAAAATAGTGTCTATAGAATGCATATGAACAGTTATTTTGCTATTTTTATGTGTATTTTCCAGATAACGATGATATGAACAACTTCAGTGGCCAGTGGACACATATTTCTTCATACAACCTCCCACTTAAACACATCTAAATATTGAGGGTTTTTGCCCACTGGTTACTAAAAATGCAGAAATTAAACACCACAACATGACACATTATTTAGCAAGTTGTCAAAAGCTCCTCCCAAGGTTGTCTCCTTGCTTATTAGTATTTCATAATCCATCTACTCACCCAAAAATATGGGAAAATAGGGATGCAACGAGAGAGGAAGTGTCCTCATCAGCTTAAACAAGATATTAACCCATTTAAGCATGCAGCAACATGAGCAACTTAAAATGGGTTAGCAAGATTGATGAGGCAAAGGACTCAGACATCAAACTTGAGTTATGAAGGTGCTGACCAAATGCTTGAGCTATGATGGGATCTAGTGAGACATATCTTAGTCATCATAACACTGTACATTCGATCTGTCTGAGCACGGCAGTTGCTATGATACTCAACATGTTACTTAGGGGTGAAAGGCGTGAGATGACATCAAAAAAGTTGAAAAGGTCATAGAAGTTTGACCCATAATACAAATGTATTTATACCCACCCAAATGTCTCAATTACATCTCAATTCAGTTTAGCAAAGCCAAACTTGTACAGAAATCCCCGTCTGTGGGTGTGACCCTGCTGAGTTATACTCTAGCTCAGACCTGCTGACCTATGAAATCACTGTAAGTCCAGCACATTAGTATTACTATACCCTACATTACATTCAGAATGCTTCACAAAGCGAGACTTCAAACTCTGCATCAGTGATGCAGAAAGCCAAAGCCACACAGGTAGAACAAAATGCCTTATAGCACAAACACAGTCATTAAGCTATGAAGGTGACCTGTTCTACCAATAGAGTTGAGATCAACAGGAATTAGAGCTGGTAATTTAATCTCAGAAGAACAGAGATGGGTTGGGAGTTGCATCTGGGACAATTCTATGGCACGAGACAACAAAGAAAGCCGCTTGAAGTGACAAAACTTAATTGTATTTTCTTGTGTTTGATGAGTTTATACTCATGGAAACCTATAGGAAAGGATAATTTTACTATTTCAATTGATATCAATGAGATTAAGTGGAAGTTACCTACTGAGAAAAGGAGCCCAGTGATATTACAAGTTTCAGAATCATTGTATCAAACTGTACTCAGATTTACCAAGATACCAAAAGATTAAAAACGCACTACCGTTCAAATAATTTTTATGAATAATTAAATTAATACCTTTATTCTGCAAGGATGCATTGCATTTATCACAAGTGACAGTAAAGATATGAATAATGTTACAAAAATAATATATTTTTTAAACAAACGCTGTTCTTTTGAATTTGCCAGTATCCTTATACTCATGGAAACCTATAGGAAAGGATAATTTTACTATTTCAATTGATATCAATGAGATTAAGTGGAAGTTACCTACTGAGAAAAGGAGCCCAGTGATATTACAAGTTTCAGAATCATTGTATCAAACTGTACTCAGATTTACCAAGATACCAAAAGATTAAAAAAAGCACTACCGTTCAAATAATTTTTATGAATAATTAAATTAATACCTTTATTCTGCAAGGATGCATTGCATTTATCACAAGTGACAGTAAAGATATGAATAATGTTACAAAAATAATATATTTTTTAAACAAACGCTGTTCTTTTGAATTTGCCAGTATCAGAGTTTCTTCAAAACTGTTTAGCAGAAAAAGTGTTTTTAACATTGATAATGATTTTTTTTTTTAAAGTTTCTTAAGCAACAAATCAGCATATTAGAATGCTTTCTGAAGGATCATGTGACCCTGAAGACTGGAATAATAGCTGCTGAAAATTCAGCTTTGCCATCACAGGAATAAATTATATTTTAAAACCTATTCAAATAGAAAACAGTTGTTTATAAATTGTAATAATATTTCACAATGTTACAACATTTTAGCTTTATACTCACTTTTGTATAGGGTCTTTCATGACTGTCTGGTGTTAAGGTGTGATCTGGTGTGATCAAACTTGTGTTATACACACAAAAATAGTCAAAAAAATGTCTGAGAAACTTAACACAGGCAGCATCATGCAGAAACACACTAAAGTCTGAGGCAGGTTCATTATGTTTTAGTTGACACCAGACAGTCATGAAAGACTTACATATACTTATATACTTACATTTATATCAATACTGAAAAGCATCAATAAAAATATTTTGAGTAATTAATAATTTACCCCATTTCTGTACATGCAGTCTTTTTTGTGCTTAATAGGGTATCATGTTACCAACTTCACAACATTCTAATGTCAAACTCTATTGACGCTCATGTCTTGCATGAAGAGCTACTAGCTGCCTATAGAGTGTTCTAAATCAGTCAACTATGAGGTTCCTTAGTAGGCAGCTGCCAATGTAAGCAGTAGGCAATTCGCCTTTTTTTATATCAACAGATGTATAACCGTCCATTTTTGCCTCCTCTTTGGGGGCTGCGTCTGAAATCTTGCTGGGATTAGTTGCCTATGTGGGTACTTTTTGCCTAATCTTATAGTATTGATATATAAATATATAGTAATCTTATGAGTACTGTGACTTCGGACATACTTTTTTTGTTGTTTTTTGCTTACTATAGCTGGAGTGAAAAATGCATTTTTGGATGAAGCCTATGGCTCTGTGAGGAATAGCATACTACCATACTACTACTCTTTTTCTCCAGTAAGTATACTGTGCACAGTATGACCATTTTAGAATACACCCATTACATTTGCTAAAATATGCAGACATTCAATGCACACTGTAAAAAAATAAAATAAAAATGGTGACATTTAGAGTAAAATATTGGCAAGATGTGGCTGCCAGAACTTTACCGTAAAAAATATGGTAGAAACATTTTAGGTTTTACAGACTTAACTTAAATTCACAATAACAAACCGTATTTCATTAATTGGTATAATGTTAATATACCTGCCTATTGAATAGCCACCAAAAACAGGTGGTGATGAGAAAGTCACATGATGAATCAAAGCTCATCACAAACAGCTTTTCCACACGCTGAGGAGGGAAATACTACTATACATAAGGTGCACAGTGTCATTCACACAAATACTAAACACCAACAAAAAACACTAAGCAACAGTTATTTATGAAAACATCAAATATGAAGTGTCATGCAGGGAACTCTGGGAATTTCAATTTATGGTTTTTCACTGTAAATTATACAATGACCTTTTCTTTTTCATTTCCAAAAACCGTATTTTTTTTATAAGTGACGTGACATGTGGCCAAGTATGGTGACCCATACTTGGAATTAGTGCTCTGCATTTAACCCATCCAAAGTGCACACACACACACAGCAGTGAACACACACACTGTGAACACACACCCGGAGCAGTGGGCAGCCATTTATGCTGCGGCGCCCGGGGAGCAGTTGGGGGTTCGGTGCCTTGCTCAAGGGCACCTCAGTCGTGGTATTGAAGGTGGGAGAGAGCACTGTAGAGAGCACTCCCCCCACCTACAATCCCTGCCGGTACGAGATTCGAACCCGCAACCTTTGGGTTACGAGCCCGACTAAAATGTTTTACAGTATTTTACAGTAAATGTTATTACAGTTATTCACCATTTATAGTATGGAAACTTAGCTACAGTTAAAGGGGTCATATGATGCGATTTCAAGTTTTTCTTTCTCTTTGGAGTGTTACAAGCTCTTGGTGCATAAAGAAGATCTTTAAAGTTGCAAAGACTAACGTCTCAAATACAAGAGATATTCTTTATAAAAGTTAAGAGTCAACCACGCCTACCTAAAACAGCTTGTTCTAACACGCCCCCACATATCTACCTCACTATGTGGAAATATTAGCATAATGCCTCCCAAATGTGCACGCAAAGAAAGAAGGCGTGGTTTCAGTAACTGCAGTTAGTGTTGAAGCAGCCATGTCAGGGAGACGCTGTGTTTCAGTGTGAAAGCAAAAGCACTTTATTTGGCCTTCCAGAAGTAGATGCAATTAGGAATCATTGGTTAAGATTTATTTACAACAGAACAGCACAACCCAGATGTTCGAATTTGTGCAACGCATTTTATGGACGACAGTTTTTTGAACCTAGAAGAGTACAAGGCTGGCTGTGCACAAAGGCTATTTCTAACAGGTTTTTACTGTAGCATTTTTACTTTAACTGTTAAAATCACAATCATTTTTTACAGTGCACCTTACCCATTCCATCCCACATAATGACAAATAAACTAAATATAATATTTTTAGCAATATTTAATAAAATTATAATGAATGTAGGCTATCATTGTAGTAGCCTACTGGAATGTTTATCGCTGCACTTATTAATTTGAAAAGAAAATAGTACTAGTCAGTAAATATTGTGCAGTATTTAGTAAACAATCTTGTAGCTATTCATTTTTTTTTAAAGATAGTCTGTTTAGACTTTAATTTCCCTTGAAAAGGTTTTGACTCAGGTCCTGTAACTCTATAGCGGCCACATACATTATTCTTTCTTCTGAACTGGCACTCATGGTGTTGACAGGGCAAGCAAAAGAAAGAAGTACCCATATTTAGTCGTGCACAGTGACTCATTATAGAACCACATTAGTTAGCTGGTCCAGAGTGTAATGGCCAAAATAAAATAACACTATTTTTTAAATTCCTCCCTTTCACCACTAACCTGGAAACTCGAATCATTCTCCAGTTAGCGTTGGAGGTGAGGTGACAGGCGGAACGCTGTTATTTGAAGGCATGTTAGTTATTATGAATCCTCGGAGGCACCGAGGATTTAAATATCTCTGCTTTCGTAGAATAAAGAGTGTCCAAGTGAATCTTTCAGATAATAAGTTTAGGATCATGTAAACATGTCTAAGCTTCCACATATATGTTGAAAGAGACACATAATCACTCAAGATCTACTACATTCAAGTAAACCTGTATAGTGAGTCATATTTGTAAAGCATTCTCAAAAGTGGAGGTGTGTGAAAGGCTTCTCCTGACAGCATAATTGTTTTTATGTCAGCTTTGGATGCTCACTTGTAAATCAAAAACTAACAAGTGCTGCACAAATATTGCAAGGTTTGTTTGCTAGTTGGAACTAAAACTCAAAGTTTGGCCTTAAAGTGTGTGTCACCGCTGAGGTGACTGTTAATCAGACGTGATTTAATTATAGCCCTCTCTCTGTGACTGTCCTGTTTCAAATGCTGGAAGGAAATGTTTGCTTACTATCATATGATGGCTGACAATGCACTTCCTGTTTGAGATAGTGCTGTGTGCTTTCACCGGTGTTGATATTTAAGGTGTCATAAACATTCATAGTGCACAAGTACACATTTGGGTGTAGGTGAATAATTAAGTAATTAGCTAATACATCTCGACCTAAATAAGAGAAACGCAAAAATTATAAACTGCAATTCTGCCCCCGACCATCATGCATCATGCATTTATTAACTCAAATAAACCTTTTATTTGTTATATCCTCTTGAGAACCAAAAAAATAGTTTTTTTATGTCATTACATTGGTTGAAGCATAAGAAACAAATGGAGAAAAACTATATACAATATATATATATATATATATATATATATATATAAACCTATACATGCCTTTTCATGTATATGAAAAGGCATGTGTAGGCAAAAACAATGCTTTATTTTTTTATTCACCAATCAGTTTTTAGGTTGCCTAAATTTTTTTGCCAAACTTTGTACAAAAATGATTCTCAATTGTTATGAAAGATATAACAGAATGATTTGATATACTACTGTACTTTATGGAATATTTGTATAAAATGTCCATAAATTGGTTTTCCCCTTCTATACAATGTGTCTATACACTGCATCTAATTTACATATTAATGTGTTCTTGGGGCAAATCATAATGAAAAAAGAAGCGTAATAATGGGAGTAATAACGTGGCAACATTATATTTCATAGGAATATTGATCTATAATTTCTTACCCTATGTGTCTCCCCAAAATGCCTGATTAAAATGCCATTTGTCCTGGTGTCTTCTACAGTTTTGTAACAAAAAGTCATATTTTTGAAACATAACATTTTTCTGAGATGTTTATTTACGACAAACAATTTGAAAATTAGCCAGATTTAAATGATAATTACAAAACATTATCATATTTCCCTAAGAGTGTTACATTTGATCATTCTGTCAATATCATATTTAAAGACCAAGGAGAAGGTGTGTTTAACCCTGAATGTGCTCTGTACAGGACATCCAGACTTAAAACTGTGGCATAGTAGGGTCTCAGAGAAAGTCACTAAAATATAATATTCTCTACAGAGGACAAAGGTCTATGCCTGGGTCCCAGGAGGTTATTAAAAGCTACATAGACGATGCATAGATGCAATGCATGAAATATACTTTTCCATTTGCCAGCTACAGATTAACCGTGCAATATATAGTTGCAGAGTTAAATGTGTGAATGTTAAATATATATAAATGCACAGTTATATAAATGTTAAATGTATATGGAGGATGTCACTAGTCAGTGCAGCATTTCAATGCATTCATTCAGGTGCGAGTAACTTTGCAGTAATGCTGTCTTACAAATAGGCTACATGTTAGGCATAATATTCTTTTCATCCAATGTGGCTTACCGCAGCACTGTGAGAGCAGTGGTGCAGTTTCTGAGAAGCAACAGTTCAAATCTCACCATCTGAGAGACAGGGTGACAGAGAGTGGGTGGGTTGTGCAGAGAGAGAGAGAGAGAGAGACCGTGTAGAAGCTAAAAATATATGATGGAGAAGATGGCAACCTTTTTACAGTTTTAGTGAAGTTGTGAATTAGTGAAACAAACTGGGGCATGACAAGGCAGTTTTTTGTGAAGGCAGTTTTTGTTTCACTGTATAATCTTATATAATCCTACATGGAATACGTGTACTTAAAATTAATTTGTCACAGGTGAAAACTCAAGTTATAGAACATTGTCATCAAATTGTACACAAATGTAATACCATCATGAGCGCTGCTGTTAAAGCAAAAATACAACTCAATGCACAATTTAACCTTTTACTTAAATTTCTTAAATTGCTTATAGCCTTATATATAAGTATAACACAATATATCGACATTTGTATTAAATTAGAAAAATGCAAAGAAGGCCTTCGTTACAGAAGCATTACCAAAATAAAAATGTAAAAAATGTTAACCTCGAGAAAATATTCAGACGCCTGCTTATTTCTTAACCATGCATCTACTGACATCTCCTGGTTAAACCAAGAATCACGTTATCTAGTCCATTTTAAACCTAAAATATGCCAGTTCTCTTCGTTTTCCAAATACTAATGATATTTATGTTGACATATAATAAATATAAAAGTCTAGAATACTTTTGCTTTTAAAAAGTGATTGTACAATTGGAAAGAAAAATAGAAATACGTAATAAAGGGCGGGGTTTCATGGGTCTGACCAATCGCAAACTACAATTCCACTAGTCTTCCTTAAACGTCATCTGACTCCTCCCACTAGTTACAGTGCGAGAGTTTTGATAAGACTGTGTTTGTTTTTTGCTGGTTAATCTTATTGATAGTTTTATGAAACTCTCATATTTTTCTGTCTGGATACAAATCATCGTAAAATGCAAGCTCTAAGGTATGAACAGAAATGTATAAGTTGTATTTCATAGATGTTTTATAGATGTCGACAGCAAAATGTTACTCAATAACCAGTTACAGTCATTGTGCCAAGGAAGTAAAGCAAAGGGATTTTCATTCATATGATGAAGATATTTCAGATGTTTTGAATCGAGGACAGAGCAGACATGACTGGGCAAAACATAAAGGATTATGTTTTAATACTTTTCCATTGAGCACGTGAAACTAGGCTAGTTGTCATGTCAAACCAAACCAACGCCCATAGGAACCAAGCTGAGTAATATTATTGCATTACATTTTTTATTTTCCTTTCCTACTCAGAAATATGTTTCGTTCGTGGTCATCTGATGCCAGACTTGACGGTAAAACCGTTATAATTACTGGAGCTAATACTGGAATTGGCAAAGAAACAGCCATCGACCTGGCAAAGAGAGGTAAACAGCCCTATTTCTATACAGTTTAATAATGATATATTGTCAGATGAAACAATTTTACTGATGTCCTGTGTTTAGGAGCACGTATTATTATGGCATGCAGAGATATGGAGAAAACTGATGCAGCCCTGAAGGAAGTTAAGGATGCTTCAGGAAACCAGGATATAGTTGCACGCAGGCTTGACCTGTCAGATTCCAAATCGATCAGAGAATTTGCAGAGAACATCAATAAAGGTGAGATCCCCTGGATACACCATCAATTCCTTTATAAATGTCTTCCTTGTATAGCACTACACTCATGCAACTGGGTTGTCTTTCAGAGGAAAAACAAGTTAACATATTAATCAATAACGCTGGTGTGATGGTTTGTCCTTATGGAAAGACAGCAGATGGTTTGGAAATGCAAATAGGGGTGAACCACATGGGTAAGCATATGTTATTTGTCCAAATCGGACACCATTTTTAACCCTAAAAGAAATTAAGGGATACATCAGCACTGCTCTTCTTCCTGTAGGTCACTTCCTGTTGACGTATCTGTTATTGGATTTGATTAAAAGATCAACGCCTGCGAGGATCATTACCGTCTCGTCCATGGCACACCAATGGGGGACCATCAACCTAGAGGACATCAACAGTGAGAAGAACTATGATAAACAGAAAGCCTACAGTCAGAGCAAGCTGGCAAACATTCTGTTCACTCGCTCACTGGCCAAAAGACTAGAAGGTATGTCTTTTTAAAAATGATATTTACATTACTAAATATAAATATGATCTGCTCTATAAATATGATTTTAATATTTTTTCATTATTTATTTTTAAATTAATTGTAATATTATTATTTGTGTTAACCTAAACGTGATCCGTTCAAGCACACTTTTTATTTGTATTATTTGTATTATTCTAATTTAATTTAATTCCTGTTAAGTGTCAGAAATATTATTTTGAAATATTTTTTTTTGCTCTTCATTTACCATATATTGTAATACACATTTACAGCTTTTCATTTCTGTCAAAAGCTTCAGTTGGATCAATTTTTGATGGTCAATGAAATAAAAAAAAACAGGTGCCCAAAGTGTTTACTATGATGGAACAAAAAAATCTTAATTGAGGGCCATAGGCTGAAAGTAAATCTTGTGCTATAACTATATTATATTAAAATTTACAAATAAACACAATGGCTTATAAACAAACAAACAAAAAATTTAAACGGAGATAAATTAAAAATATATGTTTTTATTATTATTATTTTTCCCCTCTCGATGATTTGGTGATTTAGGTGCCCAAAGTGTTTACTATGATGGAACAAAAAAATCTTAATTGAGGGCCATAGGCTGAAAGTAAATCTTGTGCTATAACTATATTATATTAAAATGTACAAATAAACACAATGGCTTATAAACAAACAAACAAAAAATTTAAACGGAGATAAATTAAAAATATATGTTTTTATTATTATTATTTTTCCCCTCTCGATGATTTGGTGATTTGGGCATCTCTGGTCTAAACCAACTTGAAAGAACTAAAATAGAATATTATAAAACATATAAAATGCTAGATAACAAATGAAAACATATTTTTATATTAATTTAGTTTTTTTGCTCCTGGAACTGGATAATTTCTGACCCTGTCCTCGGTTGTGCATTTGCACTTCAAGTTATTCTATTCCAATAATATAACTGATGCTAAAATAATCCTAATAATCCTTCTCATCTGGTCTTTGTGTGGTGTCTCAGGTACTGGAGTAACAGCGTATGCTCTCCATCCTGGAGTGGTTCAGACTGAACTGTGGAGGCACTTGAATAAACCTCAACAAGCTGCCATGTGGTTGGCAAAGCCCTTCACCAAAACATCTGTGCAGGGAGCTCAGACCACCATCTACTGCGCCGTGGCCCCTGAACTGGAGACCGAGAGCGGCAAATATTACAGGTCAGTGGATATTACACGTCATGTATTGCTCAGAGACACAAAATAGTTCTGATGTGGCTTTGTTTGAAACTATTTATGTTTATGTCTAAAATGTAAGTCACTTAATATTAACTTCTTGTTAATCGAACAACATAAATACACACAACTCCAATAGGTCGTGTTCATAAAACAACTGCAACAGTTCAGGCATGTTTAATTTGTATGTTGGACCATCTTATCTCATACTCACCTGTCTCCTGCTCTCCACACAGTGACTGCGCACCTGCAAAATGCTCCCAGGCTGCAATGGATGATGAGGTTGGCCAGCGCCTCTGGGAACTCAGCTGTAAGATGCTCAGCATCACATGGGAGTGAAAACTCATCTCTCTTCTTGAGGAGTCCTGATGAAGTCTTACTGCAGTCTGCCTAAGACTGGCCCATCTACTGTCAAAATCAGAAATACTAATAGTTAATATTAAACACACTAGCATAAAAGATCACTAAATATAACCAAATACGATGGGCTTTTATACATGATGTAAAATGTAAACACATTTTGTAGATTTTGGTCTCAGGTTGCTTAAGTGAGTTAATTTTCTATATAATACAGGTACATATTTATGCACTAAATGATATAAGAAGTAAATGTCGGTTGAAAAAATGTACTGTGAGTATATGTGAATATTTTTTAATACATTTACATTTTTGTGTCCTGGTTTTCATTTTGAATTTTGTATGACCCAAGGAGAAGAGAATAATAAACAAATAAATATTAAATAATATTTCTACATATATTTGACTTACATATATTTACTTTGGATATTGTACTTTGCATTTTACATAGTTGTCGTCTATGAAGTAATTTGGGGTGGGACCAAAAAACATAATACTATATAATTCATTTTTTCATTCACTACATTTTCTTTTTTTAATAAAGATTATTCCATTTAATCCCAAATATATTTTTAATTTAAGGAAAATATTATAGACTTCATTGGAAACATGAAGTTACATGTAGAATAAATTGGAAATAAACAGTTAAGTACAAGTCAAAAACAATATGATCCAAAAAAAAACAGTTAAAGTCAAAGATGTCAACACTGCAACTCAGCTCTGCTCTCTCTCAGACTTGGTCGCCATGACAATCTCTCATCTCTGCTCTCACCCTGACCCAGTCACCACGACAACCTCTAATCAGCGGCTGCCTTCCTGTGACCCGATCACCATGACAACCGCTAATGGCAGCTCTGCTTCCCCTGACCCAGTCGCCATGACGACCTTCAACTTCAGCTTTTCTCTCCTTGTGACCCGTCACCATGACAACAACTCCTTGCCCAATATAGTGTGATGCAGGAGAACATACAAAAAAGATCACTAGCCTCATCTAGTGGACAAGTGACGAGGCCTGTCATGTCTTGTGTCTCAGAATAAAAATAAAAGTGTTGCTAAATTCCAAAATCCTAAAGAAATTATTTCAGCCAAACCTGTTTTTGGACATGTTCCAAGTAGGCTGCTCTTTGATACTGTAAAATATAAGAGCTGTATCAGTTGTGTGGTAATAATTTGAGGCCCTCAATTATCTCCTATTGGCAAATCACAAGCACTATGAGAGTCCAAACCATTTTTGTTGGAGTAATTAACCACTGAGGTAATTGAAAGACATGAATGGAGCTCTGTGTTCAGTAATGAACTTGTCATTCTCTCCTCACATCCTTCTGTCCTGATGGAGCAAAATGAGCAGAAACCGCGACGTAAGTGCTCTTTCCAACTTAAATTAATTGCTCTATATTTCGAACATATAGCATTTGAGCTGTAGTATACTATTTCCAGGGACGTTAGCCTGTAATTCATAAAAGATTCCAATCCGAACCAAAAAGGTTTTATGGTCTGATGCCAAAGGAAAACATTTACACAAACCTTTTATTGTCTAGTTGTTTAGAATATCATCTATGGTGCTTTAAGGACTCCAGAAACGAAGACACTAATCCGAAGAACATATAACCATAAATTCATATCAGCCCTGTACAGCAAAATGTTTCGATTAGAAGACGATTGTTTGCAGAATCTGATGAACTGCAACAAATCATTAAAGAAGATGTATTTATAATTGCTGGCATTTTTTTTCTCAAATATATATTACTTGGGTTGTAAACAAACCAGCAAGAAAGCTTTTTATTAAATGCAGATCAGATCATGTGACTGATTATTAAAAGTTCTGAGAACACTATGACAATAACTTAAACAAATATCATTTCATTAGGCTATATACAAGGCAGTTTTTTGTGAAGGCAGTTTTTGTTTCACTGTATAATCTTATATAATCCTACATGGAATACGTGTACTTAAAATTAATTTGTCACAGGTGAAAACTCAAGTTATAGAACATTGTCATCAAATTGTACACAAATGTAATACCATCATGAGCGCTGCTGTTAAAGCAAAAATACAACTCAATGCACAATTTAACCTTTTACTTAAATTTCTTAAATTGCTTATAGCCTTATATATAAGTATAACACAATATATCGACATTTGTATTAAATTAGAAAAATGCAAAGAAGGCCTTCGTTACAGAAGCATTACCAAAATAAAAATGTAAAAAATGTTAACCTCGAGAAAATATTCAGACGCCTGCTTATTTCTTAACCATGCATCTACTGACATCTCCTGGTTAAACCAAGAATCACGTTATCTAGTCCATTTTAAACCTAAAATATGCCAGTTCTCTTCGTTTTCCAAATACTAATGATATTTATGTTGACATATAATAAATATAAAAGTCTAGAATACTTTTGCTTTTAAAAAGTGATTGTACAATTGGAAAGAAAAATAGAAATACGTAATAAAGGGCGGGGTTTCATGGGTCTGACCAATCGCAAACTACAATTCCACTAGTCTTCCTTAAACGTCATCTGACTCCTCCCACTAGTTACAGTGCGAGAGTTTTGATAAGACTGTGTTTGTTTTTTGCTGGTTAATCTTATTGATAGTTTTATGAAACTCTCATATTTTTCTGTCTGGATACAAATCATCGTAAAATGCAAGCTCTAAGGTATGAACAGAAATGTATAAGTTGTATTTCATAGATGTTTTATAGATGTCGACAGCAAAATGTTACTCAATAACCAGTTACAGTCATTGTGCCAAGGAAGTAAAGCAAAGGGATTTTCATTCATATGATGAAGATATTTCAGATGTTTTGAATCGAGGACAGAGCAGACATGACTGGGCAAAACATAAAGGATTATGTTTTAATACTTTTCCATTGAGCACGTGAAACTAGGCTAGTTGTCATGTCAAACCAAACCAACGCCCATAGGAACCAAGCTGAGTAATATTATTGCATTACATTTTTTATTTTCCTTTCCTACTCAGAAATATGTTTCGTTCGTGGTCATCTGATGCCAGACTTGACGGTAAAACCGTTATAATTACTGGAGCTAATACTGGAATTGGCAAAGAAACAGCCATCGACCTGGCAAAGAGAGGTAAACAGCCCTATTTCTATACAGTTTAATAATGATATATTGTCAGATGAAACAATTTTACTGATGTCCTGTGTTTAGGAGCACGTATTATTATGGCATGCAGAGATATGGAGAAAACTGATGCAGCCCTGAAGGAAGTTAAGGATGCTTCAGGAAACCAGGATATAGTTGCACGCAGGCTTGACCTGTCAGATTCCAAATCGATCAGAGAATTTGCAGAGAACATCAATAAAGGTGAGATCCCCTGGATACACCATCAATTCCTTTATAAATGTCTTCCTTGTATAGCACTACACTCATGCAACTGGGTTGTCTTTCAGAGGAAAAACAAGTTAACATATTAATCAATAACGCTGGTGTGATGGTTTGTCCTTATGGAAAGACAGCAGATGGTTTGGAAATGCAAATAGGGGTGAACCACATGGGTAAGCATATGTTATTTGTCCAAATCGGACACCATTTTTAACCCTAAAAGAAATTAAGGGATACATCAGCACTGCTCTTCTTCCTGTAGGTCACTTCCTGTTGACGTATCTGTTATTGGATTTGATTAAAAGATCAACGCCTGCGAGGATCATTACCGTCTCGTCCATGGCACACCAATGGGGGACCATCAACCTAGAGGACATCAACAGTGAGAAGAACTATGATAAACAGAAAGCCTACAGTCAGAGCAAGCTGGCAAACATTCTGTTCACTCGCTCACTGGCCAAAAGACTAGAAGGTATGTCTTTTTAAAAATGATATTTACATTACTAAATATAAATATGATCTGCTCTATAAATATGATTTTAATATTTTTTCATTATTTATTTTTAAATTAATTGTAATATTATTATTTGTGTTAACCTAAACGTGATCCGTTCAAGCACACTTTTTATTTGTATTATTTGTATTATTCTAATTTAATTTAATTCCTGTTAAGTGTCAGAAATATTATTTTGAAATATTTTTTTTTGCTCTTCATTTACCATATATTGTAATACACATTTACAGCTTTTCATTTCTGTCAAAAGCTTCAGTTGGATCAATTTTTGATGGTCAATGAAATAAAAAAAAACAGGTGCCCAAAGTGTTTACTATGATGGAACAAAAAAATCTTAATTGAGGGCCATAGGCTGAAAGTAAATCTTGTGCTATAACTATATTATATTAAAATTTACAAATAAACACAATGGCTTATAAACAAACAAACAAAAAATTTAAACGGAGATAAATTAAAAATATATGTTTTTATTATTATTATTTTTCCCCTCTCGATGATTTGGTGATTTGGGCATCTCTGGTCTAAACCAACTTGAAAGAACTAAAATAGAATATTATAAAACATATAAAATGCTAGATAACAAATGAAAACATATTTTTATATTAATTTAGTTTTTTTGCTCCTGGAACTGGATAATTTCTGACCCTGTCCTCGGTTGTGCATTTGCACTTCAAGTTATTCTATTCCAATAATATAACTGATGCTAAAATAATCCTAATAATCCTTCTCATCTGGTCTTTGTGTGGTGTCTCAGGTACTGGAGTAACAGCGTATGCTCTCCATCCTGGAGTGGTTCAGACTGAACTGTGGAGGCACTTGAATAAACCTCAACAAGCTGCCATGTGGTTGGCAAAGCCCTTCACCAAAACATCTGTGCAGGGAGCTCAGACCACCATCTACTGCGCCGTGGCCCCTGAACTGGAGACCGAGAGCGGCAAATATTACAGGTCAGTGGATATTACACGTCATGTATTGCTCAGAGACACAAAATAGTTCTGATGTGGCTTTGTTTGAAACTATTTATGTTTATGTCTAAAATGTAAGTCACTTAATATTAACTTCTTGTTAATCGAACAACATAAATACACACAACTCCAATAGGTCGTGTTCATAAAACAACTGCAACAGTTCAGGCATGTTTAATTTGTATGTTGGACCATCTTATCTCATACTCACCTGTCTCCTGCTCTCCACACAGTGACTGCGCACCTGCAAAATGCTCCCAGGCTGCAATGGATGATGAGGTTGGCCAGCGCCTCTGGGAACTCAGCTGTAAGATGCTCAGCATCACATGGGAGTGAAAACTCATCTCTCTTCTTGAGGAGTCCTGATGAAGTCTTACTGCAGTCTGCCTAAGACTGGCCCATCTACTGTCAAAATCAGAAATACTAATAGTTAATATTAAACACACTAGCATAAAAGATCACTAAATATAACCAAATACGATGGGCTTTTATACATGATGTAAAATGTAAACACATTTTGTAGATTTTGGTCTCAGGTTGCTTAAGTGAGTTAATTTTCTATATAATACAGGTACATATTTATGCACTAAATGATATAAGAAGTAAATGTCGGTTGAAAAAATGTACTGTGAGTATATGTGAATATTTTTTAATACATTTACATTTTTGTGTCCTGGTTTTCATTTTGAATTTTGTATGACCCAAGGAGAAGAGAATAATAAACAAATAAATATTAAATAATATTTCTACATATATTTGACTTACATATATTTACTTTGGATATTGTACTTTGCATTTTACATAGTTGTCGTCTATGAAGTAATTTGGGGTGGGACCAAAAAACATAATACTATATAATTCATTTTTTCATTCACTACATTTTCTTTTTTTAATAAAGATTATTCCATTTAATCCCAAATATATTTTTAATTTAAGGAAAATATTATAGACTTCATTGGAAACATGAAGTTACATGTAGAATAAATTGGAAATAAACAGTTAAGTACAAGTCAAAAACAATATGATCCAAAAAAAAACAGTTAAAGTCAAAGATGTCAACACTGCAACTCAGCTCTGCTCTCTCTCAGACTTGGTCGCCATGACAATCTCTCATCTCTGCTCTCACCCTGACCCAGTCACCACGACAACCTCTAATCAGCGGCTGCCTTCCTGTGACCCGATCACCATGACAACCGCTAATGGCAGCTCTGCTTCCCCTGACCCAGTCGCCATGACGACCTTCAACTTCAGCTTTTCTCTCCTTGTGACCCGTCACCATGACAACAACTCCTTGCCCAATATAGTGTGATGCAGGAGAACATACAAAAAAGATCACTAGCCTCATCTAGTGGACAAGTGACGAGGCCTGTCATGTCTTGTGTCTCAGAATAAAAATAAAAGTGTTGCTAAATTCCAAAATCCTAAAGAAATTATTTCAGCCAAACCTGTTTTTGGACATGTTCCAAGTAGGCTGCTCTTTGATACTGTAAAATATAAGAGCTGTATCAGTTGTGTGGTAATAATTTGAGGCCCTCAATTATCTCCTATTGGCAAATCACAAGCACTATGAGAGTCCAAACCATTTTTGTTGGAGTAATTAACCACTGAGGGAATTGAAAGACATGAATGGAGCTCTGTGTTCAGTAATGAACTTGTCATTCTCTCCTCACATCCTTCTGTCCTGATGGAGCAAAATGAGCAGAAACCGCGACGTAAGTGCTCTTTCCAACTTAAATTAATTGCTCTATATTTCGAACATATAGCATTTGAGCTGTAGTATACTATTTCCAGGGACGTTAGCCTGTAATTCATAAAAGATTCCAATCCGAACCAAAAAGGTTTTATGGTCTGATGCCAAAGGAAAACATTTACACAAACCTTTTATTGTCTAGTTGTTTAGAATATCATCTATGGTGCTTTAAGGACTCCAGAAACGAAGACACTAATCCGAAGAACATATAACCATAAATTCATATCAGCCCTGTACAGCAAAATGTTTCGATTAGAAGACGATTGTTTGCAGAATCTGATGAACTGCAACAAATCATTAAAGAAGATGTATTTATAATTGCTGGCATTTTTTTTCTCAAATATATATTACTTGGGTTGTAAACAAACCAGCAAGAAAGCTTTTTATTAAATGCAGATCAGATCATGTGACTGATTATTAAAAGTTCTGAGAACACTATGACAATAACTTAAACAAATATCATTTCATTAGGCTATATAATGCTAAATTATCACATATTAATAATATATAAATATTAATATATTTATAAATGAAATAGTGGATGGTTAGGAATGGTATGATTTATAAGTATATATATATATAAGCATACTTCAAACTTTTTAGTAATATGTCTATGTGGTTATTTTGTCAGTCTAAATCTAATTTGCTGAATGTGCCCGTGAGTGGTCGCTCTCGGCTTGTTCCCTAGATTTTCACGCAAAACTGCGTCAGGATGTTCAAATACCCCGTATGCATTATGAAGCTCTTTCTAAATCAACTCTTTACTAGTTTATATAGCTAGTTTAAACTTCAAATGCTTCAGACAAAATCCAGATACGGAGAAAGCTAGGTTTAAGTTCATCTAATTTATTTAGCACAGCTTTCTCCCCACTAAACTTTCTTTGAATCTTTCTAAAATGCCGGTGAACATGGCTGGATGCACCACAGACTGCGTGGAGACGCCGATCTCCATCTGCTTCCAGAAGTTCGGCCGCTTTGTGGGAACTTACCCGTGGTGGTTCTTCATCTCTCCTCTGGTCATCTCTGCGGTGTTGGGAAGTGGGTTTTATTTCTTAGAAGATCGTGAGGCCAATGACATTGAGGATCAGTTCACACCTGTGAACGGTCCTGCTAAACTAGAGAGGCAGTTCGTGCAGCAGAACTTTCCGCAGAACGACTCGGTGTTCTCCAACCAGAGACTCTACACGGATGGAGTTTACGCGTCCTTCATAGCGGTGGCAAGATCCTCCAACATCCTCACAGACGCTGTGTTTCAGGAGCTCGTGACTTTAGACAGAAAGGTCAAGGAGCTGAATGTGTCCATGGGTCACGAGGCGCTCACTTTTGAGGGACTTTGCGCGAGACGATACAAGAAATGTACACCCAATAAGATATTGGATATTTACAAATATTATGGTAATCCTCACATCCTTCTGTCCTGATGGAGCAAAATGAGCAGAAACCGCGACGTAAGTGCTCTTTCCAACTTAAATTAATTGCTCTATATTTCGAACATATAGCATTTGAGCTGTAGTATACTATTTCCAGGGACGTTAGCCTGTAATTCATAAAAGATTCCAATCCGAACCAAAAAGGTTTTATGGTCTGATGCCAAAGGAAAACATTTACACAAACCTTTTATTGTCTAGTTGTTTAGAATATCATCTATGGTGCTTTAAGGACTCCAGAAACGAAGACACTAATCCGAAGAACATATAACCATAAATTCATATCAGCCCTGTACAGCAAAATGTTTCGATTAGAAGACGATTGTTTGCAGAATCTGATGAACTGCAACAAATCATTAAAGAAGATGTATTTATAATTGCTGGCATTTTTTTTCTCAAATATATATTACTTGGGTTGTAAACAAACCAGCAAGAAAGCTTTTTATTAAATGCAGATCAGATCATGTGACTGATTATTAAAAGTTCTGAGAACACTATGACAATAACTTAAACAAATATCATTTCATTAGGCTATATAATGCTAAATTATCACATATTAATAATATATAAATATTAATATATTTATAAATGAAATAGTGGATGGTTAGGAATGGTATGATTTATAAGTATATATATATATAAGCATACTTCAAACTTTTTAGTAATATGTCTATGTGGTTATTTTGTCAGTCTAAATCTAATTTGCTGAATGTGCCCGTGAGTGGTCGCTCTCGGCTTGTTCCCTAGATTTTCACGCAAAACTGCGTCAGGATGTTCAAATACCCCGTATGCATTATGAAGCTCTTTCTAAATCAACTCTTTACTAGTTTATATAGCTAGTTTAAACTTCAAATGCTTCAGACAAAATCCAGATACGGAGAAAGCTAGGTTTAAGTTCATCTAATTTATTTAGCACAGCTTTCTCCCCACTAAACTTTCTTTGAATCTTTCTAAAATGCCGGTGAACATGGCTGGATGCACCACAGACTGCGTGGAGACGCCGATCTCCATCTGCTTCCAGAAGTTCGGCCGCTTTGTGGGAACTTACCCGTGGTGGTTCTTCATCTCTCCTCTGGTCATCTCTGCGGTGTTGGGAAGTGGGTTTTATTTCTTAGAAGATCGTGAGGCCAATGACATTGAGGATCAGTTCACACCTGTGAACGGTCCTGCTAAACTAGAGAGGCAGTTCGTGCAGCAGAACTTTCCGCAGAACGACTCGGTGTTCTCCAACCAGAGACTCTACACGGATGGAGTTTACGCGTCCTTCATAGCGGTGGCAAGATCCTCCAACATCCTCACAGACGCTGTGTTTCAGGAGCTCGTGACTTTAGACAGAAAGGTCAAGGAGCTGAATGTGTCCATGGGTCACGAGGCGCTCACTTTTGAGGGACTTTGCGCGAGACGATACAAGAAATGTACACCCAATAAGATATTGGATATTTACAAATATTATGGTAATGATTTAGAAACGACCGAGCTCACCTTTCCGTTCTTTCGTTTCGGATTCTCGTACATCTTCTTGGGCTATTCGGTTGGTGGAGTGAATATCAAATCTTCTGTTATTAAAAGTGCAAAAGCAGTGCGCTTGTTTTATTTCCTGAAGGAGGATAATCGCTCCAGAACAGATTTATGGCTGAATGAGTTCCTCAAGGTTTTCCCCTCCAATTTATCACTAAACTTCATTAAGGTAGGTCTTATGTACTTTATTGATGACAAACGGGGCTTGTTGTCAAAAGGTCACTGTATATCAGTAACTATAAAGTTTTGAGTTAAAAATTAAGTTGCACAAATGCTTGTTTTTTCTTTTTTATGTCGTTTTCAAATTAATGGTTTATGATGCCATATATTTTGGGGTTAGTTTTACAAGTGCCCTAAGTATGTACTGTTGGGTCTGTTTTCTTCTTCTTCACAAAATGTCATGTTGGGGTAGGTTGTAGCATATTTAAATTTAAATTCTAATTTTATTTTTTATCTAAATGATGCTGGCCTGTAGAGTAGGCTATTTACTGGCAGATTTTTTGCTCCCCTATTGATCAACATTGGCTAAACGAATTATTATTTCTTTTTTTCTGGGCGATATTGGCGGAAATGTTTAAAGGGGTCATATGATGCGATTTCAAGTTTTCCTTTCTCTTTGGAGTGTTACAAGCTGATTGTGCATAGATAAGATCCCTGAAGTTGCAAAGACTAAAGTCTCAAAACCAAAGAGATATTCTTTATCAAAGTTAAGACTCTGCCACACCCCCCTAAAACGGCTCGTTCTAACACGCCCCCACATATCTACCTCACTATGTGGAAATATTAGCATAATGCCGCCCAAATGTTCACGCAAAGAAAGAAGGCGTGGTTTCAGTAACCGCAGTTAGTGTTGAAGCAGCATGTCAGGGAGACGCTGTGTGTTTCTAGGTGAAAGCAAAAGCACTTTATTTGGCCTTCCGAAAGTAGATGCATTTAGAAATCTTTAAGATTACTTACAACAGAACAGCAATGCATTTTATGGACGACCATTTCGTGAACCTAGGAGAGGAGGTAATTCTGACTTTGCTATGACAATCTGGCGCTTCTGAATCAGCTACTGTTTTGTTATTAGTTTAAGTATTTGCTATTGACTGTTCAAATGCGGAGTTTTGTGCATCGTGTGTGTGTGTGCGTGCGCGCGTGAGAGAGAGAGCGAGAGAGACCAGCTTCATCACTGTGTCTTTCACAAGACTATGTTCCCCTTTCGGGCTCTGTCTTTACATTTATTTTGAAAGATGAAGCTCGCGATTATGGTAAGGGGCGTTACATTTCTGACGAGTGCTTGCAGTGTTCAGCCAATCACAATGCACTGGGTCAGCTGGCCAATCAGAGCAGACTGCGCTTGTCGGAAGGAGGGACTTTGTAGAAAACTAAGTGTTTGAGAGAGGCGGGGCATAGAGGACCTACAATAATGTACAGTATTTGAAAAAAAAATTGTTTTTTGAACATTAAAGCATGTCAACATATTCTGTTACACCAAATACACCAAATAATGATCTTTAAAAAAGCATCATATGACCCCTTTAATTTATTTATCCTCTTCATATTGCAGCTGTTGTTTAAATTTAGTTTTATTAAAATAAGAAAATGTTCTTGTAACTATTCCTGAGCTAAAGCTAAAACGATGTTGTCAATATTATAATTTGCATCCTCAGGTGACCCATTCCACATCTTTGTCAAGGCAGGTGGAATTTGAGGCAAACACAAAGGATGTAATTCCTCTCTTCTCTATCACATACGTCATTGCCATTGCATTCTCCATTCTCTCTTGTTTGAGGTATGCTAACTTGAATAATTATGCTATTTTCTGATGCCCAGAGTATTGTGTGATGTCTTCTACCTGTTTTTACCGGGGCTTCTGTGCAGATGTTTTTACTTTTGTGATGTGTGACTTTTTGTTTCTAGATAATATACCGTACATTCTAATTGTTTTATAAGTTTAAAGAATGTTCTGATTAGTGATGGGAAAATTGGATCATTTGATTGAATCTTTGAATCTCATTCAGCAAAATGAACAAATCTTAAGTCATTTGAGTGGAATTAAATAAAAATGTTATGTATTAAAAAGCTAAAATCGTCAAACACATCCACAAACACAATCTTTAATCATATTCCAAATTTGGAAATCATTTTAATAAACCCAAAGATATAGTATGCAAAATAGAAGTGATTACTGATTAGTTCACCTTTCGAGTCTGTACTGCATCTTCTCGTCCTAGTCTTTCGTAAATGATTCGTTCAACCCCCAAATTCCAACTGCATTCAACAAAATTCTTGTTTGAAAATGATTCCAAAAAAGATTTGTTCAAAATGAATGAGTTAAATACATGTTAAGGTCTATTGACAACATCTGTGACAGTTGTTAACTGAGGGATAGATCTTAAGTTGAATTTAACTGAGAGGAATCCTTTAGAAAAATATCTATTTTGTCTGTTTTTCCAGGTTTGACTGTGTCAGAAACAAAGTATGGGTTGCTACATTTGGGGTGTTCTCTGCTGGACTGGCTGTTCTGTCCTCTTTTGGGATGATGTTACACATTGGTGTCCCATTTGTCATGACAGTTGCTAATTCTCCATTCTTGATATTAGGTAAAACATAACTATAAAACCAGTTCTGTTCTGTGTTAATGTATATTATCAGATTAAACACTGATTTTTAAAAATGTGTTTTAAATAGGGATCGGAGTGGATGACATGTTCATCCTCATTTCCTGCTGGCAGCAGACGAATGTTCACGATCGAGTGGAGTCTCGTCTGTCTAATACGTACAAAGAGGCAGCCATTTCGATCACCATCACCACGTTCACAGACGTGCTCGCTTTCTACATCGGCCTCATGACGCCCTTCCGCTCCGTCCGCTCTTTCTGCTTGTACACCAGCACCTCTATCCTTTTCTGCTACATCTACAGCATCACATTTTTCGGAGCGTTCCTCGTTCTTAACGGACGGCGAGAAAACAGCAACAAGCATTGGCTGACCTGCAAGGAAGTACCAGAGGAGTGTCCAGTGGGTCAGTCGAAGTGGTATGAATTATGTTGCGTTGGAGGTGCTTATGACCCCCATACTGGCACAGAGGTGGTACAACCAATGAATCACTTCTTTAAAAAATACTACGGTCCATTTCTGATGAAATCGTGGACGAAGGTCTTTGTGATTGTGTTGTATTGCATCTATTTGATTATCAGCATTTATGGCTGCTTTCAAATTCAAGAAGGAATTGAGCTCCGTAATTTAGCAGCTGACGATTCTTACGTGGTGAAATATTATGACAACGAGAAGGCATATTTCTCTGAATATGGGCCAAACATCATGGTTGTCATCCGACGGGAATTTCCATATTGGGATGAAAAGTACATGTCAGATCTTGAAACTTGCATTGAAGATTTCAAAAATTTATCTTTCATTGAAAAGGATATATTCACCTCCTGGATCAAATCATACAAGTACTATGGATATCACGCCAAACTCAATCTGAGTGCCGAAGACGTCTTCAAAGATAATTTGGGAAGATTTCTGCGATTTTATTCTGATTTCAAACAGGACGTAAATTTCACCAACAACTCCATTTACGCGTCTCGCTTCTTCGTACAGACCGTAAATATCTCTACCGCCCTGGATGAGATGAATATGTTAAATAAGTTAAGAGAGACAGCACAAAAGTGCCCTGTTCCTTTACTAGTGTACCACCCCGCCTTCATCTACCATGACCAGTATGCGGTGATAGTCAGCAACACCATACAGAACATTGCGGTTACAACAGCTGTAATGTTGCTTATCTCCCTTCTCCTCATCCCAAACCCTCTGTGCTCTCTCTGGGTGACTTTTTCCATCGCATCTGTCATTGTGGGGGTCACTGGGTTCATGGCATTGTGGGATGTTCATTTAGACACCATCTCCATGATCATTCTTGTCGTCTGCATTGGTTTCTCTGTAGACTTCTCGGCTCATATATCTTACGCCTTTGTCTCTAATAAGAAACCCAGTGCAAATGAAAAGGCTGTTGAGGCCCTGTTTAATTTAGGGTACCCTATTTTGCAGGGGGCTGTGTCTACTATTCTTGGGGTGGTTGTGTTGTCTGCCTCGAAGAACTATATCTTTAGAACTTTCTTTAAAATTATGTTCTTGGTGATCTTCTTTGGTCTCTTGCATGGCTTAACATTTATCCCAGTTTTTCTGACCTTTTTTGAGATGTGTAGTGGCACACCAGCTAAGAACAAGTCGGGCCCAGAAGAGCAGGCCATGAAGAACAGCCACACCAATAATATTCAAGCAAAGGCAAAGGATGGTGAGCTGAAAGAGAATCATACTTTTCCACCAGACAACCACCGAACATGTCAGTCTCAGCCCTGCTCTGCCATATGGATGACAACCGACAATAACCATCATGTTCAAGATAACTACATGTGTGTAGCAAGTACTATCCCAATGTTCAGAGTGAACAGTCAGACCTATGAGGTTCGCATGTATACACCATCTGATGATGCCATGTTAAGAGTCAAACAGCAATCAAACCTAGCAATCAAAATTGTTTTAGGAAATAGTAACCACATTCAAGATTCAAATGTGCCCACTCTTAACGGTTCTGATTTGTCCATTTTGTAAAATCCCTATACTTTATCTTTAAAAATATGTTTGTATGTGTACCACCTTAAAATTACAGAGGTAAATCTAAATCAACAAGATGACATGACACTTTTTTTTTTTTTTTTTTTTACAAAAAATATATCTGGGCCAATGATTTTTGGACATTTTAGGGCTTTTGGGACTTAGTGGCCCAACAGCTATAGCATTAGCTCACCATGGACTGTATTAATCTGCAAAAAAAAGTCTGTTAAAAGCCAAAAAAAAAAAAAAAAAAATTTGTTGTAACAAAGTCATTCATAAAACCATTCTTCAGTAAATTGTCAGATTCAATTCAATGCAACAATTTATGTAAGAATGGATTTTTGAATGATTGACAGAAATGTATTGTGTTTCATGAATGAGCCCCTATCTCTAAGAAAATGTTTAAATGTCTTATTTTTATCTTGATATGTGAATTGATATGTGAATATTTCTATGTAGTTACGTACAAATAGCAAAATCATTCAGTTTTCTTACTTTTTGTGAAATAAAAAAACAAACGGAATGCACATATGTAACCATACTTTGCTCTGTTTTTATGAGGGGTTTGCAATGTTTTCTTATGGATTGTTGAATGTGTAAAAGCCTATTAAAGACATAACTAAATACACAAATTTTAACTATTTTTATTGGCTGATATAAACAGCTACAAAATGATTTGATGTCTTTTGAAAGACACACAATCCATTTCCTTCTGTAGTGCCCATACTGTTGTGTTTTCTTGAGAAAAGAGGATTGCCTGAGTAAGGATTAGCAGAACTGTGAATATTTTTATTCTTTACAACAGTTTTGTTTAGTATTTTTCATTTTTTATGAATGGCAGGGTATTACCATTTTAGGGAGAATATGATTTTCTATTCAAAACTACTCTTTGTTTAATTTACCATGTTGTAAGCCTGTTGCAGCACATGTTTGCTTAAAAGCCTCAGTGGATTTATACATTTGGCAGAAAAAAATATGAAACATACCTGACCTTTGATCTCTGACTCCTTAGTATTGTTTGGGCTGGAAAAGTATAGGTTAAATACTTAAAAAAAATTAAAATTCAAGACACATTTAATTTACAAACATTTCAGTAAAATTTGACTAGCCATCTTCTTCACTATGTACAATTTTATACAAGGTGGCAGAAAAGGAAGACAACTGTATACATTACAGGTCCACAGAAATCTCACAGTCCTCATCAGTACTCGGTTTTATGAATTCAGTCAATGAGGACAGTGTACTGTTTGAATCAAGCAAAACAACAAGAGGAATATTCACACCTATCTCTTGAAACAAGCGGTTTTGCAACGTCATGGCTAACATTGAGTCAATTCCTAGTGCAGTGAGCGCAGTTTCATCACTGAGATCATCAGTATCAACACAGCAAATTTCAGTCAGAATCCCTCTAACACAGTCAATGTCCGATAACTGAACATTTATCCTGGAGTCCTCAACAACCTTGTTTTTCAGTCCTTCCTCCACTAAAGCAGACAGGCGAAACTTTAGAGACACATTCTGAGAGCGGACATGGTTTTTCAGATTCCTGAAATTGAATTTGCAGACCACCTGCTGGGGATAGTTATCTAACAGGCAGTGCTTCAGTGCTTCGTGAATCTCTGACACATCCATGATCATTAGCCCTTTTGTTTCCAGAAACTTTTGAAAATGGTCTTTGTTCATTAGCAGGCCTAGTTTAAGGGGTCCCCAATTGATTGACTGTCCTGCAAGTCCAATATTGCGTCGGAAGTGACAAAACGCGTCCAGAAAGGAATTAGCTGCTGCATAGTTAGCTTGTGCAGCATTTCCAATGAAAGAGGAGATTGAGGAATAGCAGACAAAGTAATCGAGTGTTTGGCTGTGCAGAGTGGCAAAGTGAAGATTAAGAGCACCACAGACTTTAGGTTGCAGGACTTTTTGGAAAAGAGATCTATCAATAGTTTCCATCATGTAGAAGAGCAGCACTGTGGAACACCCCCCTGACTGGACAAGAGTAAAAATGTTTTCCAATCAAAGTAATGGCTTCCATCACCTGCTCTGACACAGAGACATCACACTGAAGAGTGACAATTCTTACCCCGTATCTCTTATGGAGACTGCTTATGTCCTCTTGTACCTTTTCAGATGGTGAACTCCTTGAGAGAGTGGCAATGCATCCTCCACCCCTATGGGCAATGAACTTAACAGTTTCAAATCCCAAACCAGAGAGACCACCTGTAACTATGTACACACCTCTCTTTGAGAACAGCTGGTTTGTTCTTGGAAGCCAAGGGATGGCAGACATCTTGCTTGTAGAGTCATCACTGGCCAGAGCTATCAAGTCTAGAGTTCTTGCACTGAAATAAGATCCAGAATGCTCTACAGACTGAGAAGGCATACCTTCAGGTAGCACCATCTGAAAAATACTGCTTTGTATTGACGGGCACTCTTTGTGCAAGTGCATTCCCTTTAGCCACTTCTATAGCCGAGCTCCATGCGCCTTAAGACGTGATTTCTGGAAGATTTTGGACATCTCAAGAGTCTGGAAACAGGTTCTCTCACTATCTCTCTGAATTACATCTATTTTCGAGTACCATGGCTCACGGATGCCACATACTGCAATGATGTGATTTGCATTGACAACACTGACAATCTCTGTCAAAAGTGAGCAATTGTATGGGGGAAGAATCGCAAAAAGAAGACACTGCTTTGCATTTTGGACTAATCCACTTATCTCAGTCTCTGTAAAAACAATCCAGCCTGATTTACTTGCTATGAGTGTCAGTAAGTTGACCAGAGCGGAGTCATGAACAGCAGAAAAAATGCCCAAACTTTGCTGTTGTTTGGTCTTGAGTAATGCACACTGCAATATCTCCCAGATCAGGACAATGTATGAAACACATGGAGCATCCTTTAGGAATGGAAGCCTTTTTATTTTGAAGCACACATCTTCAGGGAGGACAATTTTGGAAGTTGCTTTTACAGGGTAACAACAGATAACATGGTCTCCCACTTTAAGTTTGTTGACATCCTTTCCTACAGACGTAATTATCCCACTGAAGTCAAGTGCCATGAGACTGTGGTTCTGGGTTGTATGCTTGTTCCAGTGCATTGTCTGACCAAAAGTTAGTTCTGAAGTACTAACTGGAAAATAATCTGATGAGTGCACACATAACTTACTCAGCTGAACTTCAATGCTTTTCCCCTCAATAGTGTGGACTAAACTTGCTGAAGGCAAAGCTGATAAGCCAGTCATCGTGTAGGCATAGGTTGTCTGCAAGGTGAAATCCCGGGGCTGTAGGGTTTTTGATTCAGCCTTCACTTCCCTAATTGTGGTGACAGGAGTATGAGTTATCACAGCAGAGTAAACTTTCCCCGTGCTGATGCTGATGCTGATGTACTCCCTCTGGAATCCTGAGACTGGTCACTGCTTCCTTGAATTCTTGTCCGTAATGAATGTCACCAAGTTGTTTGAAGTGGGGCCCGTACTCAAATCCTATGTCTTTAAGAGTGTTGTACACATCCATTGTTTTAATGACTGATGGACATCTCTTGAAAACAGTGTTGAGGTGAATGGTTTGCTGTTCGATCAAAGCTGGTCCCTCTTCATGGCTGATGGTGCCTGATGCATGCACAGTAATAGAGGACTGAACCTGAAATGCGGTTGTATCCATGGATGTCTCAGTTGTGATTTTAAGAGTAGGGCAGTTCTTAGTTAGAACAAGCAAACTTTGAAAGTTGATTGTGAGCCCAAATGAGTTAAGAGGTCTTTTTGGAATAGCAGTTTCCATTATGGATGCAAAAGCCAATTCAACATACAATGCCCCTGGGGCAATGGAGATGCCATTGTTCTTGTGTTCCCAAAGGTAGGAGGTTGTAGCTGCTGACAGGTTGCACTTGATCACTTTGCCATCATGTTTACTTGGACTTATCAGTAGATGTGAACTGCGAAAGACTGTGTCATTTCCCCGTCTTACATCCTCAAAGTTATACCTCATTCTTTTGACATTCAAACTGATACCTTGGGAAAGCAACAAGCTCAGCTTCAAACCCTTTGTAGAACTCGTCACACTTCACATTGATCCCCAGTTCAAAGAGTTTTGATACAGCTGTGAACATTGTCTCGTGGTCTTTATCTAGATGCACTAAAGGAAGCACTGTGGTGTCATTTCCCAGGCTCTCCATGATGTTCCTCTGGAGAGCCAGTCTTGGACCAATTTCCACAAAGACTATGTTCCTTGTGTGGTTAGAAACTGATTTAATTGCTTGTTCAAATGCAACAGGCTTTCGAATGTTTCTTGCCCAGTATTCACCTGTGACAAAGTCCCCTTGATGACACATCTCTCCTGTTACTGTAGAAAAAAGTTAAAAGTCCAATGCTGTCTTTGATTTGGCTCAGTATAGGATCCATCATATGACTATGGTAGGCAGCGGGAACATCCAAGACATGAAGGAACAGGTTCTTGCCCTTGAACAAAGACTGAAGCTTCTGGTGCACATTGTCAACTGCTTCTTTATCACCTGACAGGACACATGACATAGGACTGTTCACAGCAGCTAGACAAATCTTTCCTGTGTACGCAGAGAGAATTTCCAGAACATCTGAAACAGCAACGTTACCAACGACCAGCATCCTCCCACCCATCACTTTGGTCTGCAGCACACTGCGATGGTAGACAATCTTTACTGCATCCTCAAGAGACAGCAGGCCAGAGCAATGAGCTGCAGCAATCTCTCCCACAGAGTGTCCAAGAACAATATCTGGTCTGATGCCCCAGTTCTTAAGAAGGTGAGCAATTGCAACCTGGATTGCAAAGAGAAGTGGCTGGACAACGTTTGGTATAGAGAAATCTTCATTGTCATAGCTGTTTGCGATCTTTTGCAAAATACTGGTGTATCTGAACTTTTGGAAGTTGTTTTCCACCTCTTTGATCTTGTCCCTAAATGCAGGTTCTTCTCTCAGTAGCTGCTTACACATTCCCCTATAAGTAACTCCATTCCCACAAAATACAAAAACTAACTTTAGGTCTTGCTTTGTTGGGGCTAATTTCTTGTTGATGCTAGCTTTGAGTAGTGATTTTAATTCTGACACAAATGATGCAGCAAAGACTTTCCTAAATTTGTGTGTCATGTGGCTTCTTCTGCAGGCAGATGTATAAGCAAGAGCTTGTAGATCAACTGTCTCATCTGCTGAAATCCTCTGATACGTGTCAGCTATGCACAACTGAAGAGACTGATCCGTGGCTGCAGACAGTGAGTGTGGCTGTCGGAGACTGTTGCTTGAACATACTCGCTGATGATGGCGTGGGCATTGGTGCCACCAAACCCAAAGCTGTTTAAGCCAGCTATCCTTATCCTGGATCCAGAGTAAAGCCATTTTTCAGCTCTGGTGGGGATTTTAAGATTGAGAGCTTTAGCATCTATGCTGGAATTTTCTGTTGAGTAGAACACAGAAGGGACAATGGTTCCGTGTTTCATCATTAATAGAATCTTTATGAGTCCTGCCACCCCTGCTGCAGATTCTGTATGTCCAATGTTACTCTTAACAGAGCCAAAAAACAGAGGCCCTGAGCTTGAAGGTCTTGCTTTGGCGATAATTTTTGAGATACTTCCTGCTTCAACCGGATCTCCTGCTGGTGTTCCTGTCCCATGAGCTTCTACATATTGGACGTTTGCTAGATAATTCTGAGAGGAATAGATCATGCGCAGTAGAGCCTCCTGCTGGGTCATGGAGGGTTTGGTGATCGGTGTGGCCATCTTGGTTTACTGCAGTCTTGTTCACAATGCCCCAAATATGATCAAAGTCCTCAAGAGCCTGAAAAGAGACATTTACCTTATTATAAAACCCTAACTGAATTTAATACTAATATTATGAATAATAATTAAAAAAAAAAGTAAAATATATACCTTTTTCCAAAGGCTTCAGTAGGACTATACCACATCCCTCCCCTCTGCCATAGCCATCTGCTGTACGGCAGAATGCCTTGCTTGTGCCCTCGTGTGAGATCATCTTTGCCTTGCTGAGGGCCACAAAGACTCGAGGTTCAAGGATACAGCTGACCCCTCCACACAGAGCCATTTCACAGTCCCCTAGTGATGAGGTAAAACAAGGATAATTAACAACTTAAATATCAAGCAATGAACAGACTTCAGAGTTGAAATAGTATCATTACCTTGTCTGATGACCTGGCATGCTGAGTGAAGGGCGACAAGGGATGAAAAACATGCACTGTCAATGGCAAATGAAGGTCCAGTCAGGTTGAAGATATAGGAAATTCTGTTGGCAGCTATACTCATAGCTGTTCCGGTGCCATTATAGTGGGTTATTGTGCTGGGACTGTTGTTCAGAAGTGTCTCATAATTCCTGTTCATAAGACCTGAAATCAAACACAACACTGTATCGGTATTCTAAAAACTCCCAAAAGTTAAAAAAGTGAACTTCTTGCATTAGATGTATTACCTATGTAAACCCCTGTTCTGGTCCCGCTCACTTATTCCAAGGGTATCCCGCCATCCTTTAGAGCTCGGTATGCACACTGCAGCAACAGTTTCTGCTGAGGGTCCATGTAATAAGCTTCAGCCTCGCTGATGCCAAAGAACTTGTGATCAAACTCCCTGAACCTGCAAAATAAAGACTACTTACTTTATCATTTCACTTTTTTAGTAACGGAAACCTCAAATGCATAATCATGAATGATTAAGGTATTCCTACCCTTCAATGAGAGCAGCTTTGGTCATCTGTGTTTTTCCTGGTTTGCTCTTATTAGGATGAAACCATTCTGATGTGTCAAATCTTTCATCTGGAATCTGTTCCACACAGTTCCTTACCTCCACAAGAACTTTCCAGAAACTATCATCACCCTCACCTATGTGTTACACACACACACACACACCTCTCTAAAAACACACATTTACCTCCTGGGAAGTTGCATCCAATTCCAATTATAGCAATATCCTCCATTTTTGTGATTATTTATTTCAAAGATCATTATGTCTCTTTGCAAAAAGTAAAAAAACTAAGCACAAGCATCTCTCATCTCAGCTCTGCTCATGTTTGTGACCAGTATTCATCAGGTCCCAATAACATCTAGGCATTTTTATAAAGCCTTTCACAACAGAAAACCAATGGGAAAACACAATTCTTTCAACAAAGGGTCTTTAAACATGCAATCCTTCCTCTTTTAACCAGTAATTGTGGTGGTTTGAAACAAAACCCTTTAATTACAGACTTTGGTAAAGATGCAAAACACTGAGTGCAGTTTCTCTCACGGACACAACAAAGCTATTGTCTCAAAGCTATTGAGGTGATTCCCTAATTCATGATTGGCTTTAATTGGCTTCCATAAAGAAACATATAGCAAATGATGAGAAAAAAGGACCTAAATATGTGTAGACCACAAATTTGAAATAAGATAACCAAAGATCATCTCAGCACACCTAACCTGATACCTGCGATTTTCAGACTGAATGGTTTACTGCCAGTATTTTATTCCGGACCTTTCAAAAGGATCCATGAAATTAAACCAGATTCATTTCAGTGTTAATTTCAGTCTCATACCCAGCTTAACATTCTTGCTTTCAGGAAACAACAAGGAAATAGGCTTTATTTATATACTTTATTTAGTCCATCAATGTTAATTTCTGATTGAGAGAAATACAAATAAACATGGTATTAATTTCAAAAGAAAGCACACAAATAATAATTTCAAAATTCAAACACACATATAAACTGTGCAGTTACCCGAGTCATTTAAACATACACATGCAGACAACCCAAATGTGGCAGAGGATAGCGGCAGGAGGCTTTAGATACCCCTGGAAAAAGCATATTGAAATAAATAATTTAATGAATAAAATCAGGGCCTACTAAGGTCGAAAGTTTCAGTGGAAACATTACACAAAAATCTACAGTACTCCGAGTCAATTCCTCAGATATGCATTTACAGATATATTTATTCTGTATCTGTAGATGCTAAAATAATACTGACATTCCTAAGTCACATTCGTACTTGGTTTGTGATTTAAGGTTGCATTGAAAAAGTGAACAATCTGTACTAATATGATTATTGAAAATGGGACATTCTGATATGCCACTTGCTTTCAAGGAAAATGCACTATTTATGAGCTTCATGCTTTTCTCCATTTCATAAAATGACTTGTATGCAAGTGCTTCAATCTGATGTCTGGGTAACAGAGAATAGGGTGAAGAAAACAAGTAATGAACATCATAATTTTCCTGTTATATACTTAGGTTCTAAAAACAAAGCAAGAATTTACAGTTTAATTGATTTGTAGCTATTACAATTGGTTCACTGCTGAGGCATATACACTTCTGATGTCAATTTACCCTCTTAAATTAATAGGAAAGATCTGAATTTCTGTTAGCTTAGTGTCTGTTTGAAAGCCAATGTTTTGCCTGAAAATGAAAAATATTAAGAGAGAAGGCCAGAAAGTCTTCCAAATGCCTTTTTTATTACAAACATTTATATTTACAGGTAAGGTAAGATTGTGCCTTGAAATGTCTCTGTTAATCCAAGACTTCATCATCTGGGATCTAGTGACTTTCCCTCCAGGATCATCTGAATTTCCTTTGCATTTAGAGTCTCGTAAGTCAGCAGGGCATCGGCCAGCAGCTTGTGCTCTTTGCTGTAGGTCTTAAGTAGATTCTTTGCCCTTTCATACGAGTTCTGTATGAAATTTCGGCAATTCAAATTAGAAGAAGAATTGCCATAATCATCAGTCAAATATCGCTTACAAACAAAAACTAAACACCTACCTGCAACAGCACCCTGACTTCCTGTTCTACAGCAGCCTGGGTCTCAGAGCTATGGTTCGTCAGGTCATTATAGGTCATGACCCCCAGCTGCTCAAAGCACAGAGAGGTGAGTGAATATTAAAGCACAAAGGCTTCACACAAGTTTCTGATTACGACAGGATCCTGACGTTAGAGATGGGTAGATCTGAATGTAATTTAGACCCTGCATATGCACTGCTAATTTTTGGATGTGGAGTATGAACCGAGTGCTGGGGAACGGATTAGGATGAAACAGATTTAAGTCTGGAATGTGAGCGCTTACACATCCCTAATGGCTTTGAACACGTGGAAGGACTCAAATGGCTTCTCCAAATAGCTATTTGCATCCCTTCTTTTTGAATATATAAAATATTTTCACTTAAAATGTGATCTGACTCAGTTGAATCCCTTTGACCTACAATATTGACTTGAAGTTAATATTTCAATAATTTAACTCAACATTTACATGTTCACGGTTCTCTGATGCGCAATAATTGACACGACATGCAGGTAAACAAATGAAATAAAAACATTTAAAAAAGTGTTTTATTTTATGTTTTTATGTCAACTTTTAAAATTAATTAATACAATTATATTTATTACTTTATCATCAACTCACAAACTGCAGTTTGGGACACTTTGACCTAAATTATGAAAGCATTACTGACCACACAAGACAAGAAAAAAATAGATTTTTTCTCATGATTAATTATTTTTTACCTCGTCACTCATTCCAAACTGCGTCACCATCATCTGTGCTATTTTAGTGGCTCCATCAAAATCACTGGATGCTCCTGTAGGAGGAACAAATAAAACATCATGATGTTGATAATTTCAAGAATTTAAAGTAGCAATGTTCAGTTAGGGACACCTCTCACCGGTAGTGATGTGATCATTTCCAAACACCAGTTCCTCAGCAACCCTGCCGCCCATGCTGACGTCCATCTGAGCCAGCAGCTGGGCCCGTGTCTCATTCCAGCGATCATTCTCTGGCAGCAAAGATACCTGAGAGAGACCAGAGAAAACAGAGAAAGCAGCACAATGGGTTTATGATGTATACCCCTAGAGAGCAAAAGCTATAATTTCTTGAAGCCTCTTTCTGCAAAACTACTGTTGAACTTTTTTTGTCTGAAAAGCTTTTATTATTGTGAAACAACTACTTCACATCATAATGAAACATTAAGACCAGCTACTCACATGACCAAGTGAAGGGCCGCGTGGCATGATGGTAGCTTTGTTGATTGGCATTGCGTCTTTGGTGTAATAAGCCACTATAGCATGTCCTGACTCATGATAGGCTGTGATCATCTTATTTCTCTTGTCAATCTGCACACTCCGGCGCTCTGGGCCTGGACAGACAGAGAAGAAGATGTCAGGAAAGAATCTCTTTGATCAAAGCATTAATCCCCATCACATGGTGCAGAGAGTAATCTGTATGTCCCTACTGCCCTCACCCATAAGGATCTTATCCTTCGCAAACTCCAGCTCCTTCATGGTCACCAGGTCTTTCCCATCGCCTGCTGCCTTCAGCGCTGCCTGGTTCACCAAGTTCTCCAGTCCGGCTCCAGAGAAACCCACTGTTCCCCTAGCAATGATCTCCGCATCAACAGCTACAAAACACACACAAACAGGTTATTTTATTGGATTGTACTAACAAGAACATATTTGGTTTCTCTTAATCATTCTTACCAGAATCCACCTTAATTTTTTTCAAATACCACTCCAGGATTTCTGTGCGTCCCTTCACATCTGGTCTTGGGACGGTGACTTGCATGTCAAACCGGCCAGGTCTCACCAGAGCACTAAAACACACATTATCATAAGAGGTTTATAGATTTAGGCTATCACAAAGATTGTATGATTAGAGAGTAAAATGTTAACTAGACAGTTACAGAAACATAGTGCCCTATCAGAGAAACACATGCCTGGATGAAAACAGATCAAAAGCAGTAGAAACTACCTGCTATAAGTTTCATGTTAAAGCTGGAGTCAAATATTCTTAGTTAAAGATATCAGTGGGATTTGGCGTTTGTTGCTTTAATACCTTTAAAGTATTTCTGCAAACGTGAGCTGCTCTATGCAAATTTTGGAACCCACTTGTGAGTCTATTAGCCTAAGCTTAGTGTTTGCATTAAAGGGGTGGTTGATCAGCTTTTTTCGAAAGCTTGATTGTGTTTATGGGGTGCAGTGTACAGTCTCTGAAGCCCCTCCCTCAGAAATACGCAATCGGGCTCAGATTGGTTAGCTGGCTCAGCGTGTTGTGATTCGCTAACCGCCTAGTGCACGTTGTCTGGAAACGTCACACCCCCCTAACATTACGTGACGTGACGTGACATGTGGCCAAGTATGGTGACCCAAGTATGACACATACTTGGAATTAGTGCTCTGCATTTAACCCATCCAAAGTGCACACACACAGCAGTGCACACACACACCGTGAACACACACCCGGAACAGTGGGCAGCCATTTATGCTGCGGCGTTCACTATCTACAATCCCTGCCGGTACGAGACTCGAACTCGCAACTTTGGGTTACAGGTCCGACTCTCTAACCATTAGGCCACGATTACAGGTTAAGTATTACAGGTAGTTGCATGTTCCCGGGGACAGGGTTTATGTAAACATCGAGGTTAGTGATACCCAGGAAGAAGCTCGTTGTCGCTACCAGCCTTTTTTTGCAGTCCTCAAACAGCAATTTCTTTCAAAGAAAGCATCTCCCTTTGCATTGAACTTTGAGCGTGGTAACTTATAAGATGTTGTTTATGCTCGAACATCAACAATACACAATAACTAAAGTTAAAAAAGTGAAAGCATAATCAACCACCCCTTTAAAATATAAATATGCCTGCATGTAAAAACATGGAATTACAGGAATAGTTTAACCAAAAATAAAACTTATATAAATGTTTTAATGTTTTATGTTGTTAAATGTTTTTAACAAAAATAAAATGTTCACCATATAAAGCGATAGTATATCTTCACATGACTTGGATTAATCCAGTCAATTTATATGGATTCATTTTACGATGCCTTTATGACCTTTTCTAAGTTTTAGTTACCTGGACTTTCAATTGAGGGAGAGAAATTTCTCAGGTTTCATAAATATTTTCATTTGAGTTTCAAAGAAGTGTTATGGGTTTGGACAAGTAAATGATTTTTCATTTTTGAGTAAACTATCCTTTGAACAGATGGCTGGAGAAACCTACTTGTCCAAAGCTTCAGCAAAGTTCGTAGCTCCAATCACAATGACTCCATCATTGGGTTTAAACCTGAAATCATCAAAATACTACAATAAGACCTGTGTCATTTCTTTCAAAAAGAAGAAATGTAATAAAAAGCCATTGACTTACCCATCCATCTCAGCGAGCAGCTGGTTGATGGTTTGTCGCGAGTATGGGTGCATGGGAGACTCGATTCTCTTCCCTCCTACACTGTCCAGTTCGTCGATAAATATTACACATGGTGCACTAGCTTTGGCTTCCTCTGTGAGAAAAAACAGTAAAGGAGTGATTTTATTAACAGCAGAAGCATTATGGGCAATGCAAGACTATGTTTTTCCTTAAACGACTCACTGAAAAGGTTTCTGATGCGACTCGCGCCAACTCCCACAAACATTTCGTCAAACTCTGACCCGGAGGCGTAGTAAAAGGGCACGTCTGCTTCACCTGCTACAGCTCTGGCCAACAGGGTTTTTCCTGTTCCTGGAGGCCCCACAAGCAAGATACCTAAAATACACATCTAGGTTAGATATTTTATACAACAAAAAAACAAAAAAAAACCTATGTCCTTAAGTAAATGAAGTAAAGAGTTTCACCTTTGGGAAGTTTACCACCGAGCACAGTGAATTTCTGGGGGGTTCGCAAAAATTCGACAACATCCTGAAGCTCGTTTTTGGCTTCCTCCACACCTTTTACATGTTCAAAGGTGACATTCTTCATCTGAATGGGGTCCACAGCTGAATCCAGACCAGAGGTGGTGCGGAAACGAACTACATAGGTAAATAGATAAAATGAAGACTTGAACATATTGCATTTTAATGATCTGCTCAGAACTCAAAAAGTCAAAAAAACTACCAACAATTTCACACCACAGCAACAAAACCTTTCATGTTACAACCTTTTGTGTTGTTACATTATTATAAAAGCTGCAGAAGAAATCCAGCTACAGTCAAATGCATGCCATCAATCAATATATTCTAGGGAAGCAAATATAAAGAAAGAATAAAATGGGAAACAAACCAGTGTCGGAAAACGACCCTTTACCCGAGAAGAGAGGGCTTCTGGACACACCATACAGACCCACAAGCAGGAGGACAAAAATAATCAAACGTGTCTTCTTTACAGAGTCTGTTAGAGACATAAGATGTAAGCACAAAGTTCCTGCAGCAAACACATTTTTTAATATTAAGCAAACTCTGGGCTAATGTTAGATAAGAATCTTTTAAAAAGGCCTAAATGCATTACCTTGAGTTCTCTGTGTCAAAGCCTGAGCTTTCAGGAAGCCCTCTGTGAAGCCGATCTTAAAAGCATCCTGGTCAGATTCTGGCAAGTTATTCCGTTTCAATAACTGTTCAAGACTCCCCATGTCTTGCTTTTCCTTCATAAGGAGGCCCTGAAGAGGACAGGTTACAGGTTAAGCACATTCAGACATTTCTGCTGTATTTCTGAGACCAGAACTGCCTTAACTATTATTTCCCCAGTGTCATGCAGCTTACTAACCTTCATAAAGGCTGGCTTATAATTCTCTGCATCTACTGGACCTTCAAAACCAGACTGCACATGTCTGGTCTTGGACTTCATTGTCTTGAAACCTCTGTTTTGGACCCATACTGAGCATAAACACAAAAATACACACATCTAATGAACCCAAAACTCCATCAATGGCAATAATGTAACAGAATGTAACTGAGTAAAGGCACCATTCACAACAACAATGATAACTATAACAATAACTATACTAGCATTCATACCAACGGAGAATAATATTTTGTTTAACTTATTAAGTGTGTACTGCAGTTTTGTCACCTGTTCCTTTAAATGTTCAAGCTCTTTAAAGAAGGATGGATTCTGATTGCCTGTCAATGTTTTTTTTTTTTGTTCAACAGCAAGAAAAAAAAAATTACATTCTGAAATTATTTCAACAGCAATGTTTATCTATGTTGTTATCATTATAGTTTTGGTGTGAACTTCACTGTTCTCATAGAATTATAATAATTATAAGAGTTATTGTTATAGTTAAAGTCCTTGATGTGAATGGCCCTTTATCTTTTGGTCACTAATAGGTAAAGATTACATTGCAGATGATGCAGATCTACGCAGGCCACCTGGAGGGGGCTGGAACTTTGCCTGCGAAACACTGGAGAGCCAAAGAGTCCCATGTGTTTGTGAGAGAACCCTATGTTAACAAGAAGACAGACAACTTACATTAGACAACACTTATAGCAATCACCTTGCTAAGAACAAAATGGAACATTAGTTTCCAAATGACAAGAAAAATAACTTTTTTAAGACCGGAAAGCTGCTGGGAATCAGTAAACATGCTGGTGAATAAAACAGAATATTTCAACATCCTAATAAATATGTTACGTATTTATCAACTTGTGATCTAGCTTACACAAAGTATTCAAGTACAGTAGGTTTGAAATGGCACAGTGTAATTTCCGGTAAAGTTAGACCAACCTATATTTGAAATGCTCAATAATGTTGACAAAATAAAAAAAAGAAAAAGTGATTGCATAAACAAATTCTGTAAGGGAATAACTAACCTAACTATTGAGCTACCAACACTTCACAGAGACAAATTTACTTCAAAACATGGCACCATCACCTCATGCTGTGAGTAACCTCACCATATTTGTTTTGGAAGAAGGAGGAGGCAGAAATGTGAGATGTTCTCCATGTTGCTGAGTTTTGAGCAGCGCTGGATATGGATTTCTCCTCTGGATCTATAGAAGGCAGCAGGTGCTCCAGAACATCACGTACATGACTATACCTCAGCTCTGACAGACCCAGGTCCTTTAAGTTTACTTTGGGCTGTGAAAACAGGCCAATTAGCAATTTTTTTTAGCATCATGTTTTAATTTAGTATTATTTTATTAACATTTTAAATGTTTTTATTTTTATGTTTTCTATTTTAATTTTCATTTTAGTGAAAGTTTTCATAATTTTATTGTGTTTGTAATTTTTTTTTAAATACGTCTATATAGTTTTATTAAAGGGGTCATATGATGCGATTTCAATTTTTCCTTTCTCTTTGGCGTGTTACAAGCTCTTGGTGCATAAAGAAGATCTGTAAAGTTGCAAAGACTAAAGTCTCAAATCCAAAGAGATATTCTTTATAAAAGTTAAGAGTCAGCCACACCTACCTAAAACGGCTCGTTCTAACACGCCCCCACATGTCTACGTCACGATGTGGAAAGATTTGCATAACGCCGCCCAAATGTTCCCGCAAAGAAAGAAGGCGTAACTTTTATTCTCGCTGTAGTATTGTTGCCGCCGCCGCCATGTCGTGAAGACGCTGTGTGTTTCGTTGGCCAATCAGAGCACACCTCGCTTTTCAGACCGATGAGCTTTGTAAAAATCGACGCGTTTCAGAAAGGCGGGGCATAGAGGAGAATCAATAATGTACAGTATGTGGAAAATAATGTGTTTTTTTAACCTTAAACTGCATAAACATTTCATTACACCAAATACACAAAATAATGTTCTTTATAGCAGCATCATCATATTACCCCTTTAATATTTGTATTTACGTTTTAGTTATTTTAGGACATCAGCTTAAACTAAATGAAAATTTGAAATGTTGCACTGGCAACTAGCTCCAATAAAGTAAGTTTTCATTTTATATACATTTTGTTTCAAGTAATAAAACTGGTTTGGTTTTAGTTAACTATCATAACCCTAGTGTAAACAAGAAGTCTAGCATGCACGTGCTATAAAACAGTGTGTGCTGTTGTTGTGACCGTCATACCTCACGGAGATCTGGGTCATGTTCAGGTGAAAGGTCTCTCTGTAGACTCTGCACTGATGTGGTGATGGCAGTGTTGGCTGAACTCTTCAGGTACTGGACCACATTGATCAGATGGGTCAAAGGCACTGTTCCCTAAAAAAGATAACATTTTGGTCACATTGCATAACCTAGTGTGGAAAATACTGGTTAGCAAATAAAAGAATAGAATTGCATTAAGTTGCCAAATAGTCCTTAAGCTATCATATAGTCAAAGTGACTGATAAGCTCTCTACATATGATTGCTAATAGAGAATGTTGGTCTGTAGGTCAGTTATGTCACTCCTGACATACTGACACACTACTGAAACTTTCCTCCAGACACGTACACACTCAGTCTCTCTATTAAACAGCTGTTGCTTTTGTTGTATAACAGCATGAAGGTACTGTTACGTAACAATGTCATCAGAAAAATACAAAAAGTAACTAAAATACTTCAATACAATATATAAACATAGCATATCTGTAAAGTATATGTTCAGTCAACAGTGAAGAAAAACTAAGAAGAATCTCAACAGATGGAAATAAATAGTCATTCAGATGATGTAATCTGTTTGATGGGTGACTACAGGTCTAGAATGAGCCAGAAATAGACTTAAAATAAACTTTTTAACAGCAAACGATATTATTGTTTTAAATATCTACTTTAATCAGATGACATTGACAAAATCAGTGTTTGTCATGGAGAGCCTCAATGACACTGTTCAGTTACTCCATTACTCGCTAAAGCCGCTCATTTATTCACAAAAAGGGCTTTGACATCTACTATTTAAAACAATTAAATGTCCTCATACCTGCGACTGAAAGGTTGTGGGAAGAGAAAACATATTTTGCTTAGATTTTCGTTGAGAGGTTTCCTTGCGCTCCTGTCAGATCCGCTGCTCTTCTGGTCTTGGGTTAATCTGTAGGCGTTGTTAATCTCACCGGTGACTCCGCCCTTGCTTTTTAAAACCGAAAGACAACGTTGTTAAATTCAGCGAATTAATCGCGCTACGCGTCTTCACTTCTTCGGCGGTGGTCTAAATCAACAACCCTTGTCTTTAGTGCCGCGGCTGCCGCCTGTTGGACATTAACGGTAAGGCGCGAAAAACATTTTGCTAAATGTTTAGTTCATTACATTATTAACCATTTTTAAATCAACTATAACATAAAATCGTAAAATAACCATATAACAAGCCAATACAATTACAGACGTTATTAGAACGATAAGAAAATGTCAATCAATTAAAAAGATGGCCACTCGGCTTTGTTCCATTTCTTACTCTCTGATCAAAATAAACATTTAAAATGAAGCGAAAACAACCACAAACGAGGATATTATAATGGAAATATCGTGCCTGTATGATCACAGTATCCACCTTTTTCTTGTCGTAACCATTGTTTCTCATTTTGAAATCCGAAGTGAAACATTATCTAAACTCAATTTACAATTTGATAAACAAGAAAGCTGTTAAGTGTATTAATGTATGTAAACATTTCCATGTTTTCATGTAATTTATTTGTTAATTTCTCTTTATTTCACTGTCATTTTGTATCTCTTTTTCTTTGTGGTCACCCCCTGGCTACTGTAAAGTGTTGAATTTGAGGGATTCAATTAATTTAAAAAAATTTAAAAAAAATGGGCGCGGCCATTTGTAAATTCTATGGGTCTGGCTTCCGGTCTCATCTGCGTCCACTCCGTCCGGCTATTTTTAGCTGAGCAAAACAGTTCGTTTTGCTGCTTGATATTGAAAGTTGGTGTGTCTTATCATATTATTTTAATGCATTATCTTAATTATGAACACACTGGTTTGTAGTGCAAACAGTTTTACCGTTTACTGCACGTTGTTATTCTCCTCGTTATTTATTTACCTATAGCGGCTAATGAACCGGAAGTCTCACCCATAGGCTTACTTCCGCGTTGAAGAAAAAGGTGGATACGAAGCGCAATGTTCTCTCTTTAGCGCCCTCTGGTGTCTGTGTAGCACTGCAGAGCATCCTTGTTATTTATATAATAATACACTACTTTGGAAGTCATAAATATTGTGGTGATAATATACAGTTATACACCAAACTGGCGTGTTGGAATCGTCTGAAAACGGTCTTTTATGAGCTAAGCGATCGGTGAGCTTTACTTCCGGGTTGTTTGAAGACCCCCAAAAGAATGGGTAGAAAATAAGCCACCTGGTTAAATATCATTACGCTGCGAGAGGCATATTTTACTAATTGTATCCGTGCTTCACGCGCCCAACTGTCAGTAAAGCAGTCAAAATAAATATAATAAAATGATTAGATAACAAGCAACAAAGAATTAGATCACAATATTCCTCCAAATGGTTCAATCAAAAGTTTGACTGTCTTTTTATTTAGATTTTATTAAAAAAAAAAAAATTATTTAACAGCTTTTATGGTTTGTATTTCTTTTTTTTTTTTTTTTAAAAAAAAAAAAAAAAGAAATACAAACCATAAAAGCTGTTAAATAATTTTTTTTTTTTTTTTTAAAAAAAAAAAAAAAAGAAATACAAACCATAAAAGCTGTTAAATAATTTTTTTTTTTTTTTTTAGTACATATCACTAATAAACTAGTAGGATCATGTGCATTTATAATCTCTTAGAATCGCCTTCAGTTTTTTCAAAACAGCATTTACGTGTTTTTAATGGGATTTGCATTAATTTATTTCATTAACAACCGTGAAAGTTGAATAAAACATTAGGGAGAATAGGGAAATTATGATTATAGTGACTATTCTGAACAGAGGTGTATATATATATATATATATATATATATATAGGCCAATATATATATTCTTAAAATAATCCTGCTTTCTTATCTGCATATACCTGCTCCTAAATTAAATGCAGCTGGAAATGCACTTATAAAGCCTTTTGTCATCGTGCATTAAAGTGCTTCCGCTGTGTTCCACGCTAGAGACTCGCTGGTAGCTGCAGCAGGCGTTCTGTGGTTTCCACGCCGTTTTAGAAAGTAACAACGAATCGAAGCATCTGCAAGCGGCACTGATCGCCGACGCCTTTCATCTGTTAAAGTAATCGCAGTAATATCGCATGTCCCATATACAGAACCTCCAGTCCTTCGGTAAGTTGTACCGTTCCGCGTCGTGCACGGGTTTAAACGGAAATCATCTCAAGCATGGTCTGTGTGGTTTGTTCTGTGCGCTCATAAACGTGTCAGTACGAGCATGTGATTTAAAAACAGTAGATGCAGTGAGTAACTAGCATTTTTCGTAAAAAAAAGAGATGAGGCATGGCAAATATCAGATGATTTTAAAACTTGGAAAATAATGGAAACTTATTTTCATATTTATGCTCACTTTAGCTGCTTGTTAGTGCAAGACTACTTTAAAATATTCTTATCCAGAAATCAAAAGTGACTGCAAAAGTGTATGTTTGTGTAAAGACCAGATTTTGCCTAAGAAGTCATTTAAAAGTCCCACAGTGATAGAAAAAAAATGTATATTGGTGATTCTAATAAACCACAATCAGATGGTGCTCATTATTTGATCTCATTCCTATTATGCGACTTGCAGTTCTTCTTTAGTCTCGTGCTCTTATTACAGTAGTGTATGTGAGATTTGTTTCTTGTAACCGAGACTGAAACGTTTCAGTGTTTCTCTCTCTAGATCCCTTTGCTGATGCAACTAAGGGTGACGACTTGCTCCCGGCTGGGACTGAGGATAAAATCCACATAAGGATTCAGCAACGGAACGGCCGCAAAACACTGACCACAGTGCAAGGCATCTCGGATGATTATGATAAAAAGAAACTTGTAAAAGCCTTTAAGAAGGTATTTTCTAACTTGTTGTTTGAGAGCATTTCAGTGCTATTTGATGTGGAGTAAAATTGCATGGTTTTATTTGACAGAAATTTGCCTGTAATGGTACGGTGATCGAGCACCCGGAGTACGGAGAGGTGATTCAGTTACAGGGGGACCAAAGGAAGAATATCTGTCAGTTTCTGATGGAGGTAAAGTATGCTTATGTTTGGAATATCATATTACTAGTTGCAAGCCGTTTCTCTTTCCAAAGTGTGGTTAATTTGATTGGCCTTGTGATTGTTTTTGACTACAAATCAAATTGGTTTAAGCGGTTACTCATCTTCATTCTCTATTTTGCAGATCAACATCGTAAAGGAAGAGCAGTTGAAGGTTCACGGATTTTAAAATGCTGGCCCCTCCAGGGCTTTTGGAAGGACTGCACCAGCATGTAGCAATCCTAGTATATTCATGGCAGGGTTTTCGTGACCATATGCTAACGACACTGACAGCAGGGTAAAACGGTTTATTTTTGCAGTCATTTCAAGCTTGAATCTTCATAATGACCTCAAGCGGACCACTAAATTCAGGCTGGTCTGAATTAGATACTGAGTTTTTGTTGCTGACGCTTGTGAACATTTTTATGATAGATACTCAATTGCACGATATCTTTTTATCAAGGACAATAAAATTGTGACTTTGCAGATTTGTGACTCTGTGTTCTCTTCCCTAGTAAAATTTGCTACTTGAATGGGATGTTAATGTTTATTGTAGCAAAGTATTTTAAGACTTAACTTACAGGATTGTCGGAACACAAACATTGCTTATTTAAATCTAGATTGCACAAATTAATGAAATGGGTCTTTTGTACATTCTTTCCACTTAGTTGGTATGATGATAAAGTGTTACGATTATATCCTTCAGTATTGCATTAAAAATGAACCATTCTAATGGAAACTTCAAATACTTAAAAAAAAAAAATTTGCCTGGGCTAGAGGTTTAAGGAGGAAATTACATTGTATGGATGTATTAATTTACATTGTGGTGCATTATTCTGAGGAAGTTTATAATATTGACTGTTTCTGGTTGGTAAACCGCATTTGTTCACTCTTGTATTTTGGCTCCTTGTCAGGGCTGAAAATCCTTTCAGCTGTGGCCTAAGTCTGCAGTGTTCTGGCTGTCCCGCCAGGCACAAACATGAGCATAATCCTCTTTAAAGGGCATGGATTGGCATTCATGACTGAGGGATGCCAATCTCATTGAGGCTGTGTGGGCATTCCAAACACTTTTTACCACAGCAAGGTAGTCTAAAGTTGAATGTCTGCAAAAGATTTACTTGGGACTCTATTTGCAATGATTAAACCATTTAACTCTGTAATTCGGGAGAACAAAAGGTCCTTTTAATAATTCAAACATACAACTCAAGAGTGAAAAAGTAGTGCAGGGCATTGTTTCAACCCAGTGACTCAAATATTTTGAACGCTTTCACCAAAAAGATACGTTCACCGACCAGTGCGTTGTGAGTCATTGAATCATTCATCAAACATTTTTCCACCCTTTTGTCAGCTGTGGGGACGTGACTTTTATCAAGCTATTAAAAACTGCAGGAATAAGCCTTAATAAAAATATTTTAAAACATTTATTTAAAATGTTTCAATAATGTCCCTGCACCATTTTGTATATGATCATCAGCAGAGCTGGGTAGGAACTGATTACATGTAATCTTTATAATTAGATTGCAATAATCATATACACATCATTGGAGTATGTTACATTTTATAATGTTCATAATCAGATTACAGTTACTTTTTATGGATTACGTAATTACATATTCACGCAATGTCAGTAAATCACAATTTCTCACAAATTAAATGGATTCCCAAACATTTTTGTCAGCCAAAACCACTTTGACATGAAATATTTTCTTGAAAAATCTCCGAGGAAGTTAATATTTCAAAAATGTAACTGCATAATAATTTAATTGCATGTATACAGTTCAAAGTCGCTTAATGGTCACATTGACATTTTTCAGCAGGTTAATTAAGTGGACTAAAAAGTACTAGTTTATATTTACCTTTGAGATGTGGAAAACAAATTCATTGAATTCATCGATGAAGGTATGAAGTGAATGAAATCTGAAATGAAGATCAAAAAGCAAACAGCATCATTCTGACAACAGAAATAGAACACAAATACTAAAAATCAGCATTTCAAACATATGATGTGCTATTTAATGGATTTTCATGGAATTCTAATATAAACACTGAAATAAGTATAAAAAACAAAACAATTAATGAGCAAATCACAGAAATTGTTATTAACAAATTGGTTAAAAGCACACTCTAAAAAATGCTGGGTTAAATATAACCCAGTGCTGGGTTAAAAAGGGACAAACCCAGCTATTGGGTTGTTTTGACTCAAAACAACACAACCGCTGGGTCAAAACAACCCAATAGCTGGGTTTGTCCCTTTTTAACCCAGCCCAGCTTGTAAAAACCTAAGATGTGTAGGAGTGAAGTGCTGAGTTTAGTGGCTGGGGTCTGAATAAGATGGAAACAGACGGAGCACGTGCGGGTGCCTGGGGCTGTCCACCGTCCTCTCCGCTCCACTCCCTTACCTCCACCAGACAAACAGAGTTAATGATGGATGTCTCCGATTCATCAGCACAATCTTCCTGCTCTTAATGCTTTTGTTCCCCCCCCCCCCACTCATTTTAACAATCAGTCCATTCATATCTGAACAATTGATCTCTATCACTTTTTAAGAAACTTAAAATCCATTTTACATCTCACTGAGTTTTATGCTCTTATTGTGTGTTTAAATAGGAAAAAGGAATGGAATGGCTCCGCATGCATATGTATTAATTCCACATGAGAGCTTGATATTGGACAAAACTGTTAAATGCCCGTCTGGCAGTAAGCAGATTCCATTATTTTTGTTTGTGTTTAGCCAGAGGCCAGCCAGCTGTTATTGTTTTTGTGGGGTTTTGCATTCCCGAGCATTCACCCCTCTCCGCTCACGTCTCTATAGCTTCAGATGCTTGTTTCACTGGGGACTGATATAGGTAATGAATAACACTAGTGACTGAGCCTTAGCTCCAGCTTTATTCGAGTAGCACCGTTGTCATATCTGACCAACAGGCCGAGAAGTAAATGCACGCAACAGCTTCTCTGTCCACCTTGCACATACTGAAACAGGGAAAATTCATCATGCTGTTGGCCAATGCAATAAATAATAAATATAGGCTAACTTAAATCAGCCTAAGATGATTTGCTGGTCTTTGTTTAAGCCACTCGTATAGTGTTCAGTGGATTTAGCTGGTCTGACATCTTCACCTGCTAAAGACTGTCCCAAACCCCTGTAAAACCAGCTCATTGTGCTCACCTTTGAGATGTGGAAAACAAATTCATTGAATTCATCGATGAAGGTATGAAGTGAATGAAATCTGAAATGAAGATCAAAAAGCAAACAGCATCATTCTGACAACAGAAATAGAACACAAATACTAAAAATCAGCATTTCAAACATATGATGTGCTATTTAATGGATTTTCATGGAATTCTAATATAAACACTGAAATAAGTATAAAAAACAAAACAATTAATGAGCAAATCACAGAAATTGTTATTAACAAATTGGTTAAAAGCACACTCTAAAAAATGCTGGGTTAAATATAACCCAG
>NW_015505449.1:260269-276811 GCF_001515645.1 Sinocyclocheilus grahami | reverse complement strand
CACTCTAAAAAATGCTGGGTTAAATATAACCCAGTGCTGGGTTAAAAAGGGACAAACCCAGCTATTGGGTTGTTTTGACCCAGCGGTTCACAACCGCTGGGTCAAAACAACCCAATAGCTGGGTTTGTCCCTTTTTAACCCAGCACTGGGTTATATTTAACCCAGCATTTTTTAGAGTGCACATTAAAAAAAATTTAAACGTTTAAAAAATTGTCTCAAAATCAATGTGACAACCTGCCCCAACCTGATATATGTATATAAAAAAACACCAATTTGTCTAATTTTGTCTCATGGTTATTATCGTTAAATCTATTAAAACATTCATGCTAATTAAAGTAAAGCTGAAATGAAAATATATCAATAAAAAATATATAAATATTTGATGAAAAAATTAAAATAAGCGAAAAATTTGAAATGTTGCATTGGCAACTAACTGAATAAAGTTTAAGTAAAAGCACTAAAATTAATAAATTGAAATAAACAAAAACTAAAAATGAAATAACAAATAAAACCTGAATAGTAATATTTAAAATAATAAAAATGACACATAAAATGACTGCAAGCTGAACATATAAAAAAAACAAAAGCTAATTCAGAATATTAATAAAAACTATACTAAAATAAAACTGGTCTTGAGAACATATACTTCAACTTTTCAGTTGAAATCTACGTTAATTATGCAGACTATTCTTGATTTACTTTCTCTTGTTCATCCAGAAACTACTAAATATATGACGATATACTCATTTTTGTTTGGATGACAAAATTTACAAATATTATTCTAATTTAAAGTATTAGTTGTTTAAAACTAACATATAAAACTGCTGGTTCAATTAAACTTGAGTCTTTATAGTTATATATCCTATATGTGCAAAAAATTTATTTAGCCAATTGCCTTACTACCACTATCTGTGTGCACTCTTTATTTAGATCTATCGTTCCTTATTCCTTTGAGAAAGGAAGAAATAAATGCTCAGAGGAGAAAAGCTCCATTGTTTTCCCCATGATCTCAATGTGTCTCTTTGTGAGAATGCTGTCTGTTCAAATTAATCTATATGTCAGTACTTTGGAAACCAGCAGATGGCGATATATAATTGATATCGGTGTACACCTACCTTGCCAATTTATCACTTTTGATAGATTAAAAATCAAATATTAAAACTGTTTTCTGCGCACATATATAAAAAACTAAAAACAACATGACAAAATTATTACAACTTTAAATTTAAAGTGAAAACTATATATATATAAAAATTAATTGAAAATAATAATAAAAGCTATCTAAATAATACTAAAATAACACTGACCTAGAACAGTCCTTTTTGATACTCTCGTGAATGGAGGCAGAGACTGACACTTGTTGAATAAAGTCGTGATTTTTGTTTTCTTAGCGCACAAAAAGTTGTAAAACCTTACGGTTGAACAACTGATGTCACACGGAATATTTTAACAATGTCCTCACTCACTACCTTTCTGGGCCTTGAACGTAGTCGTTCTGTTGCTGTCTACGCAGTGTCAGAAAGCTCTCGGATTTAATCAAACATCTTAATTTGTGTTCTGATGATGTTGTGTTCTTACAGGTTTGGAACGACATGAAGGTGAGTAATTAATGACAGAATTTCATTTTTGGGTGAATTATCCCTTTACTGTCCCTGACAGCATTTAGCCACTTGTTAGCAACTGACCTTTTTCAAGACAAGTAAAAGATTTAAAACACACACACAGGTTTGTTTTTGTGAAAAGTGGGGACATCCGATAGGCGTAATGGTTTTTATACTGTACAGACCGTATATTCTATTGCCCTACACCAACCCTGCCCCTAAACCTACCCCTTACAGGAAACTTTGTGCTATTTCAGATTTTCAATACACTCCATTCTGTGTGATTTATAAGCGTTTTGAAAAGTGGGGACATTGGGTAATGTCCTGAAAAGTCACCTTCTCCTTGTAATACCTATGTCATACCTTTGTCATTATACAAATGTATGTCCTCATTTGTCACAAAAACGCGCGCACACACACACACACACACACACAAGGGACATTGACGATGGAACCAAAAGAGCTAAAACTAATTTTTGGGGTTTGGCCTACAAAAAAACATCCCTTCAGCACTCTATTAAAGATTTCCTTGTTAACTTAGCAACATGCTAATGCAGCAGGCAGCAAGTGCCTCACTAGATTTTGAGACAGAGCTTGTTAAAAATGTAAGTGTATGAAAAAACTAATTTAAGGACCTTACGACACAAAATCTGTGCATCAATGTCAAGTTTTCATGTTATGCAACGGGTATGTGTGAACTGCAAGCTTTCATGTGCTTCCACGATCTGTGCATCCTCGACATGCTCCATACATGAGGAATGTGCATGTGTCTCTACTTGTTTTTGGCCAGTTGCTGCAGTATGTGTCGGGCCGGTCTGTTGCAGTATGACAGCGTGTTTTGAGACAGGAGAAGATGACGACCCCCTACAGAGAAGCCTAGCTGCTTGCTGCATTTCTGAGAGATTTCAAGTGATTTACAGCCTCCTTTCGCACACAGACAGACAACGTGACAGATACACACACACACACACACACACACACATACACAGTCAGACATGCTTGTAACACGCAGACAGACATACAGGCAGAACTGAATACCAGCCGCCTGCCTTTGATAGAGGACATACAAGCTTTATATTCAAATTTCTTTAGACTAGAATTTCAATATCAGCCATGTTTGTGGTTAGGCAAGGTTTGTTATTTTGATAAGTTTAATATTTCTTCAAGAAAACTTGTTTAAAGATAACATAGCCTTTTTAATCTAGATATATAGTGCTTTTCTTGTTAAAATATTAAAATTGCATTGCAATATCCCTTAAACCCAAATGATCTATATCCACCTTATGCAGTATCAGATTTAAATACATTTATTAATTGTTTGTGCAAGCTTGTGTGATGTATTAGTAGGGTAAACACTATACATTTAATTTAAAGTATAGATTATCATTTTCAAATTGAGAAAACTGAGAAAAATTGTGGACAACAGTTTTGTTGAAATACGGCAAGATAATTTTCATCAAGGGTTCCTAAGTTTTCCATTCACTATAGTCATAAACAAAATCTTCAAAAAAGATTATAATAGACAAAAAATCTGACAATAAATGAAATATTTTCTAGATTTGAATCAAACCAATAACTTCTACGATGAATCACAACTTGCAAACATTTCATTCAAAGTAAAAAGAAGAATTGAAACTGTAATTGTAAAGAAAAACTTGGATTGCTGGGTTCAAAATGTTTGAAAACGCATGGCATAAATATGTCAGAAAGAATTTTACAGTAAAATGGAGGACATTTTTTATGAGGGGGTGGGGCAGGAGGTCATTAGTGTGCGAAGGGGGTGTGGCTAAGGCAGAGTCATGATTGTTTTACAGGATTTGTATATGCCAAAAAGATTAGTAAATGATTAAAAAAAAAAATAAAACATTTTTCTTTTCTTTTTAAATTTTTCGGAAAAGACGGCATTTGGCTTGTTATTATCAATGACCTGTGTAGGGAGGGAAAGATGTTCAGAAAAGCACTTATTTAGATCACTTCATTTTTATAATTATATTATGTATTGGAAACCTCTCCCTGTTTTTTCTGGAATTTGGAAAGGGTGGCAAAATCATCATTATCCAAAATGCAAAATGCCTCGCACTCTAAAAAAGTAAAAATTTCTAAATTGTCTAAAATATTGCATTGTGTTGTATTTTAGGGTTAAAGGAAGGGTCCTTTCCAAAACCTTTTCCATTTTTCTATGGATTTTTGTCTTACAGTGCATATAAACGCAAAATTTATTAATTAATTAGATCTGAACAAAACTTGTATTTTCATGCAAATTCCCTGATGAGGACATCACCTTCATAGAGGTAGAGCACAGGCTACTGTAAATATCCTAATTGACTAAACAAACATTTGTCTTAATCAAACAGGCTTAATGTAACAACATAATCCCACTTCCTCTAGATTCTAATGAGCCGCTCTCATTTCAAACAGCAATTCTATTAGAACTTAAAATATCATTAAGCAAATGTAATGAATGCATTTTGTTCTGTTCAGCTTTCTGAATGTATTTATAATGTATTATTTCACCACAAGTGTTTCAAAAACTTAATTACAAATCAGATTTAAGTGTTCATTCAAATGTAATTCTTTAACCAAAAAAAAAAAAAACTTCAAATGACTCAGTATGATCCTTATGTTTATTATACACACAAATGCATACACAATTCACCATGATGGAGATTTTGGTTTGTTTTGAAATTTACTTTTTCTCCAAAGACAGGGTTTAAGATACAAAATCCTTCTTTTTTCACTTTTTCTGTTCCATCGTCTTATTTTAATCTTCCATTCTCATTCCAACACTGTCAAACTTTTAAAAAGTGGACCAAACTGCTTTTAAATAGCATAGAGCATGACTAATGAGAGAAACATGTTAAAATCATTGCAAAAAGTCCTCGGAAGACAAATGAATTTTCTGCAGAATAATTAACTTAATTAACAAATTTGCATGCATATTCATCAAGCTATTGAAGTCTCTCCAGCCCGGCTTGATGAACGTTGCCGTAATAACCATCTCATTTACATTCTACCATCTACTGCTATTTAGAGATGAAAATGAAGAATAAAAGAAGTGGCACATTTCTGAATGCACACACATGCAGGATTGTCTGGTGTATGGTTTCACAGAACCACAGCCCACGTTTGCTCTATCGTGTTGAGGTATCGCTGTAATGAGCTCCAGAGGAAGGCTCTATGTGTGTGTGTGTGTGTGTGTGTGTGTCTCCTGCCCTTGGCCCCATCCTCTCTCTCCTGGGCATTGTGTTGGCAGTCGTCCCTGACTCGCAGTTCTCTGGGGCTGGCAGACTGTGCTACCCGCTGTCTCTGCAGGGCAATCTTAACAGGCAGCAAGGTGTAACAGCACAGACTGCCGCACAAGACCCGAGGATACCATCGCAACCCAGCCCACCTCAAACACACACACACTCATCCAAGCAGCCATCGGTGCTTTAATTGTATCTGCATTTTTCTGCATTATCCAAGCATTTTTTTTTTCTTTTGCCACTTTTATTCACAATATTATATGAATTTACATTTACAATTATGTATTTGGCAGATGCTTTTATCCAATTTGACTTACATTGTATACACTTTATCAGTTTATGGATTCCCTGGGAATCGAACCCATGACCTTGTGTGTGTGTGTGTGTGTGTGTGACAGTACTGTTTGAGCTACAGAAATGTAAATAACATAAAAATGGCAAATGGGAAAAAATTGAGGGAATGGTGGGAACAGAAATTCAGCAAAAGAAAGTGTTGCAAGTCAGATTCAACCTCAAACCAATTTATTCACAGTATTATATGAATTTAAAATGTACAATTATGCATTTGGCAGATGCATTTATCTGACACAACTTACATGCATTCAAGGTTTACATTTATCAGTTTATGCATTACCTGGGAATTGAACCCATGACTTTGGTATTGCTAGGGCCATGCTTTTCTGTTTGAGCTACTGGAATGCATATAGGAGAACATTTTTTTTAACCTTTCTTAACCTAAAATATGTGCGTGCAGAATCATATAATTAGTGCACATTTTATATGTACTACATTTATGTTGTTTTATAATATTTTTTGTCTTTTGTAATTTTTTGTTAACTTTAAAAAGCTGCGTGATGAGCTGCATTTTTTTTTTGTGTATTCCACATAAAAAATAACAGCATATGAATTTTATACAACATTAGGGTGATTAAATAATGAGAGAATTTTCATTTTTTGGAACTATTCCTTTAAGTGTGCATGTGTTGAGCATACAACAATATTGATTAATGAATTTATGGGTGTAGTTGACAGTTTTTATATAAAATTGCTGGAAAATGCTTCAAACAAATGTTCTGATTGGAGAAAAAAATAAGATGGGGAATTTTATTGGTTTATTTCATTCTTTTTTGTCATTTTAAATTTAAGAGAGTCTGTTTCTTTGCATTTGGAACAATTAGGAAGTGACAGCAATTCACAGACATGTTTGAGAGGTTCATTAGAATTGTTCTGAAACAGAGAAATCACCCAAAGGCCTAACCTGATCACCAATCTTACGATGGTTTCAGCTGAATGTAACATATGCTCGACATATTCAAGAGGGCTATGTTTCAAACAGCAGCATCTCCCTAAAGATTCATCCATCAGATTCATAGAGTAGTGGATCAAAAACAAGGAGACGAGTCTGTATTGTGTTAATGCACGTCACTTTTAGTGGTTTGAGACATTTTTATTAAGTTTCATGAAATGTGAGGAGACAGTCAAAGGGGGTTTTGTAATTGTGGATAATTTGCACATTAGCGATTTTATAAACATCTTGCAGGTTTGTGCAAAAACTCTCCTAAAAGATCATTTTGAATGAACACTTGTAAAAGATACGCAAGGGATTTTTTCTACAAACATAAGCTATTTTATATTATAAAAGGCTAGATTTTCTAATAGATGTTTCTGCTTATTCTGTGTCTGAACCTTGTAGTTTAGAGATGTTTGAACTGATAGATCTGTCTCGAGGGCATCTCTCAAGGTTTATATTTAAATCTATGATTGTGTTTTGCATGTTTTTGAGAGATATTCAGACATGTGTTCTTAAGGTGCTTTACCCTCATTATCATGCCTGTGACTTGTCAAAAAGGTTGACACCTGAAGACAATAAATGAACAAACATTTCTGGCAAAATTGTCTTTCGGAACTGTACACACAGCTCAGGAAGTGTTTGACGGTGATATAGATGGAGAAAGTTCTGAAGAAAGTCCCAAATTCACAGAGGGATTTGCTTAAGGTGCTTTACCCTCATTATCATGCCTGTGACTTGTCAAAAAGGTTGACACCTGAAGACAATAAATGAACAAACATTTCTGGCAAAATTGTCTTTCGGAACTGTACACCATGCTGATTCCTCCCTCCAGTGGAGCTGCACAGCTCAGGAAGTGTTTGACGGTGATATAGATGGAGAAAGTTCTGAAGAAAGTCCCAAATTCACAGAGGGATTTGATTACCTCTATCCATTATCCACTAAAATTAACCAGCTCATAACAATCTTTCGTTCCAGTAGGCCTAATGTGTTTGATGATTCACAAAAACACTCCGGCCCATATGAATAATTTGTTCATGATTCAAGGTACACTGATCGTGCTGCATGTTTTTGTAATTTATTCAGGAACCATTGGCTACTACTGGTCACCTTTGGTCACCTCTGTTTGTTTGTTTTTGCGTGCAGTTCGCTTGAACTCAATAGAAAAATGTTTTTGCTCAGTTATTTTTTGTTGCATTACATTCCGTACATAAGGACAGTGGCACTTAACATTTCAGCAGCGGGGAACCGTACAAATACATTTTTACACAGCCAATGAAAATAAGAATAAAAGATCAATCTAAGGGTCTATATCGGGAGCGTTCAAATGAAAATAGCGAGGAACTCAATTGTTTTTACCCAGCCCTTATGAATATAGTCATGGCCTCCAGTTCCTTAGCTATTGCTTATACATAATATAGCCTATAACTTATTACAACTCTTGTAAAACACATTCTAAAACATGTATTACAGTAGTTCATTCTATAGAAGAACAAAACATAAAACCTACCTTGCCATGATGTTAGTGTCCAATGGAATCTTGGGAAACGTAGTCCACTGGAATCAATTAAGCAAATAGGCTTTGTGGCATATGAGATCACAGAACATTAATTGCAATTTAAATTTAACAACTCAAAAACCTTGACCATTAGAACCAGTATGAAATGTTTACAAAATTCTACTGCAAGACTGAAAACCTGTAAGTATTTTTGGGGTTTAATTTGGTCAGTATCTAGAAGTGGAACTGCACTGTTGCCTTTGTGGGAACAAAAAGGGAGAGAATTTCGCCTGAAATCTTCTTCACCATTAACTGCGGTGATAATTTATGGCACTGAATCTGGTGCCAAGAGACCATTTGGTCCTTGTGTCTGTGCCATTTTACAACGACACACACAGTCACACATACCGTACACACACACACACACACACACACACACACATGCATTCTTTTTCTCAGTCACCTATGTTTTTTCTCTTTTTACATTTGATAAAGGCTATTTTCATCACAGCACGTTTTCTAGTTTTTGAAACAAGAATTTAAATAAGACTGAAATGGTCTCAAAATGTAAGTAGGGAATCTGCAGTTCAGTGCAAAAATATCTGGATTAATCATCACATTTAATGTAATAGAACAGTTGGTTTACAAACTAAGTAGTAAGTTTTAACAGCGTCTGTTTTCAGCCTTGAAAACCAACAGCTTTTCTGTTGCTGACACTAATCTTATAATTCTCAGAATAAAGTAAGCCACAGAATTTTTTTTGGGGACAGATTCATACACAAGTCTGTAAAATAAACAGCAGCTGAGATGACCATTGATATGTTCAACCTAGGATTTTTAGGTCAGCCCTGTATCTCAGAAACCACTAAAGCATTCTGATCCATACAAAATTAGATTCTCTACTGATCTTTGTGCCAAAATGTGCACTGAGGGTCCAGTCAAAGACATTTATCCGAAATAGTCATTAACTTTCCTTTAGTCTAGATTTAACACGGAATACAAATTACTTTACTGTCCAACATTCGGTTTTAATGGCTGCCAAATGTGCCTGTGATTAGCCAAAATCGACTTCAGACAAACTTCATGTAATTTGTCCAAATGGGAATAGTTCATACATTTTTAATATTAGGTTTTGAAATTCACATTAACGACCAACTAGATTGATGAGCTCTAGGGCCTCTTGATGTCATGCTCTCTGCCAACTAGCTGAAAATCAGCTTTAGATGAAATTCAAATGACTTCGCGACCATTGATGGTCAGGTTGAATGTAAAACAGATTCGTACCCCAAAATTCCCAGCACAAAGTGAGTGAGAAAACACCCAATCCAGACCTGCGAGTCTCGGTTAATTTAAGTTAAGCTTATGGGTCAAATGTAAGGGCCGTATAATAACAGAGAGATCAAGTACCCCGGGACCCTCATACTGAAAACACAATCACATCCCATGCCAGGATACGCACACAGAGTGCCAAGTCTAGAAATAGGGGCGTTCATCTCAGCCAGGACGGGTGCCAAACTGACACCAATCTAATATGCAAATGAGTTGCTGGCTGATGATGTGGTAGCTTCTGCGGGGAGGATCACCTGCACCTCCTCTCGCAGGACATGGTTTTCAAAGGGGTTTATCTCCTTAAACCCTCTAATTAAAATGAGAAATCCCTAAGCCACCAGCACTCGCGCAAAAAAAAAGAAAAAAAAAAGAAAGATTATTAGGAAAATTCTGTGTCCCACACCATCTGCGACCCGGACTTGTGGAGATTTTTTGGGAACGAGACTGAGAGAGGGAGCAGGAGAGGGACTAACGTATGACAACACCCTTTCTCCACCCGTTAGAGGGGCGTCGAACAGATAAATCAACATCGCACCAGCTCTACATTGTTCATTCCTAATTACCGTTATTATTAACAAGCAATTCATTCCAGAAACGGTCTCTGAGGCTCTCAGGTGTGAGTTACCAAAAGCTACTGAGTGAACCTTCATTAACAACTATAATCAAACAACCTCCCTCTGAAGCACGCCGGCAGAGATCTCGACATCTGCATTGCATGTTTAGCATGAGCTCGGAAGTGTGGGATGTCCTGTGCATGTCTGAATTCCTGCACTTTTAATAGCATGTATTAAATTTGAGAGCTTCTCAATGGTTAATGAAGAATATTTGTAGGTGTGTATTATAAATACACTTCTGTAACATCTATAATACCTGGACTTTTTTCAGCCAGGTTGTTTTTTTTAAACCAGTCACTCAAAAGCCATAATGACAAAGCTGACTGGCTGACGGCACCTAAATAGTTATGCATAAAGAAGATATTTTGAAGAATTTTGGTAACCAAAAGGTTTCGGGTTCCACTGACTTCCATTGTATTAACAAAAAATACTATGGAAGTCAATGGGGCCCAAAACTGTCTGGTTACCAAAATTCTTCAAAATATCTTCTTTTGTGTTCAACAGAAGAAAAAAATACCAATTTGGAATGACATGAGGGTGAGTAAATGACAGAATTTTTGGTTTTGGGTGGACTGTCCTGTTAAAGGGGTCATATGATGCGATTTCAAGTTTTCCTTTCTCTTTGGAGTGTTACAAACTGTTCGTGAATAGATAAGATCCCTAAAGTTGCAAAGACTAAAGTCTCAAACCCAAAGAGATATTCTTTATAAAAGACTCGTCCGCACCCTCCTAAAACGCCTCGTTTAAACACGCCCCCACATGTCTACGTCACTGTGTGGGAAGATTTGCATAACGCTGCCCAAATGTTCACACAAAGAAAGAAGGTGAAACTTTTATTCTCGCTGTAGTATTGTTGCTGCCGCCGCCGCCGCCATGTAGTGGAGATGCTGTGTTTTGTTGTGAAAGCGAAACTACTTTGTTTGGTCTTCCAAAAGAGGACACAACTAGAAATCAGTGGTTAAGTTGTATTTACAACACTGTTCCAGAACAGTTCAAACCAAATATTAAGATGTGTGCAATGCATTTTACGGAGGATGAGGACTGTTTCCTGGGAAGTAGCCTACAATGCCGGTGTTCTGACAAATAATGCTGACTCACAGCCTGTAAGTACGTTTTCATATTTAAAGAATTTGCCACTGACGATCCAAACGCGAGTTTTGAGCAGTGTAGAGTAGCGCTTGTTGTTTTGTTGTTTATCCGATCACAAATGCAGACATGGTTTTATGTTTACGCGGCTCTTCCAAAAGAGGACACAACTAGAAATCAGTGGTTAAGTTGTATTTACAACACTGTTCCAGAACAGTTCAAACCAAATATTAAGATGTGTGCAATGCATTTTACGGAGGATGAGGACTGTTTCCTGGGAAGTAGCCTACAATGCCGGTGTTCTGACAAATAATGCTGACTCACAGCCTGTAAGTACGTTTTCATATTTAAAGAATTTGCCACTGACGATCCAAACGCGAGTTTTGAGCAGTGTAGAGTAGCGCTTGTTGTTTGTTGTTTCTCCAATCAAAAATGCAGATATGGTTTTATGTTTACGCAGCGCGATGCAACACAACGTGTAAAAAGACAGTATAAGTCATAGGGGTGTAACGGTACGCGTATCGTGTACCGAACGGTTCACGGGCAAATTCCAAATGGAAGTGATCATCCCTATCCTCTTGGAGTGGGGACTTTGGAGTGAGCAGGGCACGTGTGTGCCATTATGTAGTCGTTTGGAATGCACTTGGCAAAGGGAGCGATGTAATTTCCTCATTATCTTCAGCTGGGATGTTCCCGTGACCACGCAGCACGGTGTCCGTCAGCAGAGTCGCTGATGGACACCGGCATAAAAAAATATACATTTTATATTTTAAAAGTGTTATATATGTTATTTTTTTATATATTATATAGCATATTTTAAAAACTTTTAAAATGTAAAATGTATGTTTATTTGCAACAGTTATGCTAACAACAATAAAAATACATTTATGACATTAAAACAGCGACATCTGCTGACGGACACCGTGCTGCATTGTCACGGGAACATCCCAGCTGAAGATAATGAGGAAATTACATTGCTCCCTTTGCCAAGTGCATTCCAAACAACTACATAATGGCACGCACTTGCCCTGCTCACTCCAAAGTCTCCACTCCAAGGGGATAGGGATGATCACTTCCATTTGGAATTCGCCCGTGAATCGTTCGGTACATTATACACGTACCATTACACCCCTAATAAGTCATTATAATCAGTAATTATGTCCCCACTGGATGCTACAAATGCCTCATTTGTAATGGGTTTTATTGGTGTTGTCTCGTCGCACTGGGACACAGCATCACAATATGTTAAGGGGCGTAACATTTCCGTCACACGTTTGAGGTATTCGGCCAATCACAACGCACTGGATAGCTGGCCAATCAGAGCACACCTTGCTTTTCAGAACGATGAGCTTTGTAAAAATCAACGCGTTTCAGAAAGGCGGGGCATAGAGGAGAAACAATAATATACAGTATGTGGAAAATAATGTGTTTTTTGAACCTTAAACCGCATAAACACATTTCATTACACCAAATACACAAAATAATGTTCTTTTTAGCAATGTCATATGACCCCTTTAATGACTATCCTGAGCTGTGACTTGAGAGCAAAAGTCAACTGCGTGTTTTAAGAGCCCTACAAAAACTGGTAAAACAAATACCATAATATCATGAAATATTTGCAACATTCATATTAAAATATTATTTATTTATATTATATTTGTATTTAAAATGTATTTAGTCAGAATTAACAGAAACTCATAAAAGGCTGCAATAGAGAAGGAGCTTTCTGCTGCCAGAAGATGTAGTTGCATTGTCCAGCAGGGGCTGAAGGGTCAATGCTAACTAGTGATATACAGTAGTCTGCATCCAAGTATGCACACTTCCCTTCTGTATAGGTGAAAAACAGTATATGAAAAGAGTTATATGTCGAAATTCACAGTACAATCTTAAAAATAAAGATTCCAAAAGAGGGTTTTCACAGCAATGCCAGAAAAGAAAAAAATGTTTGTTCCCCAAAGAAACTTTCAGTGAAGAGTTCATAAAAGAAATTTTTTTTTATTAATGTGCATTTTTTTTAATACCGGTAATCTAAAGAAACCTTTTCCACTATAAAGAACGTTTTGTGCAATGTAAAGGTTCCATGGATGTTAAAGAATTATCAGTGTCAATAAAGAACCTTTTAAAGAAGCTTGTATTCATAAAACATTAGGCAAAAAGCAAGTAATTGTTGCTACTCAGAGTATATAATTTTGAATGCAGCCATAGTACATCTGCCAGGTTGGCATTGACCTCTGACCCATACGTTCTTTGACATATGATGTTCTACCAATAACCATGAAAACTATTTATTAGGGTGTTGTTTAACGAGTAATGTAACCACAAGAAACCACTTCTTGGTCCCTATAGCACTTACACTTAAAAGTTAGCCATTTATAAAAACAAATCCTATGGTGCATAAATTCCCATGGCCTTAAGGGATACAAACTTGAGAATTGCAACATCTAGGTATTGTTTACCGATGCCATATAATTTAGATGCCCATTCGTTTTGCATACTATCATAATCGGATGGGTCATTCATGACCATGTACAGCACTCTGGACAGATTGTAGCCTATTTGGTGATCATGTTTGGTGTGACTCATCTTCCAATGATAGGATTTGAAACAGAAGGGTTGACATCAGAACACAGAATGGAGCATCACACGTGGACAAGAGCTATGAGTGATCGTGAACGTGAGTATGTAATAATTCACCTCCAACCATCCACACACAAACAAATATACACCCACAAACTCGTATGTACACTCACATGCACCCACCCACATACATCTGTACCACGCTCTTCCACACAATCAACACAAGGAATTTCATTTACCATTCAAATGAGATGTATGAAATTCATACTCACCTAGAGCATTAAAAACAAATGACAGCCAAAGTTTTGAACAAAGGTGCGCCTCTGCTGCTTAGAAGATGTTTAGGACTTAATCACGTTAGACGCCATATTGAATTTGGCGCGGATGATAACAAGGTTGTGAGGACAGACTTACAGCTTTTATAATGGCACGCACTATAAAGTCCTAGATCACGTAATTTTCACAACTCACAATTTTATAGAGTTTTATCTTATGATTTTTTTTCTCTCAGAAAGACGTTTTGTCAGCTGAATGTTGTTAAGCATAAAAGTGTAGGCCTAACTTCCACAGCCTCGTTTTCATTCCTGTCAAAAGTGAAATATGGCTCTACCTTGACTAAGATCGCTAGTGTGCTGTACACTCTAAAAAATGCTGGGTTAAATACAACCCAGTGCTGGGTAAAATAGGGACAAACCCAGCAATTGGGTTGTTTTGACCCAGCGGTTGGGTTACTACCCAGAAGGTTGGGTTACTACCCAGAAGGTTGGGTTAAACATTTAACCCAACTGCTGTGTCAAAACAACTCAATTGCTGGGTTTGTCCCTATTTTACCCAGCACTGGGTTGTATTTAACCCAGCATTTTTTAGAGTGTAATGTGTGCGAGTTGATAAAGTTGAGTGATATTATTTGAAAAATATATTTTATATTATGGTCCTTCTTGTCACTAATGCACATTTGCATTTAATCTAGTTACCGTCTTTTTTCAACGGTTTTCATATAAATACAGTATATAAGTAGTCATGTAGGCAAGTACACTCTAAAAAATGCTGGGTTAAATTTAATTAAAATTGGCCAACATAGAGGTCAATATTAATAATTATATAAAGTTACAACAAATGTGACAGTTTACTTTGTAACTTTATATAATTATTAATATTGACCTCTATGTTGGCCAAAACATGCGTTTTGCTGTTTCTCAAATTGGTTTGTGCTTCATAATCGTTTTGACTTCTACCAAAATTCTGCAGTTTAAAACGCACTTCAAACTGTATTTCAAACTCTTTTTTTATATTGGTACAGTTCTACTTGCTTAGGAATAAAATATTTAAACAAATTTAAATAACTGGATACAAGGACTGGCTAAAATAAGGCATAGCCTACATGCATTTTCTCAGTAAACACACATGCATAGCCTACATGCATTCTTGTCAGTAAGCACATATTACATTTTTAACTAAAAGAAAATAACGCCCTAAAAAGTCGAAAGAAAGCGTGTGGTGAGAACTTTCCACCGGTCTCACATAGAAGCACACAGAGAAGTGTTGCTGCTCGTTTTTCAGCTGTTCGTTCCTGGCAGCTTTGTCTCTGGGGTAGCGTATGTTCTGCCTCTCTCTGAGTTGTGTGAAATATCGCCACTGTGGGGGTTTTTCTGACACCTCAACATCCCCACAGCAAATCAAGAGTCTCATCGCACACGATCGGTGATTGTGCAGGTTGAATTTTTGCACCTGTCAAAAGCATTAGGTGTTTTAGGACAATGTGATGATTAATAGGATATTAACGTAGACTACTGGTTTATTTTTTATTTGAAAGCGTGAAAAGGAATCAATTACTAGGCTATACCAGAAAAAAAAGTCGTGTGAGATCTTTCTATTAATCTGTTGTGTCAAAACTGTTAGTGAAGTTAACTTTAAGTATTGTTAGAACGATTTTGGACTATTTTCCTGAGCATTTTATCCTAAACAAACCACTGCATTCAAGGTTACCTACATATTGTCATTTAATGCAAGCTAGGCCTATTGGTCGGGAATCGAACTCATGACCAAAATAACTAAAACTCAAAACTAAAAGACCGCGCGCTGAATAGCATATATATATATTAATATATATAATCCTGTCACTCTGGTTTCTCGGGGATGAAAATGCACATTCGCGGGGGAATAGCTGCTTTCGGGCTCCTGATCCGCAGTCTGTCGCTGTTTGGCCCGCGTCCAGCTCGCTGCTGAACTCGGAGACAGGAGAGACTCCAAGCCAGACAGCCTTTACTCCCCTAAACCCAGTCCTGAATAACATCTCAAGAACGTCTCATTTTACAATTAACCTTGACCAACGGGTCGCATAGGCCTATAAACTAATGCACGAGATGGATTTGGTGGATTTTGGCGACTTCATGAATTAAATTCCTTTGTCCTCTGTTGATAAACAGATGCTCTCTTTGCTTTTCTGTGCCATAGCCTATATACATTTTAAATAAACAAATTGATTTAATAATTGCCTTGTGGTGGTCTTAGCATATTATTATATATTATAGTAAATAATAATAACAATAATTGTCAATGGTTGAATCAATATTTTTTTTTTACCAACATTTAAATAGTGCCCTGTGTAAAACATCACGAAACTTTCGTAAATAATGATGAATATAAATACAATTCATGTTCTTCAATTCATGTCTCTCGTTTCTTATGTTACTTTTCATAAACGAATAAAGGCATTTATGTATTACAAAATGATGAGATATAAAGTATTTTTAACACCTATATTTTGAACTTTGTGCGAACATTGTTTATACAAATTAAATGGATAGATAAATGGCCAGATCTTGTGCTGTAGAAAGGAAAGGGGGCAGGCCCATCCCGCATAAAAAATTTAGCACGCACGCTCAGAGAAGGACAAGGCGAAAGGACCTGTAACGTTATAAAAGAGCAAAGACCAGAAAAAAATGACAACACAAAAGCAATGGCTGAGCCAGACACACGCTCCCCTGACAGACTCTTGCTCCCCTGACAGACCTGCTTTATACCCTGCAGACTCACAGTGGAGGACAGGCCCCTTCTCATGTAGAACATTCGGCTGACAAGAGCTGTCTGCCAGTGATTTCATTAACAAATTATCAGCTTTTAAGGACAGTGTGATGCCAGGAACAGACAGCAAATGAAGGCATGGATGTTCACACGTCAAGTGGCATGCGCGCACACACACACACACACACACACACACACACACACACACACACACACACACACACACACACACACACACACACACACACACACACACACATAAATAATAAGAAAGATGTCC
>NW_015505449.1:221194-260235 GCF_001515645.1 Sinocyclocheilus grahami | reverse complement strand
ACACACACACACACACACACACACACACACACACACACACACACACACACACACACACACACACACAGACACACACACACAAGTATTAAGATTAGTAGCTCTGCTAAAGAAACTAAAGATGGTCTTTTTAGAGTTCAAGACGTCTGCTGATGATAGGCCTCGAAGCTAATCTCGTGTACATGGATTTGATGACAAGGAAAGGCAAAATATTACAATCAATAAAAATGATTTTCTAATAAAAAATATGCCCTCTTTGTTATTGTTTTTTCTTCTTCTTGCATTTAAAAAAAGTAAATATGATATATTTTAAATATAATCAAACAGGGTTGACACAAAGATACCTGTGTGTACGACAGCCACAGTCTTAATGGTCTGACAGTATGGCATATGCATAATTCATAATTCAGTTTTTAAAAATGAATAACATCAGTTTCTCAGAGGAGAAGGATGTTCATGCAGAAGGAACTGTTGCTTAAAATGGCACCTTTTTGTGAATAATACATACATATTTCTATATAGAATAATTTGTATACATGTTATAAAAAATAGTTATTGCAGCTGTGTACTTCTTTAAGAAAGAAAATAATATTTTATAAACATATTTACAAACTATAATACATACATTTACGTATGTTTTATTATGTAATTGTTAATGTGTTTATATGTAATTATTTTTATTTATTTAATCCTAATATGTAAATGCTTATTAATGAATAATAATAATTAATAATTCATTACATTTATATAGCGCTTTTCTAGGCACTCAAAGCGCTTTACATTGTCAGGGGGTATCTCCTCGTCCACCACCAGTATGCAGCATCCACCTGGATGATACTTTTAAAAAAAGTAATCAAGCAGTTACTTTGTTTTCCCAATTTATTGATTGACAAGTCTCCTGTCCCCATATCGGGAGTAATCGGGAGTACAGAGGAATTGTGTGCGCTAAATATGATGTTACTGTAGTTCTAGACTAAATGTGAATGTGCATTAATTCATCCCACTCTTACGATCGTCTTTACGATCTGCTTAGGCTTACGAAGCTATTGGGAAACGCACCCCTGGTCAGCGAGTACAGAAAAGAAGTCCAGGCGACTCTAGTACTGTTAGGTGGGAGAAAATCCATCTTTTCCAGGCGAGACGTAGAAAACGCTCTTTAGCTCTAAGATCAATCGTTATCGAAAAACGCAGCCCAGAGCACTCGTAGATCTGCGATGATTTTCAAGTGCTACTTAAGTTACGATGCTTTTGGGAAAAATACCGTTATACTGAGATCAGTCGTACGATCGTCTTTACGATCTGCTTAGGCTTACGAAGCTATTGGGAAACGCACCCCTGGTCAGCGAGTACAGAAAAGAAGTCCAGGCGACTCTAGTACTGTTAGGTGGGAGAAAATCCATCTTTTCCAGGCGAGATCACCTGTAACCATGGATACACGCCTCAAACCATCAGATTCATCCGCGCAGGACAGCGAAGCCTAAGCACAACTCACGTAATTCTCAAAACAATATTCTTCCGTAAGTAACTTAAAGTTTCATGATTCAACCTCTAAAGGGGCCAATAGTTGCAGAGGTTTAATTGTTTTAATATAACAATTAAATGTAATTAAACAGTTGTAATATAATATAATATAATATAATATTGTTAATATATATATATATATAAATAAATTTCTATCACAGAAGAACTTCATCATACTGGTGCATCAGTAGTTCTAAAGTTCTCATTTCCCTTTTCTCATTATAATTACTGTTACATGCAACTGCATACAAGCCAAAACAAAATATGCCTTTGATGTAAAATATGAACTGTTGCCATGCTTGAAAACAGAGCCTTGATTTCCCCCTGTGATTTGCATGAAGAAATGATCTGCTCAGGGCCGCTGATCCACAATGTTAAGTGATTTTAATTTCACTCTTGTACCTAGCCAATGCTATAGTCCAGGGACTAGTGGGAGCGAATGGGGGAAGTGTGTTTGTGTGTGTGTCTGTGAGGATGCATCGTGCCAGAAATGTTGATTTGACTGTGATTTATGTCGAAGTCGTGCCAAGTATGTCCATCAGGGTGAACCTTCTCCGAGCAACCTCACTCTGTGTGTGTCTGTGACTCCGTCGCAACGCGATTGCACAAATCTGATCTGGTTGGAAGGTGGATGTGGTATAAAGTGATCTGGCACGGGTGAAATCTTTGGCATGGGTTAAATGGGTCGTACCCTCTCTTTTGGCCCTGTGGAGGCACACATTGGACCGGTGCTGTCCTTTACAGTCTCCTGCAGTCTCTTGCGTTTGTTGCCCAGTCCAGATTAGGTTCTTCTGGCACAACTCATGCTGGGCTTCTTCCTAAACCGTCTGGCATCTGCTGGCGAAGCAACCCTGAATGTGGCGATGTTAAGGCCATATTTGGCTCCTCATGAGACCAGAATGTGTTTTTGTCTACATTTAAATTAAATAAAAGAACAATTTTTTTAATCCATTTGATGTTTTGAATAAAAATAGCATCTGAAAAGAGTAAATGTATTTATAAATGTACATTTTCCCTGATAAATAAGCATTAGTTGTTAAAAATTAGCTTGAAGTGTCTTCATATAAAAATGCTGGGCACAGCATTGATGTTTACTGGACTATCTGCCCTCTACTAGTTGTTGGAATGTTATGGAAATGTTATGCTTTAGCGTGGCCCCAGCTGCTTTTTTGCATGTCATTTCATCATTTGCCATCAGCAGCTTCTCCAGGCTTGTCTGATCATCTGCCCTGATGCAATGAGAGGTACAACAAATATTGTTTTGGAAATCGGCCTGTTTTGTCTTTTATTGTGGCTTATCCTTCACTTCTACCCAGAGAAAAAGCATCTCAGACGTTAACATTCATTTTCTACTTCCTGAATGCATACATGCTCTCATGTACATTATTTTTTGAGTCTTTAGCAGCTAATAAGAGTCTAACAGTGTATTAGAGATGTTAATGATCCATGGCAGTAAGAGATGTCAGAAACGACTAAAACGACTTTTTTTTAGAAAAGAGATTTGAAATGCTATTCTTCTTTTACTCCACAAATCAGAAACAGACTGCATGCACATTAAAACATGCATGGGTATCTGAGAAGGCTTACAAACACTTAGAAGTGTGATTCCACGCAAGCACGCACAATTTTATACAGATTTGTTCAATTAAGCGCAACTTGTATATTGTTCCTCTAGTGCCAAAACTCATCTGGCTGTAGTCATTTTTATTTTGATATACCCAATTTAACCCCAGTAGCAGGGATCCTCATGCTGGAGCTGATTTGGACAGCCTGCTGGACGGTTCACCCTCAGGAACGGGCCTAAATGTCTTTGGTTTCAGCAGGCAGCTGTCCCCACTTAGGCCTTAATTTAATCTCCGACACTCTGAGGCTCCTGTGAGTGTTCTGGAAAACAGGATCTGGCAACACGGACGCTCACTCTCATCCAAACACACTCACGCTCTGAAGCGAGCCACCAGGGCTGATGTTTATGAGGAAGATTTCTGGTACGTTTGTTTGCGTACATTGATTACATTGTTATGATACGTTTATCTTCGGTTTGTAATATCTACATTTTCCATAAACGCTGATAAAATGACACTTGACCTAGATTATGTCGTTCTGCGTTTGTTATTTCCTCCTCTGAAATGTTGGCCTGCTCTTATTTTCAGGCAATCTGAAAGCCCCATCTGGTCAGCCTGGTGGGGTTTGGATTAGTCATGGTCTGGACCCTGTGACCAACCGACAGCCTCGCGAGGGTCTGTGCAAAACCACCCACAGACAGCCTGTAACAAGCTCCATCCAAAACGAGCACAAGCACACAAAGTCACAGTCAAAGGCACTATCGCCATTCTGCCAAGACTTAAACCCACACGAGATAGATGGAGTTCACACATATAAAATCTGTAAGTAACTGTTAATAATACGACATTTTCATCCAATAATATTCCAAATTCCCTCTTAAGATAAAAAAAGCATAGGTGTATTTCAGTGAAGTCAGAAGAATGATCTGTTCTGAGCATAGGCAGTGTACAAAGGTAGGTTTACATAACAGCTCATCTACTAAGATGCCTTCATCTATTTCGATTTTGAAGGCGGCATAGATGTGTCCTTTATAGATTATTAAAAACAACTGGCTAAAAAATGTATGAAGACAATTGATTATTCATTTCTTATTTTTATTGACTCCTTCAGACGCAATTTTATTACATTTTATTAATGCAATTAATATTACATTTATTTATTCATTCATAAAAACATTCTCATTTACAAATGAATTAAAAATAAATGTATTTTATTGAATAAAAATACTAATATTTAAATGTTATTTTAATATTAATTTATTTAATTAACATTACAATTATATTGATTCCTTCAGACACCATTTTATTACATTTATATTAAATTGGTCATTTATTTATGTTCACTTACAAATTAATTTAAATAAAATTTTTAGCTGGGGTAGATATAGCGATCCGACACTAAATGAAAGCAGAGGTGCTGTGGGCTGTGGCAGGTGTTCAGTGTGGATGTGCTCCGCTGCAGCGCAGGTGAGTGTTTGTGATGGCGGTCACACTGCGGTCCATCACGACTTTATGTTTTCCTAACTTGATTATAGCCTTGAATAGTCTTTTTTGATCATATGTTTATGATCATATTGTTTCAAATTGATATTAGGTTCATCATAGGCTTACTTGCACCGTTATTTTGTGGTTTATTTGTAATTGTGTTTATAGTTTATTCACGAAATTGTAATATTTTTTTATTTGTCTTACATTTTTGTTACAAGCAATATGGATTGTGGTGGTTTCGTTATAAGGGACATCAGATATAGAAGCTTTTTTTTATATATATAATAGCTAGGTATATAGTATTATGGTTGGTATTTTTGTTTATTTAGAATCTGCATTTATTCACTGACAAGTTTGCTTGTGGAATATTTTCTCTTAACTTATGATATTTGTGACTAAATAATCCTATTATTATCGGGATGCCCGATCCTGTTCCTCGCGATTACATTAGATATCGCGATCTACCTTCCAGCAAAGTTCAGTTTCAACTCTAATCTTAAACACACCTGAACCTGAGCTAAATAAGATCTTCAGGAACATTTTAGTTTCCAAAATATACCATTTCTAAACTACGTTTGGTTAAAACAAGTGTTTATTTATTTTATTTTATTTCTATTTTGTAGGCACAATCTAATAACTTTCACTTTTTGTAACCTTTTATCTAAATATTTAATATACTCCTATATTATTCAGGTTTTTTGTGTTTTTGTGCCTTTTTTGTGTGTACATATTGCAGTGTTAGTACAGACATACCAGCACATTTATGTCCAACAACCTGGGGGCTTTAAACTACAAATATCTTTTAACGTATTCAACAGATACTGAACATCTATTGATTTACTGACCTTGAACAAAACTGGTTATTACACAAGTGTTCTGTCTTAAAATATGTGGGGTTATTTCAGGCATTCTCATTTACCACATAAATCTGCAACATTTTTAGATCAAATTACATGAAATTTGATGTGCTGCCATTGTGCGTAATGGATTAGGAAAATGTTGCAGTACTCAGAGACAAAAAGGTATTTAGGAAAGTACTTTTGTATATTGTTTTAGTCATTAGCCCAGTTGTACCATAGATAAATAATGTAGCATGAATGAAAAAGCATATATATATATATATATATATATATATATATACACCATAAATATTACATTTTCATGTTCATTCTGCAAATCTTTGTGTTTTTCTAACTGTCAGCGTTTAGGAATTAAATACATTTGTATCTTTTAGTGATGGTCTAGAGAAGATGAGCTCAGATTGAAGTGTTTGCTCATAATTTTTGAATGGGGTGAATCTCATGACCACAACAATGTCCACCAGTAAATCTGCCGCCAGAAGAGCAATTCTACAGACCTCCAGGACTAGATGGAACAGGACGGATAACTTTGATATTGTTCCTGTTATCAATTCAGACACAAGTGAGTAACTGAGATGTTGTGCTGTTTCGTGGAAGTGCAGTGTGCTGCGATGTAGACTTTGATGTTCGAGATGTTCCAGGGACCTGGGAAATTTTATTATGATAATCGGTGTTAGTGTTGGTCAAATTGTAATTCCATGGATCATCCAGACCTCAGAAGTCCTGCTCACTTCACAGAATATGCAAAGCAGCACAGTGAACGCCCATGTATCCCTGGAGCTCTGTAAATCAATGGCTCATCCAGACCGCAGCAATAAATTTCAAACATTAAAGAAGCAGGGTGAATGTTGTAACGACTTGCTGTCCTTTGTATTTTAAACAGGCAAGTGTGATGGAGACAACGTAGAGCGCTGGCTTACGGCAATCTCCAAGTAAGCAGAATCTCACAAGTGTTCATGCCTCTTTCATTGTGGCTTTATTTAGGGGTAAACCTTTCTCAAAAGGTTTCAGCTGCTCCATTGTGCCATCTGTTATAACTTGCATTTCTTCCCAGATTAGATTCTTCAAAGCATTTCAGATCTGGTCACTAATATAATTTGACTTCCTTGTTTAAGGGATGATACAAAACCAGAGGTTGTCCTGGAGACGAAGGGTAAGTTTACCTGTCCCATTTGAAAAAAAAAAAACCCCACAAAAAAAAAAAAAACTATCTGCGCTTATGAGATTGGCATGGAATGTGTGTGTATATATATATATACATATATAAATGATGTTATTATATTTGTATTTATTATCATATATTTTCTATATTCTTAAAATGTATCATATATTTATTATCATCATATCACAATAAAGTGATTCAGAAGATAAAGGATAAAATGCAACATTGACGAGGATTTCAGTGTATATTTGTTGCTTTATAGTTGCTGTGTATTTCAATTCAGTTGACTGTATGATAAATGTGATCAGCTGAATGCATATGCAAAGAGATCTTGTGAATGCCCATTTAACCCCGGAGCTCTGTGTAAACTTTGTGTTGGATATGTAATTAACATGCTGATATGATTCATGACTCAGTTAGTAATTTCTCTGTGATGGCTGACATTGTGCTGGTTTATACCATTATAACAGAGTTAGCTGACCTACTGACCTGAGGGCATGACTTACTGCCTCTGAATTTTACACTTTTAAATACTGTATTGTAAAACATATTGCTTTGCTTTCAGTGAAGCCCATAAGAAGAAATGAGAGCGGAGAAGATGATCTGGCACTGGGAGTGGAAGGTAAACATTCACAGTTTTGTATTGCTCGGTTCAGTTTAACCAAATACCCATCTGAAACAAGACATGTGAGCGATATGAATGAGTGACGTTGGTTGGCATCAAGATTTTTGTTGACGTATTGAGCATACATTGAGCATGAAGATTGACGTATTGAGCATACAGTGGCATATGGAGTCTGTGTTTTAGAATACATTGGTGTTCAGAAGGCCTGTGCTAAACCTGGATTTTAAACATAGCAAACCTCTCCATACCTTCTATCACAAACACTGGTAGAAAGTGAGACAGTCCAGTCCCTGCTGTTTGAGATGCGTCACCGCATAGACTTGAATGGAATGAGATGGAAAAGATAAGGAGTAGATAAAGCAGGAGTAGATAAAGCAGAAAAAAGTCGTGCGCCTAAACTTAACATGATTTACCCAAGTATTACATGTTCATTATGTCATACTAGATCAACATCCATGTAGGTCCCGGAAGAAAACCAACCAACCAGATCAACTAATACAATCAGATTTTAGAGCATTTATGGGCTTCAATAGTATTCTTATCAACCCATAATTTCCCTTTCAAAGTTGGTTATAGTTAAGGATACTCTTCAAACAAGATTCTACTGTAATTAATGCAGAAAAGGTAACCTAAGATTTACTTGATTATTGTAGTGTTTTTGTTTACTTGCCACTCTGAAGTTTTCAAGTAATTCATCTCAATAGTTTTCCTGTACTTTGATTTTTAAAAGACCACAAATAAGCACAATAGATGAGTTAGATTTATGCTTTATAGTTCAAATATGCCTACATTGAAAATTTGATCTTGTAATTCAGTCTTAGTCACTCTTTTCCCAGTATGCACTGGGGCATGACTAGTCATGGTTGCATTGTCTGACTGTTCATTTACACAGTTCACATTTTAGTTATTGTTTTTTTCTAATGAATTCATGTGATGGATGTTCACGTTTTAAAGGGGTCATATGATGCGATTTCAAGTTTTCCTTTCTCTTTGAAGTGTTACAAGCTCTTGGTGCATAAAGAAGATCTGTAAAATTGCAAAGACTAAAGTCTCAAATCCAAAGAGATATTCTTTATAAAAGTTAAGAGTCAGCCACACCTACCTAAAATGGCTCGTTCTAATACGCCCCCACATATCTACCTCACTATGTGGGAAGATTTGCATAACGCCACCCAAATGTTCACGCAAAGAAAGAAGGTGTAACTTTTATTCTCACTGTAGTATTGTTGCCGCTTTCCGCCATGTCCTGAAGACGCTGTGTGCTTCGTTGTGCTTTCACCATGGACGAAGTCCGGGGTAGTCACATGTGCTTGCCGCTCCTTCGTCGGATCCGCCGGCTGCGCCGTTCTCAACCCCGCCGCTTCAGCTCACTCTAGCCCGGCCTCAGCTAATGCTAAGCCGGGTCTTCCACTAGGCCGCTGTGTTTTTCGTTGTGAAAGCAAAACTACTTTGTTTGGTCTTCCAAAAGAGGACATGACTACAAATCAGTGGTTAAGTTGTATTTACAACACTGTTCCAGAACAGTTTAACCCAAATATCCAGATGTGTGCAGCACATTTTATGGAGGACTGTTTACTGATCCTGGGAGAGTAACGTTAGACTAAAATGCCGGCAGTTCTGACTCACGTAAGTATGTTTTCATTTAAAGGATGAGTTTTGGGCAGTATAGATTAGCACTTGTTGTTTGTCATTTCTCTGATCACAAATGCAGACAGGGTTTTATGTAAAAGACAGTATAAGTCATTAGAACCAGTAATTATGTCCCCACTGGATGCAACAAATGCCTCGTTTGTAATGGGTTTTAATGTTTTTGTCTCATCGCTCCGGCCGGACACGGCATCAACAGTATGGTAGGGGCGTAACATTTCCGTCTCACGCTTGAGGTATCCGGCCAATCACAACGCACTGGATAGCTGGCCAATCACAGCACACCTCGCTTTTTCAGAACGATGAACTTTGTAAAAATCGACGCGTTTCAAAAAGGCGGGGCATAGAGGAGAAACAATAATGTTAAGTATGTGGAAAATAATGTGTTTTTTAAACTTTAAACCGCATAAACACATTTCATTACACCAAATACACAAAATAATGTTCTTTTTAGCAGCATCATATGACCCCTTTAATAGTTTAAGACAAAAAGCACATTTCTCCTAATGACATGTCTAGGGAGAATAAGTTGGTATGTAATATTGAACAATTTAAAATCACAAATAACGTTTTACATTGATATAACTGAACTATTACTTAATCTGAATAATATTTGTTACAATAATTGTTAAATTTTACATCAACTTTTAAGTTCAGTGAAGGCATTTACTTAGATTACATTAATTCAACTAAAAAAAGGCCATGCAAATTGTTGCCTTCATTTATTTCACTTTGATATACATGGAAGTATGTGTCTTACTAGGCTAAAATTATCCTGTGCATAATCCTTGTGACTACTGAGGTTTACCTTGAGCTGACCTTTCACTTCAGGCACCAGGGGCTGTGTTACAGAAACTTCCTTTATGAAATCTCAAGTTAAGCTCTGACATGTTCTAACATTGTCCTGTTTTTGCCCCTATTGAGAAAATATTTTTCCAAACAGAAGTTTAGAATCTTTATTGTCTACTCACTTGGAAATGTATCTTTAGCCCAACAAAAACAGGACAAAACTATTCAGTAGTGTAGCTTCCTCATAAACCAATTTAAGAATAAATGCAGAATGATACTATAAATAGTCAGATAGAGTGACATAATATGATACAATAGAACAGACATTCTGCCAGAATTTCCTGCCAGACATTCTTCATATGTTAACATTTCTGAATGATCATATTCACGTCGACCACCTATTAATGTTTTCTTTCTGCTCAGTGTGCTGTTTTTCTTCAGGGTTCTGTCTGTCTTCTTAGCATGCTGTCTTCTGTCCTGGGTTCTTCCTTTTCAGAGTCACTTTGTAGTAATTGTCTTGACTCTCATCTGTTTGTCTCTTCTTAGGAAAAGTTGCTTTTCCTAAGTAACCTCCTCTGAATCTCTCATTCATGTCAGTTGCGCTGCCAGACACTCCCCTTCTAGTGAATGAGGTGCTTTGGTTTTGTAACACAGCAGCAATGGAAGGTACAGGACTAAATGGATTGGTGCTCTTCGGAATCCGCAGAGATTAAACAAAGGCGCTGGTTTAGGAAAATATGCTGGGCACTTTGGAACAGGGTCCACTTTTAAGAAGACATCAGCACGTCCCTGTCAACATGCCAAAGTCTTCTGTTCAGTTGTTTATGAGAAGACATCAGAACATCAAAACAACAATGAAGAATATTGACCTAATATAGCTACTGTAACGCTGTCTGGAGGTGTTTAATTGAAAACGCAGATGTTTATAAGAACTCCTCTGTGTTTCTTTTGTGTCTGATACAGCATCTTTATATGGCAGACGCTCTCTCAAGTCTGTACGAGACCTTCTGAGGTAAGAACATACTTAGTATTCATTGTCTTTTGTGCAGCACTTTCATTTATAACTTGATTAACTTTGAATTTTACCTGGATGTAGCCGATATGATAAGCTGATAATTATTTACATGTTATGGCCGATATTAAAATGTTATACTATTTTTGTCTAACAATAACTGCCACAAAATTGTATAATATGAAAAATGGATATTCATTTTTATATTTGCTAAACATTACTTTTAACAGTGTTATTAATTAAATTATTAGTGTTTTAAATATTAACCTGAAGTGAGTTATAGATGACAGCAAAGATAATCTAAATGTAAAAACAGAAGGAATGAGCATGTGCAATTAAATATCCAAAATAACCAATATGGTATCAATATATATAAGGCCATGTAAAAGGTCCTCTATACACTGTTCATTTGCTGTATATAGGAATACGCACTGCATATCTGTGTCACATCAAAGTGTTTGAAATGACTTGAAGTTGTACATTTGTTATATGAATATGTACTATGAACGTGTGTGTATATACTATATATCAGACAGAGTGCTGTGTAAGTGCGTGATGTAGGCTTGTTCAGGCACCTGCCAGAAACCTTGCATATTTCCCATGCAAATGCTGATTTGTTGACATGCCACCGCATGGGCTGCTGGGCTGGTTTGCATGAGGTGGAATGTCACTGATGGGGCAATGAGGTAGGAGAAGAGCGATTCTGACCGGAAGTGAGTGACTGGCTTTGGTGTTTAGGAAAGGAAGGTCAGCGGTGTTTGTCTTCTATTCACTGATGTTTGCTGGTGTCATCCACGCACAGGTCATCTCAAGATCCTCCTGCTCTGTCCAGGTGGAACAGCTTTGCGTCAAATGTCTCAATACCATCTGATGTCAGGTCTGGTTCTCCTGAACAACCTTCCCCACCTGTCGATCATTTACTTTAAGACTTTAATTTGTTGGTATTCCTGTTAATGTTGTTTTTGTTTTGTTTTGCAGTGTAATGGACGTGTTGAACATATTGCAGGATGACCCTGAAGAACTGTTGCTGGATTTGGGTTTTGGCACTGAAGAGCCTGACATTACAGGGAGAATCCCAGCCCGATTCCTCAATTACCAGTCCTGCGCTCGTGGCATCAGCTTTCAGCTCTTTCTGGAAGCTCAGCAGAACCGAATGGACGTTGAAAACGAGGATGTCAGAAGTGAGCAAGTTTCGTCAAATTCACACAAAAATGTGTCATTTTTTTACTCAACCTCACATTGTTTTAAACTTATATGACTTTCTTTCTTCCATGGAACTCAAACAGTGAATTTCTTTAGAACATTCTTGGCACTGATTCAGTATAATGAATGTGAAAGAGGACTGGGGATGTCAAACTCCAAAACCCCCCCCCAAAAAACATATATTAGTTTAGGTCTAAGAAGAACTGAAATATAGTGCATAATACATATGGACCACATTTTTTAAAATGATGATTTTATGGTACTTTTTAATCCTTTTTGAAGCTTGAAATCTCTTTTATTAATATTAATATTAAATATGTTTCCTTTCCATGGAAGAAATAAGGCATTCATAATTTTTGAGGAGTGAATTGCCCTTTTAAATATCTTTTCTTTATTGCCACACTTTTGGCATTGGAATCTGTTCTCGCTGCTTAACTATTCCATTCCATGCCGATCCGGACCAGCTGGTATGGATATATATACAGATATATATATATCGTTTTAATCATGCCATGCCATACCAAGCTCAAGTGGAAATATAACTGGAAAATTACCATTCTTAAAAACATTCAGCCTGATGCAGCTTATCGTTCCATAGAAGTTAAAGGTGCAGTATGTAATATTGACAGCTAGCGGTTGAAATGTGTACTGCAGTTCAAAATCAAAATATTGGAGAAAGTCGTTTCTCCTGCCCCCTCTTCCACAGACGCAACGATCACGCGGGTTGCCAGATTAGCACACACAAGAAGAAAGAGTGCAAGTAACTCACAATGGAAGACGATGAGCCTTACACTGCAAGTTGATGAGTTGATTTATCCAAGTTTTCATATGCCTCTGGTCAAAGAGCTTTTTGGATAGATGCAGAGGCTTTTTAGGTTGGGTAGAATCTGCGATCTCTGACCCAATTTGTTTGCTGGCTTCCATGGCTGCAGTCTGCCAATTGCCAACCCGGAGTGTTGAAAGACTATTGGGGAAATTGGCAGTGGGCGGAATCATAAAGACCAAAAACAAAAACAGACATTCTGAACACACATTTCAAAAATAGAATACCTGGCTGTAGCATTGATTTTCAGAGAAATAAGTATGTGAACAAACATGTGTCCTCAATTTCGGCAAACATATTATGGTATTTTATGCTTTAGTACAGTCAAAAATTTTCATAAAGCACCTTTAAAGGTTCTACATGGAACCATAGATTCCAATAAATAAGTTTATTTTTAAGAGTGTTGATTTCTCATTGCACAAATGGTTCTTTATACTGGTTATCTTTTATTTACATTAAGAAATAAACTCTTCACTAAAGCTATTTTGGGGAACCAAAAATGGTTCTTCTATGGCATCACTGAAAAATCCCCAATTTTTATTTTTTTAAACAGTACATAGGTGTTTTCAGAGGTTGAATGTGGTTTAAATATTGTGGGAAACAGCAAAAACAGAAGTTGACAATCATTTCCTGTACAGCTGTTGTGTGTTGAAAGATAAGCAGAGTTTTATGCAAATCTCTTTTTCTCCCGGCGTTCAGATCGGTTTAGACAACTCGAGGTTCTTCAGCAGGTCACCACGACGTTCTCCTCTCTGGTCGGTGCAAATACTCAGGATGTGGACACATCTACAGCCTCCCGGATGTCCGCAGAAGCACGAGAGAGGAGAAAACGCATGGTCATGATTCTGCGTAGAGCCTCCAAGAAGAGCCTCAGCCAAGCCAAAACGTTACAGAATCAGCACATGCCCCCTCCTTTGACCTCCTCAGCTCTATCCGGCCCAGAATCATCTGAGATGCCAATGGTAGATAAAAGGATCCCTTCCAAACGCACAAGGGTGTCGGACAACAGCTGTCTCTCCCCACTAGAAGAGGAGCAGAGCATTAATTCAGACTCAGCTGAGCCGGTTCTAAACAGCCTGACGGCAAGAGGAACATCAGACCTTCTGAAGCTTGACTCGTTCCCGTCTTCAGCCAAAGAGAGTCTGCAACGGCCTGCTGAATCTTTCGAGCTGGAAGAGGTGAAGTATTATTGATCTGCAATGAGGTCCTCTGTATTTACTTCCACATTGTTCCCTTTCTAATGTTGTTGACTGTTTCTCAGATCCAGAGTTTTGACGAAGGAAGTATTCCTGGGAGCTGCAATGATCCAGTGGATCCTGGAGGTGCATGTCGTTTTTAAAACACCCAAGCAACTGGATAGCAATGTGCTAACAACCACTTAGGACACTATAGCGACCGCACAGCAATGCCCTGCTAACTACCCCTAGCATTGTAGTGGCAAGTTTTGTACAGGCTAACACCTGTACTTCAGAAAAAGATAAAGTTTAAAATGCAATATTGTTCCTTTTGCTTCATGAAAAACGTACATTTTTAAAAGCCACGGTGTGGATTCAAATAATTTACTTAGATCAATTTCCATCTCTGATATTATGCAAATGACTCATGCGATTGTTCGGTCATTTTCATATGTGCAGCAGGCTGCATGCTGTATAGTTGAGGTAATATCCACCTAACCACAGTACTGTGGAAAATTGACTTGTTTGTTTAGTCTGATCAAGAGGCTTTAGTGTTCCTCTGAACGCTTGTGATATGTGGCCGCATGATAATAGCTCTTGTTTCCGTGTAGGTGAACGAATCGGATCTTATGTGATGAGAACGAACAGTTGTCAATCAGACAGCAGCGGCTTCCTAGAGGATCCCTTCATACCTGCGCTGTCCCAGCAAAACAACCCTGGACCCGAGCTCATGAAGGTAAGACGTGCTTCAGTTCTTTCTTTATTTACATACTGCAGAAGGTCTGAGTACCTATATTAATGGTGTTAGTAGTTTGTATCTGCTATTGTGTTAAATCTTGTGTTTTTTTCTGTGATAGAGAAATAAAAAAATACATTTTTTCTAAAACAATTTTCTATATATTTTCTTATTATTTATATATTACAATTTTTCTAAAATATCTTCATATATTTTCTTAAAATGTATTACACCACCACACAACTGTTTCAACATTGAGCAGCCAATCAGCATATAAGAATAATTTCTGAAAGATCATGTGACACTGAAGACTGGGGTAATGGCTGCTGAAAACTCAGCTTTGCATCACAGGAATAAATTACATTTTACAATATATTAAAATAGAAAGCAGTTATTTTAAATTGTAATAATATTTCCTAATAATATTTTACTGTATTTTTGGACAAGTAAATGCAGCTTTGACATGAGCGGCCAATCTCAACTAGTGTTGAGTTTGAGACGGGATCTGTTTGTTCAAACAAAACAGACAGCGAAGTGTTGGGGAAACCTGTTTGGATACAATATCTGTAGCCATTATTTTTACAGTTAGATTTGGTGCTTAGTGGAGCAGGCATTAAGCAATGTGGATATTTAGCACTTGCTTGGGTGTGTTTATTTGTCTGATTTCCCATGCTGCTTCTGCATTTTGCAGATGCTGAATGCAATATCACAAAATAGCACAGAGGATCAACAGATGAGATCAGAAGCTATAGATGAACAGAACTGTGAAACGGAGTCAAACCAAAAACACTCGCTTACGGCACACTCTGGCAAAACTGTTCTGGGAACAGCAGACTCTATGTTTGACTCAGGAGAGTTGAGGAAAATAATAAGTGAAAAAGAAAACTCTTTATCATCAGATATTAGTAAAGTTAGCAGTAATGGTGTTTACACTCTAGCATACTTTGTTCAAATGGATCCCGTTGGTTATCAGACTGAAATTTGTGACCGACTGCAAGGATCAGGAAGTCCAGACCAACGTGTTTATAGGGAAGGCATGTCCCTGTTTGAGGAATTGAAATCTGCCGAGAAAAACTTGCACTTGAGTCCTACTAATCTGAGGACAGATGTTGTGGATACCTTTACAAATAATCTTGAGCTGGGCAAAAAAGATCCAGCTTTGGATCTGATGCAGGAATCTCCAGCTTCTACCCAGGGCAAAACCGTGTCCTCTGATGCACCCTTTGGACACAATTCCCCCACAGCGCTCAAACTCAGGAGAGAGTCTTTCTCCAGGAAGTCCTGGTCTGATGTGATCACGGATAATGACTCGGGAACAGCACAAACACCCACCACACAGACACCGTTCACATCTGTGGACACATCTCCACCTCACTTATGGAACAGTGAGGAATGTTCTGGAGATCTTGGACGTTTGCGCACGCGGTCAATATCTTTGGACACGGGACTGTCGTATGAGGAGGAGGATCACAGACTGCAGGGCGCATTGTGGGCAGGGGCGCAGCGATGCTTCTACTGCGGGTCGCAAATTGGCTACGACAGTGGCTGGGCAAAACCTCACCCTGAGCTGTCCCCCAGTCTGCCTGTAAGTAGAAGTTACTCTTCAAATTATCATTATCTATGACGGTCTGAGGTGTAAAATTCCAATAATGCTCTTTTTTGTACATCCTAAATTATTAGGGATGCATGATATAGATAGCATATTGATTATTGGTTGATATAATATATATATATATATATATATATATATATATATATATATATATATATATATATATATATATATATTTTAAATTTAGATTGCCATCATTAAACACTCCCTTAAATTAATATTTTAAAACAATATTTTAATAACACTATTAAATATAATCTGTAGCAAATCTTAAAATGTTTTTCATACATACATTTCATACTGTACACTACATTGTACCATTGGTGAACTAAATTCACAATTTTATGTTTAATTAAGCAAAATGTTATAAATAGTATACATTTTTAATATTGGTCATATTTTATTGGTGCTTAATAAATAGATGAATTAATATATTGGTTATCGGCCATAACATTTACTGTAAGTAATGATTGTCTTTTCGCTATTTTACCAGAATTTTGTTGTTAGTGTATCCTTATAAATCATCCATCAGTGGGTTTCATTTATGAAAATTATTCTTTGTAAATAATTAAAAAAATTTTTACACAAAATGTTGCATTCAGCTCAATGCATAGACAGTTTACTTAAGAATTTCTGTGTAAAAAATTTTATGTAATGATGAAATTTCACCTTTCAGAGAAATGTGTTCTGCTGTTGCCTTTGAGGCCCATTGTTTTTATATTTGGTGTGATGGAAAAAACAACGACAACAAAAAACACTGGTTCCATCATATGTGGGAGGAGCTCCACATTTGAAGTATGGACTTCAGTGGGTTCTTTACCACTAGTAGATCTTTCCTCTGATTATAAAAACAAACTAAGATTAAACATTTCTATTCTGGGAAAAACTCTTCTGCCTCTTAAACAGGCAGAAGAGATTAAAAGCTGTACACTGCTTATGTTTAATAAGGCTCATTTGAATTTGTATGGTTCATTTGCATGTGTAACGGAAAACAGTGAACACTGACCACTTCAGAATCTTCACAGCCTTCAAGCACACACGCACCAGAATCCCCTTTAACTCACATCCTCGCTTACAAACACTCAACTGAAGCTACCTGCATTTGGAGGTCAGAGGTCACGAACAGCAAAATATTCCTTGCTACTGGAAAATCTAGCTAAAACCCCCTGGTTCAAGCCAGTTTTGTTTTAGTATCAGAGATATATTAATATTTTGAAATGAAATGAAATTCTGTTTTCACTCTCATTTTAGTTAATTTTGCTCTGCGTTTTTATTTCAATTTGAGTTATTTTAGTGCATCAAGTTAAACTAAATGAAAATGAGAAAAGTGGTCTTGGCAACTAGCTGAAATAAAATAGGATTAAGGTTTTTGAAAAAAATGTATTTCAGTTAATGTTTATTTTATTTCAAGTAACGCACATGATTTTTGTTGGTTTGGATTTTGTTAACTATAATAACCCTGGTTTGAGCTGGTTAATCAGTTGGACCTACCAGCTGGTGTGACTGACGTCATGTTTTAACCAGCCTCTAGCAATAAACCAGCTGTTACACACCAAAAACCAGCTTAGCTACTTTTAAAGACCTTGTTTTCCCAGAAGGGATCACACAGGAGCAGACAGATATCCTTTCTCTTTCTCTTTCCAGTACTCTCTGGATGAGCTTGAAGACATGGTGAAATGTTTGAGGAAGTTCCAGGCTGTTCTGACAGAAATTGAAGTGAGACTAGAAGAAGAACAAGCATCTGTGATCGGATCTCTGTCAGATTCCCACAGGTGATAACGAATACCGTTATAACGGATATCTCGCTGATTAATAGTGCTCCTCAATAGCATGCATTTTGCAGTGTGTAAAGTTGATTTTGTGTCTCAGGGAGGAAGTGGAAGATGTTCTGAGGCTACGAGCAGCTGTCAAACATGAAGCTGGGACACTTGAACAGCAGCTGTCTGATCTGGTACATCACTATGATGACAGCATTAAAATGGTATTCAATCTACTCATAAACTAAACATTAAATATGACTTATGGATCAGAAATTAGGGCTTGGGGCAAAATGCCACATTTTGACATAAAATGTTCCAAATATTTTAATATGGGGCAAAACACTTTCAAACGTGAATTTGAACCCACCAACATCCTTCAGCAGTGCAATGTATTGAATATACAGCAGAACATCATTTCTTTTATCCCTGTACTGTTATGTTTACAGAAGCTGAATCGGCTCATGGATGAACAGTCTCAGCTGTGCACCCAACTGCGAATTAGACCCTCTAATACAGAACCCACCTCAACCAGGAGCGTGGCCATTCAGTGCTGCCTGCCGCCCATCACGTCCAATCCACAGCGGTGTGTCCATCATCACTGCACCTGTCATGGGGCATGTCAAGATCCACACCGGTTCCCCTGTCAAACCCAATGGGAAGCTAATTGCAAACCAGACAGGCTGGACTTTGTAGCTTTTATTAAAAGTGTAAGAAACATCTTACAGTGTACCCTCATCATCAGAACAATTGGATCTGATAATGATAATGTCCCAACATGTTGTTAACTATGCAATTTTATCTTTCAGTTGAAAAATTCATTACAGCATTCAATCAACAATAACTCATTAGAATAAGGTTTGTTTTCTTCTTCAGTCTGAAATCAATTTAATTAAACGTAATGACCCTAAAAAATAATTTGTTGATAATTTATATCTTGCAACTTTTTTTTCTCTCAGAATTCCGAGTTTGCATCTAACAATTGTTTTTCTTTCTGTTTCTGACACAATTTAAAAAGGTGATTGTGACTTTTTTTTTAATCGCAAAATTGCAAGAAAGACATAATTGTGAGATATAATTTTTACATATATAGCTTTCGTACATATATCTGATAAACATTTGGTAAAAGACAAACATTTTATCGGGTCTAAATGGAATTTAATTTTACTTGAATGCAAACAACATACAAAATTAATAATTTTCAGTCTTTCCTTTCTTGTAGTGATGCAGCCATGCAGTGATGAAGACCTGTCGTCTTGTTTTTTTGGAAGTCACTTATAACGTGAAGTGCTGACTCTTGAGCACAGAACTAATAAAGAATTATGTATATAAACCATTATCGTGTGTCTATTTGTGTTTTTATGTGTGCACACACGTCTCTTATAATGTAGAGTGAACCTCCTCCCAGTAGCCTCACACTCTCTCGTTCCATCTCCCTCTTTATCTCTGTAATGAAACACTTCATATGTGGTGTTGCACTGACCATATAAGGAAACTGCTGCTCTCCTGATGAACCAGTGGATGACATAGTGCTGGTCCCCCTGTCTGACTGGACAAAGATCTGATGGTTCCTCCAGTGTTCCTGAGATGCTCGCCAACAGTTATGGCCCAGCCTCAGGAAATGTCAACGATACCATTTTCTGCTGAAAATGTCAGTACTGATTTATTAATAACTTCATTTAAGTTCATTGCTGAACCTTCAAGAAATAAAGTTTCACAATTGGGACTGTGGTGGACCATATAAGAGTTAATATTTAGAATATAGGCTACAGTATGGCTTTCTCAGTAGCCAATTCACCTCTTGAATTATATAGTACACATAATTCATAATTAAGTAAATACTGTTAGTATATATTCAGGTTTGGCGTAATACAGGTGCATCTAAAAAAATTTGAATATCATGAAAAGTTAATTTTTTTGTGTAACATTTCAAAAAGTGAAACTTTCATATATTCTAGATTCATTACATGTAAAGTAAAACATTTCAAAAGTGTTTTTGTTTTAATTTTGATGATTAGAACTTACAGCTCATAAAAGTCAAAAATCCAGTATCTCAAATTATTAGAATATTTACATTTGAGTGTCATTAAATTACCATCCCTACAGTATAAATTCCGGGTATCTCTTGTTTTTTGAAACCACAATAATGGGGAAGACTGCTGACTTGGCAATGGTCCAGAAGACAATCACTGACACCCTCTACAAAGAGGGTAAGTCACAGAAGGTCATTACTGAAAGGGGTGGCTGTTCACAGAGTGCTGTATCGAAGCATATTAAATGCAAAGTTGACTGGAAAGAAGAAATTGGGAAGGAAAAGGTGCACAAGCAACAAGGATGACCTCAAGCTTGAGATTACTGTCAAACAAAGCCGTTTCAAACACTTGGGAGAACTTCACAAGGAGTGGACTGCAGCTGGAGTCAGTGCATCAAGAGTCACCACGCTCAGACGTCTTCAGGAAAAGGGCTACCAAGCCACTTCTGAAACAGAAAAGACGTCAGAAGCATCTTACCTGGGCTAAGGAAAAAAAAGAACTGGACTGATGCTCAGTGGCCCAAAGTCCTCTTTTCAGATAAAAGTAAATTTTGCATTTCATTTGGAAATCAAGGTCTGGAGTCTGGAGGAAGAATGGAGAGGCACAGAATCCAAGCTGCTTGAAGTCCAGTGTGACGTTTCCGAAGTCAGTGATGATTTGGGGTGCCGTGGTGTCTGCTGGTATTGGTCCTTGTGTTTTATCAAGTCCAAAATCAATGCAGCCGTCTACCATGCTGATTTCCTTTTTCAGCAGGACTTAGCACCTGGCCACAGTGCCAAAACCACTTCCAAGTGGTTTGCTGACCATGATATTACTGTGCTTGATTGGCCAGCCAACATGCCTGACCTGAACCCCATATGGAATCTATGGGATATTTTCAAGAGAAAGTTGAGAAACAGTCGATCCAACCATACACATGCACTGAAGGCCGCTATTAAAGAAACCTGTGCTTCAATAGTGCCTCAGCAGTGCCACAGACTGATCGCTTCCATGCCACACCTCACTGATGCAGCCATTTGTGCTCAAGGAGCCCCGACCAAGTATTGAGTGCATAAATTAACATACTTTAAAGAATTTGAGTTTTTCTGTTTTGCAAATCCTTCTTTTTTATTTTTTTGATTGATCTTTTGAAATATTCTAATATTTTGAGATACTGGATTTTTGACTTTCATGAGCTGTAAGCTCTAATCATCAAAATTAAAACAAAAACAAAAAAACTTTTGAAATGTTTTACTTTGCATGTAATGAATCTATAGAAAATATGAAAGTTTCACTTTTTTAAATAAGTTACAAAAAATGAACTTTTTCACGATATTCTAGTTTTTTGAGATGCACCTGTAAATCAAACGTTATTACAAGTCATCATAACAGTCTTCCAAACCATGTTTTGTACAATAGCCATTCAATTCTTCGTCACATTCAAAATGTTTTGGGGAATGATACGGAGTTGAAGATCAGTGCTGCTGGTAAAAAATACTTTATGCCTACAAACTATTCACTGTTTTGACACGTAACACAGCTAAAGTATTGAGCTATACAATATAAGTGTGGAAATAATGAAATATTGAATAATTACACCGTAAGATACTTACCTGTTTGAATCGTTTTATCAGAAGTAGGCTACTTCGTTGTCACTTCCTCAGAAATTTAAAAATAATATTTTATTTCAAAATCGTTCTACTATGCCATAAACAAAGGTAAATATATAAATAATGTTCGGTATCTGTGTTTTTCTGTTAAATGCATCAGTAAAAAAAATATAATATTACGATAATTACAATAATGAGCCGTACGTGTAGCAGCTGCTTTCAGTATTTAGGGATCATGTATAAAGTGCCTCACTGTGTCCTTATTCAGTCAGAACAGGTTTTTACGTTTACATTCATGTTCTTGGCAGACGCTCCCTTGCCAGGCGTCAGGTTGGCATATGAACGGTTAAACATACAGTGTCGTGTTTAACAAGATGGTTCAGTGGATGAAAAATCATCAAAAACACTTCACACACTCTCCATACACACTCCACACGGGAGGAGGAAACCATTCGCATCAGAGGAGAATAGCAAAACATCAAAGACGGTCAGCAAACAATGTCCATATTGTTTTCCATTATTATTCATTTCCTCTTGTTCACGCTCTCCATTGAGCTCTTAATGAGTTATGGTCAGAGTTGGGGGTAACGCATTACAAGTAACGCGAGTTACGTAATCAGATTACTTTTTTCAAGTAACTAGTACAGTAATGCATTACTTTTTAATTTACAAGAGATCATCTGAGTTACTTTTTCAGATAAGTAACGCAAGTTACTTTTTTTCCAATTTATTGATTAACAGCTCTCCTGTCCCCATGTTGAGAGAAATCAGAAGATGCTACTTTAGTTCTAAAATAAATATGAATATGCATTAATTAACCTCACTCACAAAATGAAAAAACGGATTCAGTATTCTTCAAAATGAATTAAAAAAATGCTCAGAATATAACACAAACCTGCAATAATTAAATGTTAAACAACACAAATATCCTTTATGTATTTAATCCCATTCTATTAACCAATGTCTTTGCTTCTGACCTTCGATGATCCAAAAATAACTCTAGACAAACATTTGTGTGTCTTTTTTTATTGCTGAAGTGTGTTGAAATGTCTTCTTCTGCATTCTACTGTACGGATGTAAATTTACATTTCCTTCAGCCTGAGGCTGATTCATTTCACTTTTGGTGTGAAAAGACTTTTATATTTGCCAAAAATAAAACTTTTTTTAATTTTAAAAACAAACAAGCAAGCCCTATCCAGATTTAAAAAGTAACGCAAAAGTAACGTAACGCATTACTTTCCATAAAAAGTAACTACGTAACGTAATTAGTTACTTTTTATGGAGTAACGCAATATTGTAATGCATTACTTTTAAAAGTAACTTTCCCCAACACTGATTATGGTGAGTGTAGATGCGTCACAAACTGCAAAAATTGTCATATTAAACATTATTATTTATGAAGTGGTATGTTTTAATTAGATATGGACACATTTAAAATCAAAAGCAAATGAAGTAGGGATCACTGCATTGAAAACATCGTCTTAACACAATCCATCTGAACTACCTCACCTCCATCATGTTTGAATCACTGCTTAAAAATGATTGAAGTTGTTTCATTAACCTCGATGACGTGCGTTCATGGAAGCAGGGATGATTGACACATGACAAGGACCTCTGTCACCATGACAACAGGCTCTAATGGAGACAGAACTGGGGGAGGCCCCTCCTCCTGAAGTACATAACCCCTGTCTTTGATCTGGCCTGCACTCGCTCTCCGTCTCTCTGCTGCACTGAGGTAAGGTCTCTCTCTCTTTCTTATAATTCACTTCTTTAGTTCTTTTCTGGATCTAAAGATAATTACCAACATATTTCAGAAAATGTTAATTGATTAATAAATTATATTTAAATGAGTATATACCGTGTTTTTTGGAGTATTTAAACATAAGTACATGAGTAATTTTTGTTTCTTATGTTTTGTAATTTATTACCATTTTTATTATTATTATTATTATCATAGATAGATAGATAGATAGATATATATGTATATGCTATTTTATTATGTATTATGTTTTAATCGTAGATGGACACACCAAATCAGAAGCAAATGTTACTTATTACTTATTCACTTATTTAAATATTATTTATATATTTTTGGATATATAAGATGCATTTCAGGTAATAAATGTAATACATTTAATTTAATGTAATTTAAATTTAAACAAAATGGTTACAGTATATATATACTGTAAAAAATGAAATGAAAAATAAAAACTAATAAAAAAATTACATACGTATATATATATATATATATATATATATATGAATGTAATTTTTTTGTAATATTAATATATTTGCTTTGCATGTGAATAAATGCAATACTAATATTTATCAGAGAAATACAAATAAATGAAAAAAAAAATAGAAAAAGATGTGTTTTTATGTACCAAAAGTATTTTTTCATTGCTGTTGGTGTTATTTTTGTTAGCTGACTGAGACTCAAATGTAAATTTAGCACATTTTTATTTTCCCTGTCATGTAATTTCCTGGAGAAAGTACATATTGTCTTGGAAAAATGAATATTAACATGGAATCAAACACATTATGTTTTTTTTGTCTATCTAATATGATGCATTTAAATATAGTGCTTTAACATGACATAATTAACCATAATACATAAAACTAACTAATAGCATTAAATTCAGAGCCCAAGCAGATATAAAATGATCATTTTGTGAAGTGAGAAGCTGCTTTTGTTTAATCAGCTTCAAACATTCAGTAAATATGCTTTCCAGTAAATATGACAGAGCCTTTGTCATGTATATGAGTGTGTGTGTGTGTGTGTGTGCTGAACACGAGCTGTTATCTGATACCTGAACAGACTGCTGTGGGGAGCATGTCCACTGACTGTGTGAGGTCACTCTCAGACAAAGCCGAACACACACTCACCATGCATGAACATCTCTGTGAGTACCGCAGCCTGTTTTTCACTGCATTTCTGCATGCACAACCTTATTTTTTTAAGGAAAATAACTACATATTGATAATAGAAGGGTCAAAATATGGGTAAACAGCATCCAGTGGAAGTAACAAAGGCGTAACAGATGGCGACAGTCTGACTGATACATACAGACCAGCAGTGTGAGCCTGTTTCTGAAATGTTCTTCTGCAGATGGGAACACTGAAATGGACAATCAGAAGCACAGCTCCGAGGAACATCAGCAGGATAATCTGGGACAGAAGAAACCCCGCAGGAAAGACACTCCCGTACTCAACATCCCTCCACTCATACCAGGCAAGACTTTGATTTCTCGCGTTCTCACTTTCATCCTTTCACTCAATCACCCTCTCCAGCCATCTCTCGCTGTCTCTTTGTCTCAGTTCTTTGCACTTTTCTTTTGCAGGCGTGAGACTGATGAAGACAGAGGCTCGAATGATTCATCAGGAGGATGAGGAGAAGGAGATGAAGAAGTAGATGTGTTTCAAACATTTGGTTTTTATTGTTGCTAGTGTTATTTTTGATTGTCGTCTGAGCCTTCATTAAATGTAGGTTTTGCAGATATTTTTTGCGTTGTCATTTCGTCACTTGAGCGTTACACTGTATAAACAACTTGGAATGATGCAAAGAACATATTTTAATTACAACATGAACATCGTAGCGTAAAGGTTGGAAAAGTGTGAATTAGGTGCATGTGTTTTATCACTCATGTCATATGGACAGCAGAGACGATATTTGTCTAAATCAACCTAAAGAACTATTATAATAATTCTGAAAGTGGTGCCAACATAGTATGTACATGTACGGGTGTTTCAGTGTGTGATTAAAACCCATTTAATCCCACCATTCACAATAGTGACCGTAAAGAAGGTTTTCATTTATAAAGCTCTAAAAATGTTACCGACTGGTGTTTTAGTGCATTTTCTGTTTTCTTTTAGTGAATTTTCTAGTGCATTAGTGTATTCCTATCAGTGTTGTATAAGAGTTTTTATGCATAGTAACCCTATAGAATGTGATGAAACAGAGTTTAAAATAGCTGGGCTGAGATATATCTAAATTTTGACGACTGCAGATATATGTTAATTCAGTTACACATTATCTCACTAAATACTTGAGACAAGTATTTTTAATCTCAAGTTACACCATTGTAACTGACCATAAAACAAATTTTTTCACACACTTTTCCAAAAAAGAATAAAAAAATAATTATTGATTATTTCAAAGGGTTACCAATTGCAAATAAAAAATTTGGGATTAAACAGGTTAAGTATAAAACAGCAGATTACATTAATTGGGTAAATCTCAAGAAACCTGTCAAGAACATGTCCATGTCATATTTCACCCCAAAATCAAAAGAACAAAATGTGAATTATGGTAATTAAATAAAATGATATATATATATATTATTTTTTAAAAATTTGTATCACTATTTTTTTTATGGAATGTGCATCACAACTGAAAATAAGAATGACCAAAACTAAGAAAAATTATATGGGTGTGTGTGTGTGTGTGCGCGCGCGTATATATAATATTACAAATAAAAAATAATTTATATATTGCTCAATTAAGCAGATTTTCCTCCCCAATTCTTATTACGGTTAAAAGAAAGGAAAACTATAAAACATTGTTTTTAAAGTACTCATTCATCATGGAAGTTGTAGTGCCTTTAGTTTATGTTGATATAAATACTAAATAAACTGGCATGGGAAGTATAGTATATTTTTTTATGGGAATGAAATTAAAAACATAAAATACTGTATTAAGGCAATGGGCATCACAATTGAAAATAAGAATTCAAAAAATTTCTAAAATAATTATATATTATACATTCAAATGTAAATAAAACGTGAATTAAAAAATAAATAAAAATACAAATAAATGTTCCTTTTTTACTTTTTTTTAATTTGTCTGTATACACTACAGTAATAAGAATTTTCAGGGAAAGTGCTTAATTGTCAAAAACTGTCATAATGCAAAAATCATATTGGTCGTAAAATAGACTGTACTATCTTCATGCAAAATATAATTTTTTTTTTTTGATTTTGGGTTGAAATAGCATCACTCAACTCCATCATCAGTGCAGAACAGACAGAAGTGTGTGTGCTACAGGTAGGGTCACCTCCCCCGTCTCAGAGAGATGCTCTGTAGGTGTCTGGCCCTGCTACGGGGGTCTGTGGGTTTGCTGTCCTCTTTCTGCGGGCGGGAGGGCAAGTAGGAGTTGGCACAGTAACTGGGTTTCTTACTGTATCTGACCAGGTGGTATTTGCGGCGAGTCGAGGCTGCAAAAAACAGAGCAGATTCTTAACAACCATTCTGTTAATACAGCTTTTGTACATTTTTAAAACATAAAGATCAAATATATCAAAATAAACACTCAAACTCGTCATCTGAGCCCTTTGAGTAAAGATTTATTGTCACAAAAGTGCAATTAAGGAGCATCGAAACAAGCATGATCACATGACCACACCTGCCTTATGGTTTAAATTTTTTTTCTTTTTGAAATAAAAAAGTAATGAATGGGTCAACGACATTAATGTAGAAAAAAATACTTCTCATGGCAAATTATACTTTGGGAAGTAATAAAAAGGTTAACGAAACAATGTGTGGATCTCAAAATATGTTTGACGGCAGTGATGCAGTACACTAGATAGCCAACAGATGACTGTACAGTATGATTTATGTCACTAGTGCACTGCTGATCAGAGTATCCTTTTATTTTACTAATAGAAGTTAGTATGTGTTTGATTGCAGGAGAAGATACGCTGTATGTGAGGATTAAAAAAAAAAAAAAACTAAATTAAAAATAGCTTAGTTTTGACATAAACACCGGTTTCCTGGCAAACACATATGTACTCAACTGAGCCGAACACATGCCAGTTACTACAAAGCAGAACTAAACACACTTATTAAGGCAGAATCTCACTGTGCCATATTTACTCATCAACTTCAATATTCTATAAATGTACATTTCACTTACATAATTTCACATTCTGAGCCTAAATGTGCTAAACATGAGGTTAAAAAAGAACTTTCAAGATTTGAGGCAACCACTAGTGCACTGCTGATCAGAGTATCCTTTTATTTTACTAATAGAAGTTAGTATGTGTTTGAATGCAGGAGAAGATACGCTGTATATGAGGATAAAAAAAAAAAAAACTAAATTAAAAATAGCTTAGTTTTGACATAAACACCGGTTTCCTGGCAAACACATATGTACTCAACTGAGCCGAACACATGCCAGTTACTACAAAGCAGAACTAAACACACTTATTAAGGCAGAATCTCACTGTGCCATATTTACTCATCAACTTCAATATTCTATAAATGTACATTTCACTTACATAATTTCACATTCTGAGCCTAAATGTGCTAAACATGAGGTTAAAAAAGAACTTTCAAGATTTGAGGCAAGACATTTCTAAAAACAGTTACAGTCAGAGAACGTGTAACTTAGTATGGACTCAGTTCATCCAGCAAAGAGGTTTCTTAATCAGCATTGTGTTGTTTTACATCAAAACATTCTTAAAACAAAGATCAAATGAACTGGACAAGGTTTGTTTTCAGAGAATATATTTTCAAATGATACTTTTTCTTCTTTCAATTCATAAAACTCTCTATATGCTATTTGATTTCTGCATAAAACAATATATATATATATGGCTTGTTTTAAGAATGTTTAGATGTTTTGCTGGAAAAATATGATTAAGAAAATGATATTGGCCGTATGTCACCAACTCTCTGCTTCTGCTCGTGGGAATTTAATAGGAAAGGAGGGGCAATAAACAAAATAAATAAAACAAAATATCACTATAATATTCATAATATTTTATAGTGGCACAGTATCAACCAATCAAATGTGCTTTGCAAAGTTCAGCCTCACAGCTGAGAAGAGCAACATGCTGACATTCACAACTCTCCAGTAAAATAAAAATGTTGAAATCACTTCAATGTCTCTCAGAGATGAAGAAAGCGTTGACATAAGCACGGAAAAAAGCAAGCTCAAGATATGTGTCATGACTCAGAACTGAGTCAGAGAAAGATGACTAAACAGGAAGATGAACACAAATAATCTATGAATGACAACAGATAATAATTCCCAAGGATTTGTAATTAATAATAGATTTAAGGCAACAATGCTTCCTTCTTTATCTTTCTTTCTTGCTTTCTAACCAATGATTCATAGAAGTATGCATGAATGATGGTTTGCGATGACCTCCAGATAAATGACGTACAGACATTATATTCATCTTTGGTTGAGGCAACAGAGACATTTACACTGGATTTTGCTGCTTATTTATAACAGCCTATTTACAAGAAGCCTTTTTTTGTAGTTTTCTGCATTTTACAATTTATATATGAAAAGATTCACATGAACATGTGCATTATACTCTGAGAAGATGAGCGGCACAGACAGGGACATAAAAACCTCGCTAGCACAGTGAACTAAAATGTAATATCAGCACGCAGCACCTGACTGATCAAGATGCTCATGCTAAAATGTGCTTTAATCTATTTCCTCATTTACCAGATTGAAAAATAAAAATAAGATCATAATTCTCTCAGAGATTTGAGTAAGCATGAATAGTACACCTTCCTACAATTAATCTATATTGTTCATTGTTCATACCAAATTTCCCTATAAACACTTAATACATAATATAATCTTTTATATACATTCAATACAAAAATAGAAGAAAATTCAAAACACAACCTAATGTGAAAATTATAAAATTTACTAAATTTTAAGATCTTGAACAGCTGACAACCTCCGCAGAGGTTTAAGAGAGAAATTGGCCCATCAGATTTGGCTCATAATAACACAGATAATCAGATATAATTTGTTTTTTAAAAGGGCAGCTGTACCTTCATTAATTTTAAAGGAATAGTTCACATAAAAAAATACATTTGCTAAAAATGTACTCACCCTCAGATGAGTTTGTGTTGTCATCTAAACAGATTTGGAGAAATGTAGCATTACATCACTTGCTCACCAATGGATCCTCTGCAGTGAATGGGTGCCGTCAGAATGAAAGTGAAAGTGACGTGACATGTGGCCAAGTATGGTGAGCCATACTCAGAATTAGTGCTCTGCATTTATCCCATCCAAAGTGCACACACACAGCAGTGAACACACACACACACCGTGAACACACACCCGGAGCAGTGGGCAGCCATTTTTTTTTTGCTGCGGCGCCTGGGGAGCAGTTGGCGGTTCGGTACCTTGCTCAGGGGCACCTCAGTCATGGTATTGAAGGTGGGAGAGAGCGCTGTACATTCACTCCCCCCACCTCCCTGCCGGTGCGAGATTCGAACTGCAACCTTTGGGTTACGAGTCCGACTCTCTAACCATTAGGCCACGACTTCCCCTATGAATGAGTATTAAATTACAGTTAAAATGTCTTAATGATGGACTTCTTACAAACATGCAGCTTTTTACTTCACAAGACATTAATTGATGGACTGGAGTGGTGTGGATTATTGTGATGTTTTTATCAGCTGTTTTCTGACGGCACCCATTCACTGCAGAGGATCCATTGATGAGCAAGTGATGGAAAGTGACGTGACATGTGGCCAAGTATGGTGAGCCATACTCAGAATTAGTGCTCTGCATTTATCCCATCCAAAGTGCACACACACAGCAGTGAACACACACACACACCGTGAACACACACCCGGAGCAGTGGGCAGCCATTTTTTTTTTGCTGCGGCGCCTGGGGAGCAGTTGGCGGTTCGGTACCTTGCTCAGGGGCACCTCAGTCATGGTATTGAAGGTGGGAGAGAGCGCTGTACATTCACTCCCCCCACCTACAATCCCTGCCGGTGCGAGATTCGAACTGCAACCTTTGGGTTACGAGTCCGACTCTCTAACCATTAGGCCACGACTTCCCCTATGAATGAGTATTAAATTACAGTTAAAATGTCTTAATGATGGACTTCTTACAAACATGCAGCTTTTTACTTCACAAGACATTAATTGATGGACTGGAGTGGTGTGGATTATTGTGATGTTTTTATCAGCTGTTTTCTGACGGCACCCATTCACTGCAGAGGATCCATTGATGAGCAAGTGATGTAATGCTACATTTCTCCAAATCTGTTCCGATGAAGAAACAAACTCATCTACATCTTAGATGGCCTCTGAGTGTGAGTACATTTTAATTTTTAGATTAATTATTCCTTTAATACATATAGTGGGGTTCAAAAATCTGAGGCTAATTTAGTATTTTTCCAATTTAATGCAAAAAAATAAATTGTTTAAAATTTAAATTTTTTAAAAATTATAATATACAAAATGTAATATATCAAATAATATATTAACAATTTGAGTGAGAAGCTCAAAAATGTATATTAATATTTACTAATTAAATATATATTTCTAATGTTACATCATAACACTTAAATTTTGATATATTACTTTTTTTTTTTTAAAGAAAACACCAGATTTTCAGTGTGGCCTCATACTTTTGGACCCCTATAAGCATTCATTTTCTTTGTAATTTCACAATATCCAACTGACGTAGATATATGTTGTGCAAATCACATATAACAAAATCATTTGAATAGTTGTCAAACTTGTCATATTGTGACAGAACTGAGCTATTTGTGAAAAATTCTTCTATGATCAAAGTGACACTGGCATGGATATTGGCAAAGGATTATGGGTCATTATATTAACGATCAAACCCTCAATCACATACACGGTTTGATATGAAGAAGCTCCTGAAAGCATATGTACAGAAGACACACACGATGGAAACTGTACAGTATCATACACAGAACAAAAAAAAAAAACAGGATGACAGCAACATCAAATTTACGACTAACAAATAAAAATAAGAGGTAAATGAACAGCAGTTCTGCAGACATTCTTTGGACACGGTAACCGTTGAAGGTGATATGGTTGCATGAGCGCTCTAAGGAACTGAAGTTCTTTGAAGTTCTCCATTCACTGTCTGTGCAGGTTTGGCGCTTGAGTGGTCAGCAGATGTCGTGTTGTCCCGAGGGAAGAACATCAGCTGGGTTGGTCTCCTTCAACTTGACACGGGACACATTTCATCTTCATGCGTGTGGCTTTGGTGCCAACAGTTTCCAAAAGCTACCGCAGCACCATGCATGACTTTTGTACATCCGTTTCATGCCAAAGTCTCAGTTCTCTATGGTTTTGTGTATCTCTGAACCAAAACCTGGAGTGCATCCTTGAAGACAGATGTGAATTACAGAAAGTATGAAAAAATAAACTCCATCAGAGACAAAAAGATCTGATTTTAAAATGTGAAATGTCCTCAAAAAAAGAAAAGAAAAGATGAATAATAAAAAATAACCACCAGGTGACAGCATAGTACAGGATTTGGAGTGCTGTTAGTCTGCATCAGGCGCAGATGCAGCGGCTGCACTGTCTGCCAGTGAAGAGGGGGAGATCCCACAGTGACTGTGCTCGTCTTCTGAGTCTGCAGAGGAGAGCAGATATTTGGCACATTTAGAGCTCCTGTTCCACAGCTCTGACTGATGTCTGACAGGGGAATGAGGTGCTATGACAACTGACATGCCACATGATGGAGAGATGAACTAAACACATATATGGATAGTCTTTGTCTGTAGTTGTATACAGTACAACATCTCTCACTGTCTACTGTATGCTGACTTTATCATCTCAGAAAAGGTGATTTTGAAGGTTTCATAATGTTTTTGGATGCTTCAATGAAAAGTGAAAATTTGATCATCATGTCAATCCAAACCCATGTGATTGCCTTTCTTTAGTGGAACACAAGAGGCATTACTTTGCAGAATGTCTGTTCTTTCATACAACAAAAGTGAACTGGGATGGGGGCTGTCAAGGTAAAAAAAATGACAAAAAAGCATCAAAGATGCATTTAGCTCAGTTTGACATCAACGACTATTGATCATGTTGGAAACAATGAGGTCTGATATTAAATCTGTGACGACGGATCTTGACGCAGCATGTTTGAAAGCACTGCAGAACAAGTATTTTTGTCTTATTTTCCAGTTAAAATATCTATGAATCCTTGAATCCATATATAATACTGTGCAAAAGCTTGGGGTCAGTTTTACATACACGCACACGCACACGCACACACACACACACACACACACACACACACACACACACACACACACACATAATATTTATATATGTTTCTTGAGCAGCAAATCAGCATATTAGAATGATTTCTGAAGGATCATGTGACACTGAAAACTGGAGTAATGATGCTGAAAATTCAGCTTTGCATCAAAGGAATAAATTATATTTTAAAAATATATTCAAATATAAAACGGTCATAATAAATTGTAATAATATTTCACAATATTACTGCATTTACTGAATTTTTTACTTTTACTTAACGAGCAGGTAAAAATATCTCAAAGCATAGTAAAACAAAACACATTTCTATTAAAGATAAAACCTAGGATAAGTTTTAATATCTTATGCAGTGTTATGAAGGATATTTAAATATTTCACTGAAAAACAAGTTTAAAAAAAGGACAAAAAAGTCATTTTCTGCAGTGAGGGTAAGCACTTTTAGTGGATAATTTTAAGTTCAGTTTTTAATTTTTTTATTCAAATTTCATAATTTAAATGGCACACAAAACTATTGTACATAGTGTATAAGTCACATGGACTACTTTAATTGTGCTTTTTCTTTTTTGGACCTCCTTTTTGTCCTTTTTTCAGAGCAAGAGCCCCATTCACTATATGGACAAAAAAAAAAGGTCCAGGACATCGCACCTGAAAGGAAGTCATACAGGTTTGGAAGAACACAAGGCCAAGTAAACGGATTAATTTTTAGGTGAAATGCAGAGGTGAAAGAAAATGTGTGAAGGTATCAAATCACTATGGGTTTTTCTGCCAGTTATCCTTGATGAGAGGAAATGAACCTAAAGTAGCTGTCCTGCTCATAGCGGCTGATTCACATTTGACATACTATCCGTTCTAAATAAGTATGAGATAAGGAGTGTCACAAATCATAATCTGTTTTTAAAAAAAGTATGCCAAAGGTGCTCGGATAATAAAATACTTCCATTGGATTTTAGAGGAATGTACCCTTGTATGTTTTTTTTTTTTGGACTGATATGACTCCCAAGATTATTATTTTCTCTTTATTATGTGAGTGCAGTTTTATGATGCTGTAGTCACTATTGTACACTGTGTCCTAACCAGGTGCAACACAATAAAACAAGTAATAAAAACTTGTAACATTTCTTCCATGTTCTGAGTTTTTTGTTACAACCAGTTGTGACTGTGACAAAAACAAGACAATCTTAGTTTAGACTTCTGTCATGATGATATATGTAGCCCCGTCCACAATGAAACATCACCCGATATGTTCTGATTTGCAGTGATTTTTATTTTGAGTGTGGACAGACTTGTTACTGCAAACTTGTTGAGTCACGGCTGGTTAGGACACAGAGCCGCAAATTAGGCTGCTAGTATGCAAATTAGTATTCAGCTGCTATGTGATGCCAATAGCAGTTAAAGGAGATGATGGTGTTACCGTCCGCTCTCTTGCTTTCACTGTCGTCACTGTCAGGTGAGTTTAGTTCCTCGTTCCCTGACATTCAGATAAGACACGGGTCACTAACTGAGTCTGCTCAGGGCAAACAAACAAAAGAAAACACAAGGGCTTTTCTAACATAAACAACCATTTGTCTGCTACACTAACCGTTTAACAGTACTACTGCTCTGCGGTCTTTCTGGAAACGTTTTGAATAAGTATCCTTAGTCGTATCCTTCTTTTCAAGTTTTAGTAAGACATGTCTGACAAGAACATAAATGCATATACACTACAGAATTCAGCATACTGCAGCACACAGCGATTTCAAACCACAATATATTACAGCACTAGTAAGTAGTATACACTAGTTAGTATGCTTGCTTGAGGACATCAGACACTACACATTACATGACACTCTATACACCACACAGCACACTATAAATTGTAGAGTACAGTATAACCTATAGAGCACACTACACAACATGGACCACTCTGTACACTACAAAACACATAAGAATAAGAATTTAAGTGTACTACTGTACAAGTATACTAGAAACACTTAAGAACAAAACCACCGTCTTTTCAACATGTAAACGTTTGGCTGTGATAGTGCTTGGTTACAACAAACACAAAGGTAAGCAAGGCAAAAGTGGTAAAGCAAGTATAGTACAGTTTATGGTAGTGATAGACCTATATATATTGGCCCATATTTAGCCATATTGAAATACTGATTATTAGCATAGTATGATAACTGTGTTCGATTACTCGACATATTCTATTCACAAATCTTTTTCTTTTCATTTTTTAAATTCATTTTGAGAAAATATTGTGTAAATTACAATTACACAGTATTTTTTAATTCATTTTGAGGAAATATATTTAAATTAATTTAATTTGGAAAATATAAAAGTTATTTAAATTCTGCAATTTCATTACTTTTCTTTGGACATTAAATAAATACATAATGTAATAATAAAAATGTGACCCTGGACCACAAAAGCAGTCTTAAGTCGCTGGGGTATATTTGTAGCAATAGCCAAAAAAACATTGTATGGGTCAAAATTATCGATTTTTCTTTTATGCCAAAAATCATTAGGATATTAAGTAAAGATCATGTTCCATGAAGATATTTTGCAAATTTCCTACCGTAAATATATCAAAACATCATTTTTGATTAGTCATATGCATTGCTAAGGACGTCATTTGGACAACTTTAAAGGCGATTTTCTCAATATTTTGATTTTTTTGCACGCTCAGATTCCATATTTTCAAATAGTTGTATACCGGCCAAATATTGTCAGATCCTAACAAACCACACATCAATAGAAAGCTTAATTTCAATTTCGGAAAAATTTACATTTAAGACTGGTTTTGTGGTCCAGGGTCAAAAATAAACAATATTATTAAATATTTAAAATATTATTTGTAATTATTTATGTTTTTTTTTTTAAATCTGCTATCAACCAGCCAGTATCTAAATATCATTATTGGCTTTGGCCATTATCAAAACCCATATTGGTCAACCACTAGTTTACATCACGCACATTTTTTATGACATTATACATTATATATATATACTGTATGACAGATATATTGTCAATAATAATAATGACAATATTATTAAAATAATTATCAAAACCCATATTGGTCAACCACTAGTTTATATCATGTATAAGGTAAACCAGTTCACCAAGTATCGGTCAGTACAGTTCTTTAGGTTTAGAAAAAAAGTTAGACACAAAAGGCACTGCATTTTGTTAGAAATATGAACATGATATCCAAATATCAGGATATAACTGTAAAATTAGTTTAAATGATCTAATAAAAAAAAAAATCAACAGATTTGTTGAAAACTTTGACACTCACCGGTGTGTGCTCGCTTACTGTTGTCCGTGTCACTGCTGGTCTCGGGGTCTTTGGCGTCAGACGCTGGTGTTTGAGCCCCATTTACCCCCCCTGGGTCTTTATTGCCCTCTTCCTCTCTGGGCTGTTGCTCTGTTGGCTCCTTGTTATCGACAGCAGCTTCTCGATCTGTCTTTGAATCCTTCTCTTGTCTTGTGTCTTCCGTGTTGATTTTGTCTTCTTTTTTAGAATTATCGCCTTTGCTGTCACCGCTTTGTGTGTCTGTATCGGTTTTATTATCTTTCTCCTCGTTCTCTTCTTGTTTGGCATTCTCTTCCAGATCTAACACACACAAATTCAGTTCCTCATTGCTGGCACTGTGAAAATGAGGTCACTTCAAGCATGCAAAATTTCTTGAAACAAGTGCTGTCAAAATTAGTGTGTTAAAGCATGCGATACATTTTTTCAGTTTAATGCGTTAAAAATATTTAATGCAATGAACACAGGGGTGGAGTTGGGTTGGCCACCCCAATCAAAACAGCTGCCTCTGTTTCTTTTTTCTTGACAAGAATTGCATTTATTTATATGCAGAACGTTTTTACGACCACATGTAACGGGAGACTTTTCAGACGTACGCTCCAAATTCACCTCAGCACCAGGCGCTAGTCAAACGAGCCCGGAAAAGATACAGGTGACGAGGAGCTTCAGTAGAACAACAGTGAACTGCGGTCAGATAATTAAAAAAATTATTGTATGATGTTTTGGATACACTAATTGTTCAGAAGTTGAGGGTTTGGTAAGAATTTGTATTGTTTCAGAAAGAAGTCTCTTATGCTTAGCAAGGTCGTATTTATTTGATCACAAATTTACATCAAAACAAGCTAAATTGATAAATATTATTACTATTTAAAATGACTGTTTTCTATTTTAATATATTTAAATATATAATTTATTCCTGTGATGCAAAGCTGCATTTTCAGCATCATTACTCCAGTCTTCAGTGTCACATGATCCTTCAGAAATCATTCTAATATGCTGATATTTCCTCATACTATCAATGTCGAAAGCAGTTGTTCTGCTTAATATTTTTGTGGAAACAAGTTTTTTCAGTATTCTCGATGAATAGAAAGTTCAAAACAACAGCATTCATTTGAAAAATAAATCTTTTGTAACATTATAAATGTCTCCACTGTAAATTTTGATCAATTTAATAAGTCCTTGGTGACTAAAAGTATTAATTTCCTTGGGGGAAAAAAAAGTCTCTCAGTCTGTGACATTTAGATAGTCTTTTGCTCAAACACTATTTGAATTCACAGGTCAGAGTTACCACATCTTTGCATTTCCGTTCTCCTGCATTTGCATAAGTATGAATAGAAATTAAAGAAACAGGATGCAATGTTGCCAGGTCTGCGTTTTTCCAGTGTAATTGGGATACTTTAACACTGTTGCCACTGTTGGCTTGAAACGACCCCAACAACGTGATATTTAGCCCCTGGAATGCCAGGGGAACCCTGCCAAAAAAACATGTATTTTACCCCCTGGAACGCAATCAGTATCGGTGGAATCCCCCACCGATTTTTTAAGTTTGTTAAGCTCAAGCTCTTGAATCTTTTATTCATAATGAATTCGTTTATATTTCTGAACGACATTATATTTGAAGCTAGATTTGTACAGTTTCTGAAGAGACGAGTACTGCTTGGCCTTGCATACTAAGGCATTGTAAATGAGTGCCAGGGTATTGCTATACGACTGATAAGGTGTTCTATGTGGTTGCTAGGGTGTTTCAGCAGTTGCTATGGCTTTGCTTACTGCCCCAAGTCATAAGAGCCCTTACTCTCATGATTTTCTGGTCTTTAGATATGGCCCGGATCTATTGTCCAACCAGTGAATCACTATTTATTTATGTTCAGCATAAGTTACAAGCCAGATTTTAATATTAAGTGTTAGGGGTTTGTTTAATTCCCTATCCCTTAGTATGAGCAACAGGAGCAAGCGTTACTAATAATTTACAGCACAACATCTCGATTTTTGTTGAAAGTGTGTGTGTATATGTATGCGTTTATACCTTTTGCGGCTTGTGCTTTCCATTTTTCTCTGTTTATATGCACTTCCTCATTCCAGGTGCTTTTGAAGGTCTTAAAATCGACAGCGTTTACGGAGCAGTTCAGGGAAGTGCCGCCCTCCGAACCAGTGCTTCTAACAGTAGACCGTTTACCATCTGACGGGATGTTATTCAGACTGCACAAACACAAACATGAACACACAGAGTGAGCTTATACCTAGCTTCCAGAAAATGTTTGTCTTTAGATTATATGGAAGTACAACACTTTTAAGTGCAATGTCATTAGCTGTCAAGCTGATGAAAGATACCAAGCGTTTTTATGACTAGATACGGGATGTGTGTTCATTGGGACAAATACTACATTACTCACCTGACACCCAGGCATGTTTGGTAGTTCACACATACTGACATAATGACCTCATAAAAGTGTATGGTGGAAGTAAAGTAGCAGGTTATTAACAGAAAGATTCAAGTTTAAAACAAAGGGTTCCTACATAGTTGAGCAGCTGTTTAAAATAATTTTGATTCAGATGAATTTAATAATAACTCATTCAGATTGATCTGTGAACCTCTTTGACATGACATGTATGGCAAGCCCTTTTGACTTTTATTCATTCTCAGGATATGAATTCTTGATATCAACAATTCAATTTTTACTAGTTAAAATGTTCATTCTTGATATCATGAATTAGATTTCTACTAGTAACAATGGCTATTTTTGATATCAGCAACTACATTTCCACTAGTAACAATGTTAATTCTTGATATCAACAATTACTTTTCAACTAGTAAAAACTATAATTCTTGATATCTGTAATTGTATTTTCACTAGTTAAATGTCACCATAGGCTGCCATTCAAAATCAATTGTTGATATCAAGAACTGATTTCTTACTAGTTGAAATTCCAACTTCACATATCAGAAATACAATTCTTACTAGTAAAAACCTTTATTTTTGATATCAGTAATCACATGGTTACTAGTACGGATGTTTCTTCTTGATATCAACAATTTGATTGTCACTAGTGACAATGTTCATTTCTGATATCATGAATGTGATTGTTACTAGTAAGAAAGCCATTTTAGATATCAGAAATTA
>NW_015505449.1:189391-208096 GCF_001515645.1 Sinocyclocheilus grahami | reverse complement strand
GCACACACACACACACACACACACACACACACACACACACACACACACACACACACACACATAATATTTATATATGTTTCTTGAGCAGCAAATCAGCATATTAGAATGATTTCTGAAGGATCATGTGACACTGAAAACTGGAGTAATGATGCTGAAAATTCAGCTTTGCATCAAAGGAATAAATTATATTTTAAAAATATATTCAAATATAAAACGGTCATAATAAATTGTAATAATATTTCACAATATTACTGCATTTACTGAATTTTTTACTTTTACTTAACGAGCAGGTAAAAATATCTCAAAGCATAGTAAAACAAAACACATTTCTATTAAAGATAAAACCTAGGATAAGTTTTAATATCTTATGCAGTGTTATGAAGGATATTTAAATATTTCACTGAAAAACAAGTTTAAAAAAAGGACAAAAAAGTCATTTTCTGCAGTGAGGGTAAGCACTTTTAGTGGATAATTTTAAGTTCAGTTTTTAATTTTTTTATTCAAATTTCATAATTTAAATGGCACACAAAACTATTGTACATAGTGTATAAGTCACATGGACTACTTTAATTGTGCTTTTTCTTTTTTGGACCTCCTTTTTGTCCTTTTTTCAGAGCAAGAGCCCCATTCACTATATGGACAAAAAAAAAAGGTCCAGGACATCGCACCTGAAAGGAAGTCATACAGGTTTGGAAGAACACAAGGCCAAGTAAACGGATTAATTTTTAGGTGAAATGCAGAGGTGAAAGAAAATGTGTGAAGGTATCAAATCACTATGGGTTTTTCTGCCAGTTATCCTTGATGAGAGGAAATGAACCTAAAGTAGCTGTCCTGCTCATAGCGGCTGATTCACATTTGACATACTATCCGTTCTAAATAAGTATGAGATAAGGAGTGTCACAAATCATAATCTGTTTTTAAAAAAAGTATGCCAAAGGTGCTCGGATAATAAAATACTTCCATTGGATTTTAGAGGAATGTACCCTTGTATGTTTTTTTTTTTTGGACTGATATGACTCCCAAGATTATTATTTTCTCTTTATTATGTGAGTGCAGTTTTATGATGCTGTAGTCACTATTGTACACTGTGTCCTAACCAGGTGCAACACAATAAAACAAGTAATAAAAACTTGTAACATTTCTTCCATGTTCTGAGTTTTTTGTTACAACCAGTTGTGACTGTGACAAAAACAAGACAATCTTAGTTTAGACTTCTGTCATGATGATATATGTAGCCCCGTCCACAATGAAACATCACCCGATATGTTCTGATTTGCAGTGATTTTTATTTTGAGTGTGGACAGACTTGTTACTGCAAACTTGTTGAGTCACGGCTGGTTAGGACACAGAGCCGCAAATTAGGCTGCTAGTATGCAAATTAGTATTCAGCTGCTATGTGATGCCAATAGCAGTTAAAGGAGATGATGGTGTTACCGTCCGCTCTCTTGCTTTCACTGTCGTCACTGTCAGGTGAGTTTAGTTCCTCGTTCCCTGACATTCAGATAAGACACGGGTCACTAACTGAGTCTGCTCAGGGCAAACAAACAAAAGAAAACACAAGGGCTTTTCTAACATAAACAACCATTTGTCTGCTACACTAACCGTTTAACAGTACTACTGCTCTGCGGTCTTTCTGGAAACGTTTTGAATAAGTATCCTTAGTCGTATCCTTCTTTTCAAGTTTTAGTAAGACATGTCTGACAAGAACATAAATGCATATACACTACAGAATTCAGCATACTGCAGCACACAGCGATTTCAAACCACAATATATTACAGCACTAGTAAGTAGTATACACTAGTTAGTATGCTTGCTTGAGGACATCAGACACTACACATTACATGACACTCTATACACCACACAGCACACTATAAATTGTAGAGTACAGTATAACCTATAGAGCACACTACACAACATGGACCACTCTGTACACTACAAAACACATAAGAATAAGAATTTAAGTGTACTACTGTACAAGTATACTAGAAACACTTAAGAACAAAACCACCGTCTTTTCAACATGTAAACGTTTGGCTGTGATAGTGCTTGGTTACAACAAACACAAAGGTAAGCAAGGCAAAAGTGGTAAAGCAAGTATAGTACAGTTTATGGTAGTGATAGACCTATATATATTGGCCCATATTTAGCCATATTGAAATACTGATTATTAGCATAGTATGATAACTGTGTTCGATTACTCGACATATTCTATTCACAAATCTTTTTCTTTTCATTTTTTAAATTCATTTTGAGAAAATATTGTGTAAATTACAATTACACAGTATTTTTTAATTCATTTTGAGGAAATATATTTAAATTAATTTAATTTGGAAAATATAAAAGTTATTTAAATTCTGCAATTTCATTACTTTTCTTTGGACATTAAATAAATACATAATGTAATAATAAAAATGTGACCCTGGACCACAAAAGCAGTCTTAAGTCGCTGGGGTATATTTGTAGCAATAGCCAAAAAAACATTGTATGGGTCAAAATTATCGATTTTTCTTTTATGCCAAAAATCATTAGGATATTAAGTAAAGATCATGTTCCATGAAGATATTTTGCAAATTTCCTACCGTAAATATATCAAAACATCATTTTTGATTAGTCATATGCATTGCTAAGGACGTCATTTGGACAACTTTAAAGGCGATTTTCTCAATATTTAGATTTTTTTGCACGCTCAGATTCCATATTTTCAAATAGTTGTATCCCGGCCAAATATTGTCAGATCCTAACAAACCACACATCAATAGAAAGCTTAATTTCAATTTCGGAAAAATTTACATTTAAGACTGGTTTTGTGGTCCAGGGTAAAAAATAAACAATATTATTAAATATTTAAAATATTATTTGTAATTATTTATGTATTTTTTTTTAAATCTGCTATCAACCAGCCAGTATCTAAATATCATTATTGGCTTTGGCCATTATCAAAACCCATATTGGTCAACCACTAGTTTACATCACGCACATTTTTTATGACATTATACATTATATATATATACTGTATGACAGATATATTGTCAATAATAATAATGACAATATTATTAAAATAATTATCAAAACCCATATTGGTCAACCACTAGTTTATATCATGTATAAGGTAAACCAGTTCACCAAGTATCGGTCAGTACAGTTCTTTAGGTTTAGAAAAAAAGTTAGACACAAAAGGCACTGCATTTTGTTAGAAATATGAACATGATATCCAAATATCAGGATATAACTGTAAAATTAGTTTAAATGATCTAATAAAAAAAAAAATCAACAGATTTGTTGAAAACTTTGACACTCACCGGTGTGTGCTCGCTTACTGTTGTCCGTGTCACTGCTGGTCTCGGGGTCTTTGGCGTCAGACGCTGGTGTTTGAGCCCCATTTACCCCCCCTGGGTCTTTATTGCCCTCTTCCTCTCTGGGCTGTTGCTCTGTTGGCTCCTTGTTATCGACAGCAGCTTCTCGATCTGTCTTTGAATCCTTCTCTTGTCTTGTGTCTTCCGTGTTGATTTTGTCTTCTTTTTTAGAATTATCGCCTTTGCTGTCACCGCTTTGTGTGTCTGTATCGGTTTTATTATCTTTCTCCTCGTTCTCTTCTTGTTTGGCATTCTCTTCCAGATCTAACACACACAAATTCAGTTCCTCATTGCTGGCACTGTGAAAATGAGGTCACTTCAAGCATGCAAAATTTCTTGAAACAAGTGCTGTCAAAATTAGTGTGTTAAAGCATGCGATACATTTTTTCAGTTTAATGCGTTAAAAATATTTAATGCAATGAACACAGGGGTGGAGTTGGGTTGGCCACCCCAATCAAAACAGCTGCCTCTGTTTCTTTTTTCTTGACAAGAATTGCATTTATTTATATGCAGAACGTTTTTACGACCACATGTAACGGGAGACTTTTCAGACGTACGCTCCAAATTCACCTCAGCACCAGGCGCTAGTCAAACGAGCCCGGAAAAGATACAGGTGACGAGGAGCTTCAGTAGAACAACAGTGAACTGCGGTCAGATAATTAAAAAAATTATTGTATGATGTTTTGGATACACTAATTGTTCAGAAGTTGAGGGTTTGGTAAGAATTTGTATTGTTTCAGAAAGAAGTCTCTTATGCTTAGCAAGGTCGTATTTATTTGATCACAAATTTACATCAAAACAAGCTAAATTGATAAATATTATTACTATTTAAAATGACTGTTTTCTATTTTAATATATTTAAATATATAATTTATTCCTGTGATGCAAAGCTGCATTTTCAGCATCATTACTCCAGTCTTCAGTGTCACATGATCCTTCAGAAATCATTCTAATATGCTGATATTTCCTCATACTATCAATGTCGAAAGCAGTTGTTCTGCTTAATATTTTTGTGGAAACAAGTTTTTTCAGTATTCTCGATGAATAGAAAGTTCAAAACAACAGCATTCATTTGAAAAATAAATCTTTTGTAACATTATAAATGTCTCCACTGTAAATTTTGATCAATTTAATAAGTCCTTGGTGACTAAAAGTATTAATTTCCTTGGGGGAAAAAAAAGTCTCTCAGTCTGTGACATTTAGATAGTCTTTTGCTCAAACACTATTTGAATTCACAGGTCAGAGTTACCACATCTTTGCATTTCCGTTCTCCTGCATTTGCATAAGTATGAATAGAAATTAAAGAAACAGGATGCAATGTTGCCAGGTCTGCGTTTTTCCAGTGTAATTGGGATACTTTAACACTGTTGCCACTGTTGGCTTGAAACGACCCCAACAACGTGATATTTAGCCCCTGGAATGCCAGGGGAACCCTGCCAAAAAAACATGTATTTTACCCCCTGGAACGCAATCAGTATCGGTGGAATCCCCCACCGATTTTTTAAGTTTGTTAAGCTCAAGCTCTTGAATCTTTTATTCATAATGAATTCGTTTATATTTCTGAACGACATTATATTTGAAGCTAGATTTGTACAGTTTCTGAAGAGACGAGTACTGCTTGGCCTTGCATACTAAGGCATTGTAAATGAGTGCCAGGGTATTGCTATACGACTGATAAGGTGTTCTATGTGGTTGCTAGGGTGTTTCAGCAGTTGCTATGGCTTTGCTTACTGCCCCAAGTCATAAGAGCCCTTACTCTCATGATTTTCTGGTCTTTAGATATGGCCCGGATCTATTGTCCAACCAGTGAATCACTATTTATTTATGTTCAGCATAAGTTACAAGCCAGATTTTAATATTTAGTGTTAGGGGTTTGTTTAATTCCCTATCCCTTAGTATGAGCAACAGGAGCAAGCGTTACTAATAATTTACAGCACAACATCTCGATTTTTGTTGAAAGTGTGTGTGTATATGTATGCGTTTATACCTTTTGCGGCTTGTGCTTTCCATTTTTCTCTGTTTATATGCGCTTCCTCATTCCAGGTGCTTTTGAAGGTCTTAAAATCGACAGCGTTTACGGAGCAGTTCAGGGAAGTGCCGCCCTCCGAACCAGTGCTTCTAACAGTAGACCGTTTACCATCTGACGGGATGTTATTCAGACTGCACAAACACAAACATGAACACACAGAGTGAGCTTATACCTAGCTTCCAGAAAATGTTTGTCTTTAGATTATATGGAAGTACAACACTTTTAAGTGCAATGTCATTAGCTGTCAAGCTGATGAAAGATACCAAGCGTTTTTATGACTAGATACGGGATGTGTGTTCATTGGGACAAATACTACATTACTCACCTGACACCCAGGCATGTTTGGTAGTTCACACATACTGACATAATGACCTCATAAAAGTGTATGGTGGAAGTAAAGTAGCAGGTTATTAACAGAGAGATTCAAGTTTAAAACAAAGGGTTCCTACATAGTTGAGCAGCTGTTTAAAATAATTTTGATTCAGATGAATTTAATAATAACTCATTCAGATTGATCTGTGAACCTCTTTGACATGACATGTATGGCAAGCCCTTTTGACTTTTATTCATTCTCAGGATATGAATTCTTAATTTTTGTCTTGCTAGAACTAATTTCACAAGCTATCATTGTACAGTATGTATCCTAAAAATGCACAATTATGTAATGCAAAATAATGTTTTCACACTTTTTGTGCATGATTGCAGCTTGGAAATGACACACAATAAAAATATTCTGCTCACAAGTGCTTGCTTCTTATATTTCCCTTCACTGACACAGTTGTCTTTTTCATAAATTTACATTTAAAAAGCACCAAAAACAAATGATGAAAACAAAGTAAAAAGTTTCATAATGTGACCTTCATAGAGTATAATACCAGCATTTTGAGCTCTGAACCTTACAGAATGTTTACATATAGTAGTATATTGACTTTTTCAATTGATTGAGAGATTAGATATCTTATGATATGACCTCTATAGTAACTGACCGATCCAGACAAAATAAAGATTTTGGTTTAGGTTTCAGTTAATTTCACCATAACTGAAAGCCCTGGTGTTCAGCTCAGCTGCATTCTCATTATTCCTCTGAATCTGTCCATAGCACTACTATAGTCTATGTATAACTTTATAGATAACCCTGAAAAGAAACATTTTTGTCTTGCTAGAACTAATTTCACAAGCTATCATTGTACAGTATGTATCCTAAAAATGCACAATTATGTAATGCAAAATAATGTTTTCACACATTTTGTGCATGAATGCAGCTTGGAAATGACACACAATAAAAATATTCTGCTCACAAGTGCTTGCTTCTTATATTTCCCTTCACTGACACAGTTGTCTTTTTCGTAAATTTACATTTAAAAAGCACCAAAAACAAATGATGAAAACAAAGTAAAAAGTTTCATAATGTGACCTTCATAGAGTATAATACCAGCATTTTGAGCTCTGAACCTTACAGAATGTTTACATATAGTAGTATATTGACTTTTTCAATTGATTGAGAGATTAGATATCTTATATATATATATATATATATATATATATATGTATGCACAGATCCGATTTCAGTCAAAACAACATACTAGTAATACTAATACTAATAACTAACAACATATTAGTTAGTTCTTAATTACTAGGTTCTATAAAGCAGGACTATTCAAACTGGGGTCACCAGATGGTCCGTTGCAAAGAGGAAAATAGTCTAAACTGTAAAAAATAAAAAATAAATACAATAAAAATAAAAACAACAACAATAAAAAAAACCTTACCCAAAAACAAATACTAAAGTGTGTTAAATTGTGTTAAAACTGGTCGAATGTGTCTGCTTTATTTTGTTTTCTACTGGACATCCAGAAATCATGAGACTAAATACAATTATTTTACTCTACTGACATTCATAGTTTTATTTTCTTTGGGTTAATACATCTAAACGTTCTCTAAAAGAGAGCAGAAAAAAATACACACAGTGTCAACGTAATAAAAACAAAATATTTTTCTGATAATATTTTACACATTTTACATATTATCACATTTAATATATTTTATTGTCGTAAAATTAATATATTTAAATATATAACTATATTTAATATTATACATTATGTATATAATACATTATTATTATTATTATATATTCATATTATTTTATAATATTTATTTTTTTATATAATAAATATTTCACCTATTTATAATTTTTTTTTATTTTTCACAGTATAAACTATACATAAAAATATATAGCTTTATATGATAGGAAATGGGTGAAATGCAAAGGGATGATCATATTTAGGGAAATGTTGCATCAAAACGTTTGCAAACTCTTGATATAAAAGCACCAGTCCAGAACGACCAAATATGCTCATTGTGCGACTAAAAAATGTTCTCCTATAGAATTATGCTGTAAAACAATTTTAGTTTCTAACTTGAATGTTAATTTTTAAGATTACTTATTGTGCTAATTTGCACCACGTTTCTAACCTCCAGTCATCTTTCGACAAATTGTAGAGGATGTTCATTTCATCGTCTTCCTGCAGAAGACGATATGCAGCGCTCACATGGTGGTTTTCCTGTACAGCACGGTCATTGTATAGTATGGCTGTGTCGGATCTGTAAAACACACATTAGTTCTGTTAAAGGCCATTGATGTATTCGGTTTGCTGAACTGAATGACAATGGTGTTTAACTGCAATAGTACCTGGTCTGTATGTGGAAGTTGTTGGTGGTGCCGGTATGTTCGTAATCATGCACAACAGCGGCGAACAGCATAGCGAAGATCTCCAACTCGGTTAACCAGTGCTGGAAGAAGGGCGATAACAAGAGAAATGCTGTAGCAACAAGACAAATCCCATTTACACTGAAGCACTTTGATACAGTCTGTTCAATTCTGATTCTTTTGGGTATATTGCAGTTATAATGCCCATTGTGCCAACATAAAGCGATTCTTCTTAAAGAGGCAAACAGACACAGGAAGTCCTTTTAATACCAAGTTTCAGGCATTTGTTCAAATAAGAAAGTGACGTGACATGTGGCCAAGTATGGTGACCCATACTTGGAATTAGTGCTCTGCATTTAACCCATCCAATGTGAAAGAAAGTCTCTCTCTGCCAATGCTGTAAATTATAGAGGACAGTATTTGAGACCGATTCAAACAAGTAACTCATCTTTTTTAACTATTCATTGAAAGAACCGAGTCATAGGAGTCGAAATCAGACTCCACTGCTCGTCCTGTATATATCTGATTCACCAAAAAGAACCGGCTCTAAAGTGTCATTTGTTCAGAAATCAGACTACACTGATCACCCAGTATATATTTTTGATCATTAAAAAGAGATGACTCTTAAGAATCATTTGTTCAGGAATCAGACTACACTGATCAGTCTGGATATTTTTCATTCACTAAAAAGAACTGGTTACCCTGATTCACTAAAAAGAACCAACTCGTCGTTCACCCGGAAAGCAAGACTACACTGCTCGCCTTAAATATTTCTCATTCACTAAAAATAACCATCTTAAAAGAGTCATTCGTTTAGGAATCAGACTTAACTGGTCTCCAGTATATTTTTGATTCACTAAAAAGAACCAGCTCAAAAGAGTCATTTGTTCATGAATTAAATACACTGGCTGTGTATGTTTGTTTTAACATGAAGACTGTGAGGAAAACTAGAAAAACAACAGATGGAAATTTTCGTTCACCCAGTAAGCTAGACTACACTGCTCGCCTTAAATATTTCTCATTCACTAAAAATAACCATCTTAAAAGAGTCATTCGTTTAGGAATCAGACTTAACTGGTCTCCAGTATATTTTTGATTCACTAAAAAGAACCAGCCCAAAAGAGTCATTTGTTCATGAATTAAATACACTGGTTGTTTGTTTTAACATGAAGACTGTGAGGAAAACTAGAAAAACAACAGATGGAAATTTCATACGAACAGTAGCAAAAAATTTGCTAAAAAAAATCACTTTTTCATATTCAATGAAAAACACTTCCTTATGAGACAATTTAAAGCCCCATTATATATTCTTTAATAAATAATATCGTTCCGCTAAACTGAAGATAAGCATGAAGGAAATTAAATCTTATTAGTTCATTATTCTTCTGCACATTTATTCTTCTGTGCATATAACAATATTTTATATTAACACTAAATCACCAAAGTGCCAGAATGACAAAAAGAAATCATCAGCGGTGTAAATGCTAGGGGGCAAATAATTAGTCGGAATGCCAGTGTGATGTCCACACATCACAGAGAGATTCATGAGCCCACGGCGGGAGTGACAGGAGCGTGTTTTGAGGCGTCGAGGGAGATTAACTTCCTATTGATTGGTATACGAGCAGCATCGTGAAGCGAGAGTGGACCGTTGCACCTACTTCCATTCCAAGAACCCCAACCTCAATAAATACCTCAAGTGCAGTGTCAGGCTTAATAAAACATACTTCACCGGCTCAGTTCAGAAGAAATAACAATAATAAACAACCAAGGGGACTCGATGTACATGATTATTCTACCCAAGCACACACAAACATGCACAAATCCCCAAAGGCAAGGCTGTTGTTTGAATTCACAGGGTCTAGGACATGATTTTTTTTGCGAAGTAGGTTTCTGGTGGTGCAACTCTGGACTTACAACCATGCCGGTCTTGAGCAGGAGGTAATGCACTGTCTGGGTGACGTCTGCGGCGTGGATTAGGTTGTGGTAAGGGTTTCTGTGTTTGCTGTAGCCCACCTCCAAGGCCTCCACAAAAGACACCAGAGCAGAAACAGGGATCTGAGGAGACATACAGTGTCAAACAGCCATCTGAGGATGATCATCTGGACTTTGCTATCAAATGTCATTATGATGGATGGTTGAGTCCAAACAGGTAGTAAATGTGATTTCAAAAGTGTAATTTGTAAATGCTGGTAAGTATAAAAATACATTTGGCAGTATAGGTTTCTCAAGGTTAACATATTAGTTAATAAATAGTGACTAGGTTCTATAAAGCAGGGGTTTTCAAACTGTGGTTACCAAGGGGAAAATGGATAAAAAAAAAAGAGTGTTTAAAAAATCTTAATAATAATAATAACAATAATTGTAATAAAATGAAATTCAATAGAAATAAAAATAAACAAACAGAAAATGAAATAAATAATAATAAAACAAATTTAAAACTGACCAAATGTGATTTTCCTATTATTATGTACTCAGATCCACAGATAAAGGAAAGGGAGGTAAAAAAAATCGTATCTTACCTTAAAGCGATTGATTAAGTCATATCTGGTGAGAAGTTCATAAAAAATAAATTTCAGTGCATGATCTCCGCTGGCATCATTCAGTGTGAAGACGTCAAACGACCATGTGTCCACATGCTAGACCAACAACAAAAAAGACATCTTTACCATTATTATCAATATAGTTATGAATATTTTTAACATAATTTTTGTTTTTTTAAGTATTTTATGCTCAAAAAGACTGAATTTATTTGACCAATATTATAGTAAAACACTAATATTGGCAAATATTTCAGTTTAAAATAATAGTTTTCTATTTGAATACAATTTAAAATGTAATTTATTCCTTTGATGGCAAAATTGAACAGCATTTATTTGAAATAGAAATATTCTGTAACAACTTTACTGTAATTTTTTGATTAATTGAATGCGTTATTGCTTTCTGACTCTACTTTTGCATAGTATTGTATACAGTATGACTGTGGATAATATTTCGTAACTTCCTACAGAAAAGAAAAATCACAAATAAGATCTCTTTGTATCTTCTGAGCTATGAAAAAGCAACTGAGACTTTATTTTATGATGCCTATAAATGTGATAAGATGTTCACAGTCCCGGAGCCTCACAAATTGCTGCTTTTACATAATGTAGTAATACCAGCCTCATATCTTTTTTTATAACGTATAAATTACTTTCACCTCCCTAATAAACAGGGACTGTGATGAACAATGTGTGATTCTATCATTGTACATTTCAATCCTGAGTCATGAAATGAACATCAGTAATAATACAGGAGATTTGGTCTACGTTATGGCCACCTGTGGTTTATGTGGTCTCTATTTTCTCTCTCTCTCCTCCATCCACTCTCAGTTTGACCCTCTGTTATTTCATCTCATCACTTTCAAAGAAAGTTCTGTGTAGGTTTTTGATTAGTTGGTTGCGATGGACATTTGCAAAATGCTGCATTAAATATTCACATCCTCAGATTGGAATATTTGTCCTGCACTCTGTCTCAGTCACGACTGAGAGCTTTCAATAGCTTAAGGCTGTATGTGGAGATATATATGCAGATTCTCTGACTGCTGTGAAATCAAGAGAGAGAGGCCAAAATCCTGCTGCAAAGCCACCAGGACATTCAATACAGACCTGCTGCCTCATTTAGAAAACACTCTTACAATCAGATTTGATCCTAAAGTCTGTGTATTTGATCCTATGCTAAAAGTGAGGCATAAACTGAAAATTCAGCTTGGGCATCACTGGAATAACTTACATTTTAAAACAGTAAAATAGAAAACAGTTATTTTTAACTGTAATAATGTATCTCAGTTTTACTGTTTTACTGTATTTTTGATCTTTATAAATGAGGCCCGAACAATGCAAGAGGTCTTGTGAGGATTAAAAACTCTTTATATAAAATGAAACCTTCATTAGTTTCAGCGTATTAACTTCATTTTCTATTAAGATTAGGTGGACAGAGCCAGCAAATTACTGCTATTGTTTGAACATCTGTATTAGTATTCTGTTACTTATCCTTCTCACTTACTTTATACATTTACCTGCACATAAAGCAATGAGAAGCAAATTGACTCACTCAAGGGCACACAAGTTACAGGGGACTGCAGGAGATTCCATTTCCAAAGTTTGAACCTTGGCCCTTTGTGATCCAGCCTTGAGAAAGGTTCTGTGCTGTGTTGCATGCAGAATTTAAATGGGTTTGGATGTTTACAAATAGCATATGCTCAGAAAATATATATATATAGATGTTTAACCCTAGCTTACATGCATAGTGCTCAGCACAACACAGGCTTTGGTAAAATTCCATTTCCAAAGTTTGAACCTTGGCCCTTTGTGATCCAGCCTTAAGAAAGGTTCTGTGCTGTGTTGCATGCAGAATTTAAATGGGTTTGGATGTTTACAAATAGCATATGCTCAGAAAATATATATATATATAGATGTTTAACCCTAGCTTACATGCATAGTGCTCAGCACAACACAGGCTTTGGTAAAGTTTTAATTTTATTTAACATTTAATTTTATTTCAAAATTTCATTTTTTTTCACTTTTACATCTGAAGTGAACATACTGAACACATTGCTCATTTGGTTAGTAAGAGTGTGCATATGATATGATATTCGAAACACAGCCTTCCAAGTACATCTTTGACAATCCCTTTTAATGCAGACAGCGAGAAGTTTAGAATCACAATAGGCCACAGAACAAAATAATCTCTTTAAAAGATTGTAAATTTATGACTGAAATGACAAAAGGGAGTAACTCTAAGCCATCCTGCCACAAATTGTTGAAATCAAAAATGAATTAGAAGCTGATAGGAGAACAGATGCGGCTGATAACAGCTCTGAAATGGCATTCTTGATAGAATCACAGCAGATAGCTAGATGTAATAACTTGGACTATAATTTCATGCAGAGAAAAGGATTAAAATCAGCATATTTTGCATTTGGCTAATATACTAGCATTCAAAAGTTTCGAGGTTGGTAGTTTTTTTTTATGTTTGGACAGAATCTCATGCTCACAAAAGATAAATTTATTTAATCAAAAACAGTAAAAATGGCAATATTGTGAAAAGTTATTTCAATTTAAAGGGTTAGTTCACCCAAAAATGAAATTAGGCTGCATTTTACTCACCCCCGAGGCATCCTAGGTGTATAGGACTTTCTTCTTTCAGACGAATCCAGTCGGAGTTATATAAAAAAATGGTCTTTGATCTTTCAAGCTGTTTCATGCCACTCAGCGGGTGTTGCATTGCTTCAGTCCAAAATAACTTAAATAAAAATCGCCCATCCATAAAAAAAAGTGTCTCACACGGCTCCGGGGGGTGAACAAAGGCCTTCTGTAGTGAATTGATGCATTTTTGTATGAAAATTATCCATATTCAAAACTTAATAATCACTTGAATCTAGCTTGCGCTCACTGTTGTACATGGAAGCACCTTCGGGCGGATGACGTATGAGGTTGGCTTTGCACATGCACTGCTCAGAAGTGACGAACGTGGAAACACAGCGGAGAGATCAAAACAAAACAACGGTCAAGAATTACAAAATGAGGATTTGTAAAGAAGAATGTCAGAGGATTTCGATATAAGCCAAGAGGAGACTGGTTTTCCTTTGCTAAAATAAGGAAACTTTGCTTCCTTTGCTCCTAAAAACAAACGTTGGTTTTCACGAGACTCACCGGCGCATGCGCAGCGCTGACCTCATACGTCATCCGCCCGGAGCTGCTTCCGTGTACAACTGTTGGCGCAAGCTACATTAAAGTGATTATTACGTTTTGAATATGGATATTTTTCTAACAAAAACGGATTTTATGGATGGGCGATTTTCATTTAAGTTCTTTTGGACTGAAGCAATGCAACACCCGTTGAGTGGCATGAAACAGCTTGAAAGATCAAAGACAATTTTTAATATAACTCCGACTGGATTCGTCTGAAAGAAGAAAGTCATATACACCTAGGATGCCTCGGGGATTTTTGCCTCGGGATTTTTGGGTGAACTAACCCTTTAAAATACCTGCTTTCTATTTGATTTGATTTTAAACTGTAATGTATTCCAGTGATGCAAAGCTGAATTTTCAGCATCATTACTCCAGTCTTCAGAGTCACATGATCCTTCAGAAATCATTCTGATATGCTGATTTGCTGTTCAAGAAACATTTATTATTATAAATGTTGAAAGACGTTATGCTGCTTAATATCTTTGTGGAAACCGTGATACCTTTTTTTCAGGATTCTTTGATGCATAAAGTTCAAAATAAATCTTTTGTAACATTATAAATGTCTTTACTGCCACTTTTGATCAAGTTAATGCGTCTTTGCTGAACAAAAATATTTATTTATTTCAAATCGTTTTTTTTTAACTGACCCCAAAATGTTCAAATGTTTTTCTACACACATCAGTGCATAATTTAGATTCTTTCCACATTTAAATAAATCAAGTTTTGTGTGCTTGTGTTAAAAATAAATCTGTGTTGTCCACATATGCTGCATTCTATTAGACAAAAATCCCCCCAAAAAATCTAAACCGTGAGTGTGTGCCAGGTAACCAAGCTGGCTGAGGGAAAAATCAATTGTGCACTTCGGTTGATTAAACAGGGCAGTTTGCTTGGAGACGGTCTGATTTTGCCATCTCCCCCTTGTTGTTTCTCACATAAGCTACTGTGCATTCAAAATGTGTCCCATTCACACATTTCGCATTCATGCCATGACTAGGTTGTGCATGTGTTTGTGCATATGTGCATTTGAGGTCACGACCTAGAATCTGATTGGCCCATTCCATTACCTTCAAGGCCGTGATCACGCTGGGCGGATAGCTCAGCCCCACCATGTTGGAGGTCCGTCGGTACATCCTGTCAGAAAGAGATAACACACTCCTGTCAGTGTGTGAGAGCTTCTGGGAAATAAAAAAAAGAGGGGAAATCCCTTGTTTCACTCCAGATGCCCTTTAACATTAATATTTTAGGAGCATGCAGTGCTGGAAGTATGAGACAAGACAGGAACTGCACAGCAAGGTCACAGGTCAGTCCTGATCAATCTATGAGTCAGGCTCTGCTTAAAATGTATCAGCTCTTTATCAGTTCTTTATCAGTTCTTTGAAGGTTTCCATCTATTACCCGTGGGGTGCCTACAGGGTTTAAATGTGTTTACTTGATACCCTTAGCTTTGGAAAAACCCTCACACACCTTTCCACAAATATCCCTGCTTGCACCGCATGCACGATGCTGCGAAACCGTGGCTTCTCCTCCGACCGTCTCAACATCAGCCCCATCTGACGTGTGAAAGTTGACGCCAGCCAGTCGCGCACTTCTGAGGGAACAGAGTCGGACTGGATGTCACTGAGCTCATCTTCTGTATCCACCAACCGCCTGCAGAAAAACACACACACACAAACACACACACACACACACACACACACACACATATATATAAGACATGATTGCTGTCTGAAGACACTGAATGGGTAAGTCATGTCACTTTCGATCACGTCAGATGAAATTTCAGCCAAAACACCTCTGAGCAAAAGTGATGGAAAGAAAAAGATAAAAACATACAATTCCACTTCAAATACAAGGGAAATACAAACATATTTGATAACCTAAACATACTTACATATGGAAGCCCATTTCACCACAATGAAAATCATGCTTTCATAAACTGACAATATTATAATCCTAAGATAAAAAGTCATAACTGCGACAGAAAAAGTCAAAATTCTATATAATTATGGGATAAAAGAAGAAATTATGAGATAAAAAGTCCTAATTGTGACAGTCGAATTTGATATACTGATAGTTATGACATAAATTGTCAAAATTATGACAAGTCATAATTATGACAAAGAGTCAAAATTGACAGTTAAAATTATGAGATAAAAAGACAATTGTGAGAGTCAAAATTGACATACTAAATGATAATTATGACATAAAAAGCCAAAATTATGACATAAGTCATAATTATGAGATAACAGACAAAATTATGACAAGTCATAATTATGACAAAACGTCCAAATTGATAGTTAAAATTATGAGATAAAAATACATTTGTTAGAGTCAAAATTGACAAACTAAATGATAATTACGACATAAGTAATAATTATGAGATAAAAAAAACAAAATTATGACGTCAAAATTATGACAAAAAGTCTAAATTTACCATCAATATTTTTGTCATATGTCACATGGTGCTGCGAGTGGAACTCAATTAGTTTGATTCATGATTCTGCTTCATGTCGAAAAGAGCGAGGGAGGATATCAAGACTTTCTGTTAATTAATTTGGTCTGTTCTTCTTATAAATGTATCACATGGGAAACACAATATGATACACAAACTTCTATAGACTATATTAATGATATTTCTATGGCATTTTGCATCCATTTTGATACAATTCAATACAAGTGCATAGAAAACAACAACAACTCTTAGAAACTGGAGGACTTTTTCACGGAGTTTGAAGGCATTTTATTCAGGTCCAAATCAATCTATGTGGGTATAATGAACATTGTGGCCCAAAACAAATTCTGTGCAAATATATGGATGGACACAGATGATTCTAGATTGGCAAACTCAAATTCATGGGTCGCTGTGTTACCAAAAAAAAAATCAAAACGTGCCACTGCCACAAGGGGAAATAGCAGGGACGTCAAATACAAATTTATATAAATTTGTACTATGGTAGGAAGTCATTACTACTTTAATATTGATCATTTAGTTGTCTTAAGTAATGACTTAAACACTGAAGCTGTGTTTATTTAATTGAGAAATAATTAAAGGCTCCATGTCATTGTTTAAATCATAATACTTTTTAATTTATATTAATGAAAATTATTATTATTATTAATAATAATAACAATTATATGAATAAAACATAACTTCTAAAATAAAGGAGTGTGTTCAGAAGCATTTTAGTTCTGGCTATCGAATTGGTATTGAGAAAAATAAAATAATAAAATAAATAAAATAAAACAGACATTAGCAGACATGCATCGCAACCTACAGGTCAGAGCAACAGTTTAAAGTTAGGTTAGATCTTATAAACATTCTAGCTGCATGAATAACACCACATTTGTTTTAAAGTCACAGACATTTGAAGGAAACTCTATTGTCCCCTTGTGTGCTGAGGTTCGTCACCATGACAATAACACAAGAGCGCATGTTAAGCACGACGTTATGTACAACAGGATTGTGCGCATGCAGTGCATTGGCCAAGCATTCATGACTGCATTTGCATATTTACACAGGGTCTGGCTGAAGGCGAGCTTTGAATGCAAATATCATTCTATTCGATGCTCATTCACTGTCATATTTTGTCTGACACACATACAGTTTGTGTTGTACCACCAATGGTATCACACACTAGGCTTCCTGTTCATTAGCGGCTCCTACTGGTGTGCCGATGACTCATCATGAATGTTTGACTTTTGCAGAGCAGATAAACTTCAGCCTAAGGGGTTTTCGTGAAGAAAGACATCTAAGCCAGACTCTATAGCTCTGTCATTATATATATATATATATATTATATATATTAAATTGTGCATTCAACATTAATTTACATAATGTATATAGATATAGATAGTTTTATGTTACATATTTTAGTATTGTGTTGTTCACTTGTGTTTGGAACAAAGGTTTCGTCACCATCAGACTTTTAAGTCTGTTCAAGAGGCTCCAGATCTCGAGGGCGACACAACCAGATCACCCAATGGAGTATCAGATAGAGCATGAACAGGGAAACACTATTAAAACACAGACCTCTGGAGAGACACAACTTTCTTGTCTGCCTTTTTCACCTCTGTGACACTTCAAGGTCACTTTTAATCCTTCCTTTAATCTTGTCTCCCACCTTTACTATTTCTTTTAATGTATAACACACACACACACACACACACACGCACGCACACACACACACGCACACACACACAAACAAATGCATTAACTTGCAAAAACTACGTTCCTTTCCACCTTCCCCCACAATCTGAGAGATTTCCATCTTTCTCTCTCCACAGAAGGTCAGTGGACGGACTGTTTTAAGGTCAGTCATTGAAGACCTGTACCATTATCACATTTTACTGACTATAAAAAAGCTTCTGGACATCTGAGGACACAAGATTTATTCAGGACGTCCGTGTCCCGCTTGAGTTTATGTATCACTGAACTGGCAGACGTTACCTACACTAAACACAATCTCTGGTTGGTTAGTTTGGCAGTCTGGCTTTCAGATTGAGGTTCTGTTCCAAAATCTTATGAGTTGCCTCAATATCTACAGACTTCTTCATTAAAAATAGACACACGTATCTGACCGATTTGGACATGGGAAGTAACTCATACATTAGTGCTTTATACAAATAATGCTTGATGAGAAATCAACTCACAATTGATTTCAATAAAGTTTGATGTTAGCATATTCCAAACAACTATACTGTCTTTACGTAATCCAAAGGAACGTTGCATGTGTAACGGGGCTGACAAGACGTGAGACGTGCGGATCCATAAGCAAAGCTTTATTTAAAGCAGAGGAGGTCAGAAACACAGGCAGGGTCGAAACAGTGGCAAACAGGTATATGGCGGGCAAGACACAAGAATAATCCTAGGGCTAGCGTGGGTCGAC
>NW_015505449.1:181529-189310 GCF_001515645.1 Sinocyclocheilus grahami | reverse complement strand
GAGTGTTAAATAGTGAGGGAGTGATATGAAACAGCTGGGTGCAATCAGTGTTAACAGCTGTGTGCAATCCGTGCTGAGTGCAATCAGTGCAATGAATGATGGGATATGTAGTCCGGGGTGATGTGCAACAGTGTGTAGTGCGAGAGTCAATGAAATTGGAAAGGGTGACCTCTGATGGCTAGCAGATGGAAGTTCATGGACCGGATTCGTGACAGCATGCATTCAAGGAATACATTTTTATCGGTTTATGCATTCCCTGGCTTGGGAATTGAACCCATGACCTTGGCAAAGCTTTTGCTATATATGATCTACTTTTGAAGTTGGATAATATATATACTATATAAATATAAAAATGTAAATAATACAATAATAAATACAAAATTAAGGATAAAATATAAATAGAATAAAAATTTATTTGATTGAGAAACACTGTACAAATTTAACACAAATACTGTATATAAAAATATATTTTTTAAATTGGCTGAACAAAATAGAGGAAAAATTTATAAAATAAATAAATAAATAAAATAAAATAAAATAAATAAAATACAAATTTAATTCAAAATATATATGCTTGGCCAAACAGAGGAAAAAAAGAAGAACAAAAATAGATTTGCTTGACAAAATGGAGGATTTTTTTATATATATATACAGGTGCATCTCAATAAATTAGAATCATGGAAAAGTTTTTTATTTCAGTAATTCAACTCAATTTGTGAAACTCATGTATTAAATAAATTCAATGCACACAGACTGAAGTAGTTTAAGTCTTTGGTTCTTTTAATTGTGATGATTTTGGCTCACATTTAACAAAAACCCACCAATTCATGATCTCAACAAATTAGAATATGGTGACATGCCAATCAGCTAATCAACTCAAAACACCTGCAAAGGTTTCCTGAGCCTTCAAAATGGTCTCTCAGTTTGGTTCACTAGGCTACACAATCATGGGGAAGACTGCTGATCTGACAGTTGTCCAGAAGACAATCACTGACACCGTAAGGCAACAGAAACATCTCTGGTCACAGATTTGGACGTCTTTGCACTGTATTAAAGCAGAAGGGTCAGACTGACCTCTACATCATTAAAATGCAGTCAGGGAGATAATAAACTAATCAATCGAGCCAGAAGCAAGACAAAGAAGAACAGCAAAGAGAGAAAGAATAGGTACTGTAGAAGAAAAGGAACAACAGACTCAAGCATGTCTACAATTAAAATCAGGCAGTTAATTAGTGCTGTGAATCTTTGGGTAGACAGCGAATCGATTTGATTCACGATTCATAGGTTTTCGATTCGATTCAAGAACGATTTTTGCAAATTCAGAACAATTAAATTCGATTTGATTCGATTCTGCATTCTTTAAGTGCATTCACAGGATTATTTAAATGCTTCCCCTAAATTCTTTAAATGCTTAGTCAGGGGGCAAATTACACAGCAGCCTATATGGTTACAGAACCATAGGTTCAAGAAAAAAAACACATTTGTCCATTGTTAGATCCTAGTTTAATGATGTTATGGCATGACATGGCATATGTAGAAATGTATGTAAGTCAAGATTTTTTAAAAGAGCTTTAAAAGTATTATGTATAGGCCAACATTTTGTCACACCAGGGGCATAGCCATCATTTTAGAAGTGACAGAAATGTCAAATACAATAATTTTATGTATGTATAATTTTTTTTTTTTACAAGGAATTATTTTCTTATCGCTTACTTTGAATTTGCTATAAGAAATCAAATACACTTCTGGAGAATAATCAATCATTTGCAATCTATATTTTTTTCCTAATGGCAATTTTATGATTGTTTTATATACTACAAACAATTATTTAAATTTTCTGCACAGAATAAGGTAGAAAATATACTTTATAGTTTCTGTACTGTAATAAATGATATGCCAATTAGCACGGCATCATTCATAAATTTTATTTATTTATTGTGTTTATTGTCTTAACGTTTCAGTTCATTCTGCTTTTTATTCAGATTAGCTGCAGATATAGCCTGCCACGTCTTAAGTTCTATGAGCGCGAGATCACTTCTCTTTCAGTACTAAAACTTCTTTATCTCATTTTCATGAAATAAAATGCTACAGTATTTAACTTTTCCTCTCCATCGGCGAATGATGATCCTGAAAGAAAACGCGCCCGATGTCTGTTTGCTATAGCAACAAACGCTACTTTCATGCATCTGATTATCAGATAAACCTTGCGCTCTTATTTCAAGGTTGTTGTTAAAACTGTGGTCATTTTATAAAAATAGTGGAGCGCGTGAAGGAGAGATGCGAGGCACGAACACTGTTCAAGCTCTCCATTAATTCGTGCTTGTAGTAATTTAATGTGTATATATTTTGAAAGCATTGCATCACTATAGAAACCGTGATTCATTCGATTCTTAGCATTTAAAATCGATTACTGTACGAAATCGACAATTCATGATTTAAAAATCCATGTTTCAAAATCGATGCATTGCATCGTCAGGGTTTGTAATCAATGCATCGAGAAAACGAGTGAATCGTTACACCCCTACAAATGAATTAAAAAAAAATTATTTATTTATATTTTATCAAATATAATACAATGGACACTTAATAAGTGACTTCTTCTGTGTCCTTTGATCACCTCTCATCGTCTGCTGTTTGCCACACAGAGCATGTCCAGTTAGATTACTAGGCTCTGGACATGATGCCGTCACCCAATGCTGGGTACACACTAAAAGATTTTTTAAATCTTATAAGATCTTCAAGATGTGAGAGACCACAAACATTCAATTCAATTCATGTTTATTTGTACTTTTCACGATACAAATCATTATGTCACGAATCCGGTCCATGAACTTCCATCTGCTAGCCATCAGAGGTCACCCTTTCCTATTTCATTGACTCTCGCACTCCACACTGTTGCACATCCCCCCGGACTACATATCCCATCATTCATTGCACTGATTGCACTCAGCACGGATTGCACACAGCTGTTTTCACTGATTGCACATTCTGCTTTTTATTCAGATTAGCTGCAGATATAGCCTGCCACGTCTTAAGTTCTATGAGCGCGAGATCACTTCTCTTTCAGTACTAAAACTTCTTTATCTCATTTTCATGAAATAAAATGCTACAGTATTTAACTTTTCCTCTCCATCGGCGAATGATGATCCTGAAAGAAAACGCGCCCGATGTCTGTTTGCTATAGCAACAAACGCTACTTTCATGCATCTGATTATCAGATAAACCTTGCGCTCTTATTTCAAGGTTGTTGTTAAAACTGTGGTCATTTTATAAAAATAGTGGAGCGCGTGAAGGAGAGATGCGAGGCACGAACACTGTTCAAGCTCTCCATTAATTCGTGCTTGTAGTAATTTAATGTGTATATATTTTGAAAGCATTGCATCACTATAGAAACCGTGATTCATTCGATTCTTAGCATTTAAAATCGATTACTGTACGAAATCGACAATTCATGATTTAAAAATCCATGTTTCAAAATCGATGCATTGCATCGTCAGGGTTTGTAATCAATGCATCGAGAAAACGAGTGAATCGTTACACCCCTACAAATGAATTAAAAAAAAATTATTTATTTATATTTTATCAAATATAATACAATGGACACTTAATAAGTGACTTCTTCTGTGTCCTTTGATCACCTCTCATCGTCTGCTGTTTGCCACACAGAGCATGTCCAGTTAGATTACTAGGCTCTGGACATGATGCCGTCACCCAATGCTGGGTACACACTAAAAGATTTTTTAAATCTTATAAGATCTTCAAGATGTGAGAGACCCCAAACATGAGGACAAAAAAATCCTAGATTTAACCGTTTTGCTGCTATAGTGTGTGGTGTGCTCGGGGTCCCCCCCCACACATCAGGATTTCTGATCGTAAATATTCAACATGTTGAATTCGCGATCGGGGCGCCTCCGACGTTCTTCTGAGCAGATTCAGTCACTCTTAACACACCTCACACCACAGGAAAATCTGATAAGATAATCTTTAGAAACATCAAGATAATCGGGACATTACCTAGGATTGTTGGAAGGGGAGAAATCAGCCCAAAATCAGCCCGATTATTTTGTGGTGTGTACCCAGCATTAGGTTTAGTGTAGAACAGGCCTGAAAATTACACTGATACTAAAGTGCAAAACACACACAAGCAAGCTGCACTTTCATGCTCTGGAATATTAGTATGCGCATATGGCATGTTGTATGACGGCTGCATTTCTTGATTTGATTGCTTTATCATCCACCAGGCAAAAATGATATCAGATAATGTGGAAAAGAACAAGTATTCATTTCGAATTTCAATCAAGGGATAGTTCACCCAAAAATAAGGATTCTGTCATCATTTACATTGTTTCAAACCTGTATTTCTGACTTACATTCTGTGGAACATAAAAAGGTATTTTTAATATTTTTTGTCCATGCAATGAAAGTCAAAGGGTTGTTCGGACCCCAGTGTTCTTCAAAATATATATCTTTTTTTGTTCTGCAGAAGAAAGAAAGTCATACAGGTTTGAAATGACATGCAGGTGAGTAAAGATTCATTTTTGGGTGAACCATCCCCTTAATAATTAGGTTCAGGGGTTTGTTTGAATCACTTAGCCAAAGTATGAGCAGTAATAATAGTCATGCTTGCCTTAGCAAACACCACTAATTACTGCAATTATTATTAATAGTCATTTATGTGGTCAGGTCTGTAATAGATTGGTTTGTAACTCTAAACTGCACAAGGACAACTAGCAGTCAGGCATAAACCTCCAGACATAAACGTCTGGCTTACGGTGCATTAACTCAAAGTGTCGCAATACAGCACATAACAGGGCTGCCCTCTCTAGTCACATGCAGAAACTATATGCACGCACGCACACACACACACTCTCAGTATGCACACAATGGGCCTCATTTATCAATCTAATGCAGAAACAAGCACAGATCCGAGCACACACAAAAAAGTGAGATTTGATCGTAGCCACTGCTCACGTCCATATTGATAAATTCCAAGTTTTGCATAGAAACGACCGTATGCCCAATTTTCCATCGTATGTTCATTTCATAAATGACGACCAATGGGTGGTGCAATCATTAAAGAATTCAGTTTATCAGATTCACTCCATCTGTCAGACATCATTTTCACTATGTTTGTAAAACACTTAGTGTCCTGTGTCTTTTCTTTTGAAGTACTAAATGATGTGACGTGAATATATAAAGTAGGTGATAAAGAGACTTGAATGCTTTTGGTCTGCAGTCTGTTCATCAGTTTGGAAATGGAAGTGGGATATCAGCTTTGCACGTTAAACATAGTTTATTGACTTAGACTATAAACAACAACAAAAAGAAGATTCCCTAAATACTAAACCTGCAAATGTGCACAAAGAATTATGGGTATGTTGGTAAATGATCAACAAAGGAGAATTTGTGAGAAAATGAGATAAGAACCAGTGAAATACCTCTAACTGTTAACTTGCTGACACGGGTTTTGCCTCGATTAATCCAGAAAACATCCAGATGGGGAGGGAGCTGGAGAAATTATGGTAGTTTGTACATGTGTGACCCTCTGAGAGGGTCAGCGAGGGAACGTCCAGTGCCATTCAGCACCATTATTACACACCCCTTCATCTTAAAAACTGACTCATCAGTATCAAATAAAATATTACAGTTTAAAAAAAAACTGGAAAAAAAAATCACAAGTATAAATTCAAATATACCAAAGAAGTCATGAATATTTCAGTGTTCTGTTTCCCATGAGCAAAGATGTTAGATTGCAAATCACATACTTCCAACAATGCACCTAAATGAATCAGAATCAAACAAATATTGAATCAAATAAAGTCAAAAATCAAAACAATGGCTTGTGAATCAGAATCAAGTACAATCTGTAAATGTACATGAATCAGAGCCAAACTAATATCAAGTCAAATCAAAATCAAATAATTAAACCAATTCAAATCATTTTGAATTAAATTTAGAGTTTGCAAATCAGAATGAAATTTAATCTGGAAATGTACCCAAATGAATTAGAATCAATATCGACTCAAGTCTAGTCAAAATCAAATAAAATCAAATTAATAGCTTGTGAATCAAAATCAAATTGAATCTAGAAATGTGTATCGATACCAGCCCTGATGAATGGGAATGCTAACTGATCGCTTTCTCCAAATATGATGGACCACCTCAGCCTGTCAGTTTCATTCTCATGCACTGGAATACTAGTATTAGCATGTGTCATAGTGTATGAAGTACTTTTTTTTAATGACTTGTGCTTTATTAAATTTAAGTAAGTGATGAAATCTGCGAACAGCTGTGCTGAAAAACAGTGGGATGGAAAGAGATTTTGGAGCTGGCACTCACAAAAAGGGGCGACTTGGGCTGATTTGAAGTGACCATCTGTGGCATAATGAAAATCATGTTTGTAACTTCGAGTCTCTTCACGAAATAGCATTTATCCACGCTGCCACGGGCATACACAATACGCTGGCAGCTTTGCAATAAAGTGCAGCTTGTTTACCGAGCGAATGCTAAGCGCCAGTCCGGGACACAATATCTCACAAATGTTACTGCGGTATGAAGGTCAGTCAAAGCTTCAGGTTACAGGTCATATGCTTACTTTAATTGCCTTCCTAAACTAAACAGACAGAGGGCAGATGGAAAAAGATAGATAGATGGGAAGAGAGAGAGAGAAATTCATTAAATATTCAACTCCTATTTTGTTCAGTAACACTTCAGTGGAGACGTTAGATTGATAATTGGTAAAGATTCAACTGACACTGAACTGTCACTCAGCCCTAACAATCCCATTTATCCCGAACCCCCCCCCCACATTTCACTCTCTGGTGACGACATGAAGGTCACTGAGACACAAAAGTACGCAATCACTCACGTTTGCAAGTGCACATACACACTTCGCTACACATTCTACAGGGAATGTTGATACACAATTGTGCATAATCAGATTATTTAACTGATTTGATTAACTGCACATTCCGCATGCTATAACTATAACTATTCAGGTTCACTAAGACAGCTCTGAAATACGACCTGGGCTTGACAATACTGTGTGTTATATATAGCTGTGTGCAGGGTTCCATACGACTATGGATCCATAACCTTGCTGTATGACCTGAAATTTATTAAAATAGAAATCTGTTATCTTATATTGTAAGTCTCACCCAGCTCCCACAAACCAAGCAAAAACCAGCTTTACTGATGGCTATCACAGTAAATGCTTCTGTCTATGTGCTAAACCAAGTACTCAATGAAATTCATTAAAATTCATCTTCTTTGCTTTCATTCGGGATTAATGACCGCAGGTAATCTGAGGTTGAAGATTTGAAGCACTAGTGGAGATAAAATACAGCTTTAATGATTTTTCCACATCTGAGAGTAAACTAGGGCATCAGATGATTACAACAGCAAGTAAAGAAATTGCAAGAAAAGTATGTTTCTTTGCAGTAAATGAGAAAGAAAGAGCTGAATATACACTAGCATTCAAAAGTTTGAGATCAGTAAGATTTTCTTTGAAAGAAATGAATAATTTTATTCAGAAAATATGCATTACATTGATAAAAGTGACACTAATAAAAGACATGTATATTGTTAAAAGATTTCTATTTCAAATAAATGCTGTCTTTTGAGCTTTCCATTCATTAAAAAATCCTGAAAAAATGTATCATGATTTCCACAAAAAAACAAAAAAACTATTAATTAGCACAACTTGTTTTCAACATTGATAATAATAATAATAATACATTTTTCATGAGCAGCAAATCAGCATATTAGAATGATTTCTGAAG
>NW_015505449.1:180073-181469 GCF_001515645.1 Sinocyclocheilus grahami | reverse complement strand
GCTTTGCATCACAGGAATAAATTACATTTTAAAATGTATTAAAATGGAAATCTGTTATTTTATATTGTAAGTTTTGTTGTATTTTTATCATATAAATGCATTTATTCATTCTTAATTAATTCATCAGTGAAAATTATTCAAAATGTAAAACATATCTCCACCTCTGAAACATCACAGGTGGGAAAATTATATAAATCAACAATATAAAAATCATGCATTTTATTGATGCTTTTATCCAGTATGTCCAAGCATTTTATCAGTAAAACAATAACAACAATAATAAATAAAAACAACATACTTTATCATTTGTATAAATAAAAATTATTTATTATACATCATTCATTTATTATAACTGGCTATAAATTCGTACAAATAATAAAAGTCCATTGTCAGACTTTACTGGTGATTTGACATATTATTAAAATAATATTATTATGAATTAGCCAAAACTAATTTGATTTCTATCTTTCTCCATTGACATAGATATGGGGATGTGTCTACTGCCAAAATAGCCATCAAGTGGACTTTGGCTCCATGTCTACAGTCACTCAGTTCCTGCTCAGAGCTCATGTAAAGTCCTGGCACTGCTGGACTGCGATGAGCTCTTGGTAGAAGTTCCAGAGAATCTGTCCAGTCTGGGAGGAAGAGCCCTGTTCCTCTGTAACCGTGGAGACAGAAGCAGCGGTGGCTCATGGGCGGCATAGCCAATGATGCTAACAGTGGGTGAAAAGTTTAATGGCCATAACAACACACCATTTACTGCCCGTCATCACTAATTAAGACCAGAGAGGCTGCTGTGGAATTGGCCAGGATGGGGAAACTCTAAATACAGCCACTCTTTTGTTTGTTGAGCAGCTGGGCAGACAGAAACAGTTGACTCAGTTGTGTGAAACAGTTGTGTCTGTTCTGTCCATGTCACTAATTGTCTCACTGGCTGGTGCTCTGGTGCGATGGCAAGAGAGTTTGAAGGCCAAAGTGTTGACACAGCATTTGCCAGGTCCATCTGGAGTCTTTCAGAAAGGTCCAGACCTCCATAATGGCTCACAGGGGGCCGAATCAATGCCCAGTCTGATCTGATTTATTCACATGACAGGATATGACATAATATATAATAGAATTCCAGAAGTGCACAACTGACCCTTTGTTAAATTCCGCCCCTTTTGGTAAAATACTCAGAGAAGCTTTACAAAGAATCCTACTTGAAATTTCAGTAAAATGTACTCATGTACTCATGATTTTAAAGATGGATATTTTTCTCACACAAACGCATCAATTCACTTCAGAAGGCTTTAATTAACCCCCCGGAGCCATATGGGACACTTTTTATGATAAATGGATGCACTTTGTTGTACTTCAAAATCTCAACACCCATTCACTGCTATTATAAAGCTTGGAA
>NW_015505449.1:177938-178669 GCF_001515645.1 Sinocyclocheilus grahami | reverse complement strand
TAACTTTTGTCTAGTAAATTTATATTGTTGGATTTTTAGACACATTTACTGGAAAATAAATTGTATGGGATTTTTCTACCATTTTTTTCATCCAAAACCTAAGTCTAATCACTTTAAAAATTAATATCATACCTCTCCTCAACAAGCCACATGTTCTTTGATAATTTCAGGTACAATGTTTGTGGTTTTATAACCCTACATATTGACTCCTTTAGCAAGCACCACTAATAACAATGTTTGCTCTTCTAAGGGATTACATATAAGACAGAAAGGATAGAGAATATACTTTATACCTGCTTATTCATAGTCCGCAGCTGCAAAGCCTAACAAATCCTCAGTGTTTTGCATCTCATCAACCGGCTCAAAGAATATCAGCTTTAGAGCAAAGCTCTCCCAACATCAGAGTTAAACACCTCAGATCTCCTCATGCCTGAGTGGCATTTCCAACTAAAGGTCTCTGCCAGAGACAGATAATAAAGATGTAGTTCTCCCATGACAGATAGACAGATACTCACGAGGCCTGCAAAAATTTCAACTAAAATGGTTCTAAAATAGCTCAATTCATCCTGAACAGAGTTTGATGAGTCTTTGGCATCATGATTCCCATTGGAGGAAATGAGTCATTATTTTCTGTTTGGTGACACATTTTACACAATTACACATTTCACTTTTAAAAGAACTAAATCTGAAATAAATATAATTCTAAAGGGAATATGCATATGATTTAAGCT
>NW_015505449.1:173216-176106 GCF_001515645.1 Sinocyclocheilus grahami | reverse complement strand
ACACCTATTTTTATTGTTGGCAGGGCGATATGTTATGATGTGCATGGAAATCTTCCCAAAGGAATGCTAGTCAGCACCTGTATCCCATTTTTGTGTGGGAGCAGCAGGGAAAGAGGGGTCGTCGTGTGGCCGGGAGGGATTGCTCCCTGCTCTTTGAGATAAACCCAGACTCATTTCTGCTCTCAATCTCACTGCCGGCAAATTGAAGGACAGATCAGAGCGAAGCGTACCCACAATCGGGACGGCACTCTTCAACAGAACAGCACATTTAATCCCCACAAACCCCTGTGGGCACGGGACTCTTCAGGAGTATGGAATAATATAATCAGGAAAGCCCACTTGAAGACTATGCGGGAAGTGCATAAAGATAGACTAAAGAATGGCAAATGACATTGCCATCGATTTTGTCTCCCTGTTTTGTATTCAATTGACAAAACACACCAGCGACAGTGGCTCCCGGGGGGAGGGCATTGGTGTTGTAAGGTGAAATCGCTTGTTAAATATGTCACTTTTTGCCTGGAGTAATTATCTTGTTAATTATCAGGTGTGGGGGCTGTGATTCACTGGCTGTGAAGCAATCAATTAACAAGCTGAAATCAGTCAGCGGAGCCATGACGAGACAATACCTCAAGAGCTGAATGCATTCAGCTAGCACAAGAAACTCACAAATGCCAAAACGCAGCTCTGGATCGCTGACTTACTCAATCGTTTGAGATGTTTTTGTGTAAAAAGTCTAAACGCTCCAGTGCGAAAGAGAATTTTCATCTGTCGGTGGTTTCTAAATATTTATCCCCGCTTCATTCCAACTTGGCAAAGCTAATCAGCTTCACATGCAGTCTATCAGAATGACACCAAGCTATGAGGAGAAGAAAGTTGAACGCCGACAGACTGTTGGGTTCAAACCACATCAAAGCTAGTTTCCACACCACAAAAAGTCCAAAAGAAAAGAGAACCTCACGATAACATGTAAACAAACCCCATCTGCGCAGTGCTCTGGTGAGTTTGAATGCCCCAGTGTTCATTATGCCATGTGTGAGAAACAGATTGAAGTGCTGCAGGAGCCTGTAATGGCTGTGCTGCCTCTGACTGGGAAGCCAGTCTTAATTGGATCATCAGAAAAGTCCACAATGATGGCTGTTATACACTCCCTGGACTTCAGCTTGGGTATCAGTATGGGTCAAGATGCAAACATTGGACAAATTGCCGGTGGAAGTACAGATGAGCACAGACAATCCAGAAATGACCACTGATTTTGTTGGATATTCACTGTATCGCTGACCATTTGCCCCTATAAAAATCTGAATGAAAAATAGTTATAAAAGTTCTGAAATATACAAAGAATACAAGATGATTAAAAATCTCTTTTGTCCTGGCCAAGATAGGCAGGTAATATTAATTATAACATAGTTTTAAAATAAAATACATAAGTTACAATACAAATAAAATATAAAGCATTAAAACATCTAATAAAATACTAAAGATAAAATAAAAAGTATTGCATTCCTGTGATGCAAAGCTGAACTTTCAGCGTCATTACTCCAGTCTTTAGTGTCCCATGATCCTCCAGAAATCATTCTCATATGCTAATTTGCTGCTCAAGAAACATTTTCATATCATAATCTTGAAAACCGTTGTGCTACAAGATTTTATCCTCAAAAATCTACCAGCCAAGTGCTCCTCCCCATCAAAAGCACTGTGCACTAATCAAACACTTAACATCTCTTCAGCTACATCTGAGAAGTTCAACACTGTAATGGTGATCTAGACCTCACCAGCCAACTTTAAAATCAAAAGAGCATCGGTCTTTTTGACTTCATCCCCAATCTGTTTGAGAGAAATTACTAATACTAAGAGGTTTGTAAGGGAAAGTCTAGCCTAAGTCTAACTCTATCATACAGTAAAACAGTGTGAAATGTCGATAATAGCCAAATGATAGAGATGGGTTTGCAAACTTATGCACACTGGACTAATAAAGATGGTCTTGATCACCAGCATGTCTTTTGATAGTAAAATCGTATTATATCTTATTTTCGATATGTTGAAGTCCTTCACATCTGTATGCCACACTATCTCTTACAGTCCTTCTGACAGTCACGCAGCCTGTCACATTTAGTTATGATCTGTATGGCATGCCAAACACTGCCCTACGCAACTCAAACCACAGTGCGTGACCCACTGATAGTGTGTTGCAGACCCTTTGGCCAACGCTAGAAACACCACAGAACCTGTGTGGTGTGACCCAATTGAATTTGACCTAGAATTTGGTTTCTCTTGGAGCTATAAAATATGTCACACATACAACAACATGACTCACGTCACTCAGCTTTTTTGCCATAGAAACACTATATCCAATTGGCAATTATTATCAATGAGGTTGCCAAACCCTGGACTGGTGCTGGATTGGCATGTCATCAATGAGACATATTTTACATAAAAATGTAAATCTGCTATCATTTATCCAACCACATGTTGCTACAAACCCATATCCTTTTACGCCAGTGGTTGTAAACACTGTTGGTTCTTGTGTCTTGCGCTCAAGATTTTCAGCGAGTAATAACTCAAATATTGTATTGGTAATTTGATGGTGCTTTTAGGTCCTCTTTGGAGCTTAGCAGTGTGAATAACCATCCATTTTAGTTGTATGAAAAAGAGTTGGACGTCCTCTTTTTGAGTTTTTCAGAATAGAAAGAAAACACACAAGGATGAATAAAAAATAATTAATAATAATACAATAAATTATGGCAAAACATAAGTTTTTGGAAAACCTATTCCTTCACTGCACAGCAGTGTGAACGAGAGATTTATCTGAACATGCAAGAATCTCCCGTGACTTAACTGAGATCATCAGGAGACATAAATCCTGTGAAAGAATGGAGTGATGGTGATAATT
>NW_015505449.1:162380-173206 GCF_001515645.1 Sinocyclocheilus grahami | reverse complement strand
ACACACACACACACACACAGTCATTTTCATCTCCAACACTGCCCTGCCAACCATCAAAGCCTGATAAACACAGACATTCTCATGCACACACATATAAGACACAATGAGAAGGGCAGGACAGGCATCTGCTGCTGGCTGTGTGTGAGTGTGTGTGTGAGTGTGTGAGTGTGTGTGTGTGTGTGTACACATTGTCTAGATCACAGTCATTACTGACAGGTTAAAGCTTTTTTTGTGTGTGTGTTTAGTCTCTGGCTGATGTCAGAGGACGTCTGTAGCTGTTCTATTTGGGTTGCCAAGTCAAGTCATGTCACCTTTATTTATATAGCGCTTTATACAATACAGATTGTGTCAAAGCAGCTTTACAGTGTTAAACAGGAAAACGTGTGCTGATAATGCAAAAGGACAATAGAAAACAGTTGGTTTATCGGATAAAATCAGTTCATTGTTGATTCAGTGATGTTATCGTCCAGCTCAGTTCAGTTCTCTTCCAATAGTGTCTGTGCAGTCAAGTCAACAATATGGCCAGAAATTGTGTCCCTCAAATACATTCACATATAAACCGCTATACTGACATACACTGATATATATACAGTAGTCAACATTTGAAGTGGATCAAAACCTTTAATCAAAGTTGTCCTAAAACCTAAAACCAAAATGGGTTCTTGTCTTAGGACAACTTTGATGAACTTTTTTGATCCACTACTACTGTAGACCACAGGGTCAAAAATATCACAAGACTTTCCCTTACAAAAAGTACCATGGTATAGTGAAGGTATCAAATGCTACTGTCAGGGTACTTTGAAACTGTGGTACTGGATGATTAAAATGTACGAACTCTGGTATTTATATATGATACTTGAATCTCCCGTGACTTAACTGAGATCATCAGGAGACATAAATCCTGTGAAAGAATGGAGTGATGGTGATAATTGCACCAAATTAAACAGCTGCCACGAATAGCCTCACCAGGGCCGATTTCGCCTGAGAAAACGTCACTCTTCCCAAACCCGTACGAGAAACAAATTAGGACAACACTGATTTAAGCTGATTCTTATCAAATATTCTTACTCAGTCTTCTGCGCAAAAAAAATAGCTGGCATAGCCAAACTTTTGACTGTAATGTGTAGTTCACACTGCAGCTTAATATGACCAACAATTGCCCACTTATATAGGAAGAGATTGTTTGACAGACATGTAAAGTGACCAAACTGAGTTTGTTTTGTTTTTATGTGTCATTTAGGAGTTTATCTGAAATAAATAATATAGGTTGTGCTGTCTAAGTTTGAGACTGGGCACAAACTAACTTCCCGAACTGGGTTTGGTGAAACAAAAATCATTATCAAGACAGATGAAAATGTCACATTCTCAGAAGTACAGTGATATATATGATCTGATGTGTGGATGGCCTGTGACCTTTCACCTTGATAGGCTCATAAAGCATAACTCCCTCAAGCCCCATTCAAACAGACACACAGACACACACACACACACACACACAGTCATTTTCATCTCCAACACTGCCCTGCCAACCATCAAAGCCTGATAAACACAGACATTCTCATGCACACACATATAAGACACAATGAGAAGGGCAGGACAGGCATCTGCTGCTGGCTGTGTGTGAGTGTGTGTGTGAGTGTGTGAGTGTGTGTGTGTGTGTGTACACATTGTCTAGATCACAGTCATTACTGACAGGTTAAAGCTTTTTTTGTGTGTGTGTTTAGTCTCTGGCTGATGTCAGAGGACGTCTGTAGCTGTTCTATTTGGGTTGCCAAGTCAAGTCATGTCACCTTTATTTATATAGCGCTTTATACAATACAGATTGTGTCAAAGCAGCTTTACAGTGTTAAACAGGAAAACGTGTGCTGATAATGCAAAAGGACAATAGAAAACAGTTGGTTTATCGGATAAAGTCAGTTCATTGTTGATTCAGTGATGTTATCGTCCAGCTCAGTTCAGTTCTCTTCCAATAGTGTCTGTGCAGTCAAGTCAACAATATGGCCAGAAATTGTGTCCCTCAAATACATTCACATATAAACCGCTATACTGACATACACTGATATATATACAGTAGTCAACATTTGAAGTGGATCAAAACCTTTAATCAAAGTTGTCCTAAAACCTAAAACCAAAATGGGTTCTTGTCTTAGGACAACTTTGATGAACTTTTTTGATCCACTACTACTGTAGACCACAGGGTCAAAAATATCACAAGACTTTCCCTTACAAAAAGTACCATGGTATAGTGAAGGTATCAAATGCTACTGTCAGGGTACTTTGAAACTGTGGTACTGGATGATTAAAATGTACGAACTCTGGTATTTATATATGATACTTCAAAGCATATGTTGATACTAAATGTCCATAAAAATGCAGTTTCCACAAAAATATTAAATGTGGTAAACTTATTTTTTAACATTAAAAATAGCAAGAAATGTCTGAGCACCAAATCAGCATATTAAAATGATATCTGAAGAAACACGTGACACTGAAGACGAGTAATGATGCTGAAACTTCAGCTTTGCATCACAGGAATAATTTACATTTCAAACTATATTCAAATAGAAAACAGTTATTTTACATTTTAGTAATATTTCACAATCTTGTGTAATAAATGCAGCCTTGGTGAGCATAAGAGACTACTTTCAAAAACATAAAAACAATCTTACTTACTAAATTATAGTTATTCAGTACCATATATAAAAGTATATATCAACGCACTATGGTATTATTATCTGATATCTTCACTTTACCATCATGGTATCACAGCACAGTTTTGTAAGTGTTCTCATATGCTAATGTACAACTGCGCTGCATTCACTTGTGATAATGAAAGAAAACTGCTGTTTATTTCTTACTGACAACCAGTAATTAAACACAATGCCAAAACCTGCTCTCCTTTTGGTCTCTGTTTTTAGCACAAACCACATCAGAAACCTGTTTTCTGATTACAACCGACTTCCAGAAGAAAAAAAACAAAAACAAAAAAAACAAGTCAGCGAATACAAACTGTTTGCAAACAATTTTATTTGCTAATTTTTCCAGCTCATGTTTCATGTTGACATGATGAGATCTGTCGTATTAACACCAGTCAGAATGAATATCTTACCTCTGTGACGTCTTCTTATATTTTCGCCTGAAACCGAAAATATGGACATTTCAGTTCATGTAAATGCAAATTAGATTCAGTATATCAGGCCACTGGGGCTAGTTGTCACACAGGCATGTATTTCAGCAATTATAAGGTTTTGAGTCAAAAGTCCAATTACTCAAACATGTATTTTACCTTAAAATAGGATGTTTTTGTGAATTTATTGCAAAACTATAATAAACACAATAAATAAACACACTTCATGAATCCCAGGTCACTATTGTCACATTTACATTAAGTTAATTTGTATATATGTATATGTTGTCATTTTACGGTAATTGATTAATTTCACTTTTGTTTTTTTTGTAATTAATTTTAGTTTAGTTGTTTTTTTTATTTTAGTTTTTAATGTTTTTTAATGAATTGTTTTGGGTTTCATAATTCTCTCACTGTTTAAATTTGAATAAAAAAATCAATTGAATAACATTTTAAATACAGATTTTAATTGCATAGCATTTCAAATTTCAAAAATGTAAATAAACAGTAAATCTTCTCAAAACGGTGTCAAATTTGTTTCCATTGTGAAATTTTGTCCCACTTTATACAAAACATCAAGCGAACTCTAACTTTTTCCTGGGCAATAATTTTGGAAATGTTCAATAGCTTTTTTTGTTGCCACATCTTTAATGTATGTGTCTATACATAATTATTATTTTTTTTAAATAAACCCACCCTGAGAAATATTCACTGGAGTGAAAAGTATGACCACTAGCCATTTGATAAACAGGTAATCAGAGTAAACAATTTTTTCAAAATTGTCAAATATAGCGGTCAAGAATTAAAATACTCAATGGATTCAAATGCTTGAATCAAGACGCACATGTATGTTTGAGCAAAAAAGGAAAACAATGACACTTTTATGACGGACATCTGAACATTTGGTCATCTAAATCCAGTTAGCACATGAATGCTCGCTCTGTTTTACACGTAGAGAGGAAGTGCCTCTTCTTTTAAACCAGCGTTTAGTCAAACATCTCAACTGCAGCTGTCCATAAGAAGACAAACGTTCTGATTGGTCAACTTAGATGATGATGACATCACCTTCAGAAGAGCCTGGAGAGACTAAGACACAATCGCTGCTATTTACATGATCAGCGAAAGGAGGAGTGATCTGAACGGATCAGCGACCTTTAACCTTAACTTTCTGTCATCTTCATCATCATCATCATCATCAAAACACCTTCCTCTCTCTCTGCCCATCTAATCTCAGCGTTAGCTCTTACTGTGAGGAATGCCTGCCTTTATTACAGCCTTAAACTTTTAAAGGTGTGTATTTTTCTCAGTGTCCAATGGTGTCGACACGGGTCTCATTTCCCTTGGTGCACAATTAAGTTCTTAATAATCTCAATAAAGTGGGGTTAAAAGGGAAATAAAGCGGAAACAGGATGACTTTGGTTCAGTTTCGCCCTGCTCTTGACCGGTGCCATTATGGCAATGTTAATGGCCCTTGTTTCAGGACAAATAACAGCTGTCTGACTTCCCCATCTGGATTCAGGGACCCCAGGCTGACAGCAACTCCACCGTCACAGCGAATGCAGTTGTTATAAATCTAATACCAAATCTGGAAGATATTTTGCCGTTCATAACAGGGATTAGCATTCAGAGGCTTAATGTGGAATGACACAGTGAAGGATTAGATCAATCCCTGCAACGGCAAACAATAAAATCCCCTTGTGATAACATACACGGTCATTACTGTCCACATAAATTCAGAATAAGCGATTTCTTTCAGTCATTGGCAAGAAATAATTTGCACATGCTAATATTTCATGCAGGTAATAAAGTCGTCCACAGGCATGTTTTTTCTGCAACATTATACTCATTCACATTTATTTCAATGAAACTTGTGTCATCAAAAAAAAAAAAGGCATGCAAGTTTCAGATTTTTTTAGTTTAGTCTATTTTGGTGTATTTATTTTCCCGATCTAGTTTCAGTGACAGATTCAAACAATACATTTCCCTTCTGTAATTCGTCCGCAAATACTTGCACTTTGCAAATATTTCGTTTTAATATGCTGGATCCGTTGGCAGCCTAGTTTTCAAACAAATGCGTTCTAAATAGCGATCGACTGGAAACACTTTTAATGGAAGATGAGGTTGCTTTTGCTTCTGGGACCCGAGCCACACGTGAAGAGGATGTTTGTACTGAAAGTGACCCATTAACCCTGACCTGCATCTCACTTTCACAAATATGTGACGTGACGTGACGTGACATGTGGCCAAGTATGGTGACCGATACTAGGAATTAGTGCTCTGCATTTACCCATCCTTAGTGCACACACACAGCAGTGAACACACACACACCGTGAACACCCACCCGGAGGAGTGGGCAGCCATTTTATGCTGGGGCGCCCGGGGAGAAGTTGGGGGTTCGGTGCCTTGCTCAAGGGCCCCTCAGTCGTGGTATTGAAGGTGGGAGAGAGCGCTGTACATTCACTCCCCCCACCTACAATCCCCGCCGGTACGAGACTCGAACCCTAACCTTTGGGTTACGAATCCGACTCTCTAACCATTAGGCCACGACTTCCCCATGGCATCACATTAGAAAGCCATCTACTGCAAATCACCCAATAAAAACATGAAAAGTACCATAAAAAGTAAGTTTAACTCACAAGAATTTTCTACTAATTTTATTCTTTTATGCTTTGTACTGTACAATTATTTAATTAACTTAATGCTTAAAATAATACTTTCTGAATCAGTTAATTTTTTTATGATTAAACTGTAATTTATAAGCATTTTTATAAGCATAATCATATTGAAATGTATTTATTTACTATTGTTTAATGTAAGATTCTTGTTCTGTTACTTTTATTATGACTCAGTCATCCGCACAATGATTCATTTTTGTTAAAATATAAATTATGTCGCTTTTATACTTCACATTACTATGAAACAGTACCATTATATTGTGTAATTTGTAATGAATTATTTAATTTCTATTATATTATATTGTTTTATTTATATTTGTATTTATATTTGGGTCAAAGATGTTAAGATGTCCGCATCAAAATAAATGTACAAAAGTGATTTTATGTCCATAGAAAACACATTAAATGCAAGTAAAGTGTTTTAAAATAGTTTTTGGAGAATAAAATGTCAAAATTTGGTTGAAATAATGTTACATTGTCATTCAGTGTAACTCAATATTTATGTAAAAATTCAAACAACATGCTTATTCTGACATGTACAGATTAAAATATATAAGAGAACAAGGGAGCATATTAAATGTGAATGTTTTAAATGAGTAAAAAATTCTTACTGAAAAATCGGCAAAACCTAGGATGGTGGGAAATTTTAAAAATGTAAAATTACAACTAATTAGTATTTGGGGTGAAAGTAATTAGTCTTTTAAGATGTCATAAATTGATTTTTTGTTGTAAAAACGCCTGACAAGATTGTTACACTGAATGACATTTTAGTGGGTCTCTTCTGTAAATCAGGGGAAAATATATGACATTTATTTTTTTTGCTCAGAAAAACAAAAACTAGATTGCAATTAAATTAATCAGAAAACTTTTTTTTTTGTTGTTGAGAAAAACAACAACAATTTAAAGCAGTATTACACTTATTGTCTTCATGCTTAAACCCTTTTTCGTCTTTGACCCATTTATATTTTTTCATATTTTTATTTATGTTTGTAGTGTATTATATTCTTGTTTAATTTACTTCATGTGTGAAAATTATTTATATAAGTAACATTTTTAATCAATTTACCTTACAATAATACTTTCCATTATTTCTTAATTTATTTGCAATTTCTATTAATTACAATTATATTACTTTACTCTTTATAATGTATAATTTTAGTTTCAGTTTTTTTTATTAAGACTCTGTTAAACTTAATTTAAAATAAGTACGTTTATACTTCATAATTCCAATAAAACAGTACTATTACTATTGAGCTATTTTGATTTTAGCTTTTTAGTAAAATTCGAATCCATATACATGTTGCTCACTCATGCACAGAGACAGAAAGTGTACAACTCTACTCACAGTCCTCGCAGTCTGAGCCAGATCTTCTCAATCTGATCCGCTTGTAGGTACTTCAGAGAGTTGTTCTCAAAATCCTCAATATCTTTGGTAGGCGATTCCATGTCAAAAAAGTCGACCAGGCAAAACGACATGAACAAGTTTGTATCTGGACAGTATGGATGCAGAGGCAGTTTGCAGAGCAATCGGCAGCAGCAGCAGCAGCAGACTCCGAGTCTGTCACAGAGACAGCTGTAGCACGTCCCTCATCCTGTTCCTCTCTCTCTCTCTCTCTCTCTCTCTCTCTCTCTCTCTCTCTCTCTCTCGCTCTGTGGTTGTGGGCTTGTGTCACTAGCTCTGGTCAGGTGTACAGAGAGGAGCACGTATGGCAGCACTGCAGGGGGCCACTCTCTCCCCCTCATGAATATAAGGCAGTGGAGAGGAAGAGGAGGAGGAGGGGTGGGGATTAAACAACTGCTGTTGATCTCTGTATCTGAGTCTCGGCTCCATGCAGCCACACAAATGGAGAATAAAACCAATGCAACAGAAGCATGGACTGCTGCACTGTCTGGGCTGAGTGGAGAGATGTAAAAGAAAGGAGGGGAAAAAAGAGATAAGAAGAAGTTGAAAAAGGTGGACTTGGAGGAACGGATGTGTCTGGAGTATAAATGAAGTGTCTGAGAGATAGAGAGTTTTGGCTTATATAGTATGTAAACAGGAGGAAAAAGGTAGTATTGTGTTACTTATAATTAAACATTTTTTTTTTCCTGAATAAACACTCATACGTAATACTTTAATATGTTATTACCTTAAGTAGGTGTATAATGCATTAAAACACACTATTATGTAGGCGTGTAACGGTTCTCGGTAAAAAAAACGAAAACAAATACTGAGTTCTCTTTCAAGACTTGCGCTTGAATGGACAAATTCACACACAGGTCTTGGTGAGTTTCCCAGCAGACATAGTTGGTTGAACGTACAGTATCAGTGAACTAGATCCGTGTTGTCTTAAAGTGACAACTGGCTATATACCTGCTGTCTGTGTTTTTAATGTTAATCAAAAAACAAAAGACAAGGAAATCACTCATTGCTCTTGACTGAATAGCTTTAATAAGGATTAAACTTCAATTTATACAGTCAAATATGCAATGCAATTTTACATTTGATTACTTTATTCAATTTCTGTATCTAAAAACTAATGTTAGACCTACCTAAAAAAAATTATTTGTGCTAATGCATGTCGTTAGATTATTTGTTCTTATTTGCTTTATTTTTATTTGACAGTATAGTCCTTTTTCCCCAAAATTAGCACATACCGAACCGAAACCGTGACTGTATATCCGTGATACAAACCGTGAGTAATTTGAACCATTACACTCCTACTATTATCGCTCAACGTCATTGGTTATATTGTGTAATCATATGTTGTAATGCATTACAGTTTTGAAAGTCAATGTGAAATCAACACATAATAGATGTGTTGAATAGAAACGCAATTTCCGTTTCAGCTGTTGGATATCACCAAGTCCTATTTTTCAACCTCCTCTCCAACCACCTGGACCAAAAATGATCACTTTTCACCATCCAATCAATTATAAATGGATAACATCAAGTCATTTTGTTGTTGAATATCCTATTTTACTTCAAAATATGTCTACTTAAATTGTTAAAAATATTTACTTCAATTATGTTAAATAAAATGGGTTGCAAATGCAATTTGATGCTGATTTTAAAGGTATAACTATGAATACAGTGTAAAAAGTAACTGAATTCACTGCATTATAAATAGTGTACACACACACACACACACACACACACATATATATATATATATATATATTGAATTAAATAATGTAAAAAATATTTTAATAAATAATTGTAACCACAGTTTTAATAGATTTATGTAATTAATAAAACACCACCAAAAAGTGCCAAATAATTAAAATATGTATAGTACTACTTATAGAATAACATTTAAATAAGCTTAAATACCATATGCACCAAAAATAAAAAAGTGAATCAACCTGATAAATACATTAAAATAAATAAATAAATAATATATTTAAATATGCATACACACACATACACGCACACACACAATTTCATATTAAATACTTATATATTATATTTTTTATATATGAAACATTGTTTTAAAAGTATAACTGACAATGAAAAGAATGAAAATAAAAAGAGATTTGTATTTTTTTTTGGGTCAGATAAGGTACAAATAATTGAAAACATGCACTTATATGCACAGTGTACTCATAATTATGTGCAATTATTCCCCTTTTTATTTCAATAATATAATGTTCTTTTGACTAAACTCAACCCTTCAGATGGTTTTATGATTGAAATACCCCAAAATACAGTGAAACCACATCACATTCTGTATAGAACATATCAACCATAATGTAACAGTAAGAAATATAAAATTCCAGAGGCACTGATGAACCGTAAATGTCACCGTGCGTAAACACAAAGCAAAACAGCAGATGGTTAGCATAGAGATTGTATCTCTGACTGAAGAACAGCTACAGCTTGACATGAAAATACAAATTATATCATCATAGCAACAAATGAAAACACAATGGCTGGCACAGCAGAGGGAGGACGCCACAACCCACGCAGTTAAATCAAGACAGCATCAATATCCAACTGAGCTTTAGACTAAAGCATTATTAGATGGAATCGTTTTGATGATGGTTGACCACGCTCCATTAGCATGAGACACTCAACAGCACATCTGCTCTGTTTGCATTCGTCTTTGATGCAGATGTGGAGAATTAATAATTAAGGTGATAGAATTTCCTGCTAGACTTTTTGTGAGCTATAGGCAGTGTACTATATTGACTAGAATGACTCGAATCAATGAGGATAAGACCGAACAAGACTCGAAAGGCCATCAGGTGAGAAATAGCAGGTGTTGAGAGATGGGTGAGAGGGGAACAGTGCAGGTGGAAGAGCTGTTGAGAAGTGTGACCAAGATGATGACCACTGAATTCATCAAAGGATTCTGTGGTAACACTGTATTTGGTGATCACAGGAAACCAGCTGAAATAAGATCAGTCCAGAGCTGTGAATAATTCCATTAACACCTGCAGACTTGAGCCAAATACTCCTGTACAACACATCTCACTGGAACAAACCCTACAACACATTTAGTACACTGTTTGTTTTCTACAATATGTTTGGTAATATAGTAAAGCTTTACAGTCATGCAGATAAACATATATGATTTATATGAAGAGAAACGGTGTTCTTGAGACTAATGAATCGCAAAAAGCCAACAGATGCTTTTGATTACCACTGAAAATAATTTCTACTCATCCTTCAAAGTTTACAGTACTGCACTTACAATGGAAACCAAACAAGTAAGCATGCATTTTAAACCTGAAGTATAAGACTGCACAAAAATAAATAAGGTTACCCAAATCCTTGTCAGCTGGGATTACTTCTCTAAGAGGATGAATGTCTGGTTATGCATTAGCACCATAAATAAATAAGCTCCAAGCAAAAAGTTCTTAATAGAGAGTTATGTAACGTCCTTTCTATGACACCAATCTCACGTTAACACTATTGTTATTTTAGTTTTAAGTAAATTTTATTTTATTTTAGTTATTAATTAATTACTTTTCATTTTAATTTTAATAACATTTTTAGTAAAAATTACTGTGCTTTTGTCATATTTATTTTATATATATAT
>NW_015505449.1:154923-161058 GCF_001515645.1 Sinocyclocheilus grahami | reverse complement strand
ATATATATATATATATATATATATATTTTTTTTTTTGGTTTTATTTATTTTTAATTCAGTTTAAATTTGAGTTCAGTTTGAATTTTAGTGCTTCAACTTTGCATGTCAACATTTCCATTTTTTTGTTAGTTTTTTATATTTATATTATTTTCAGCTCCATTTCAATTAACAATAATGTTTTAATAGTTTATTTAACAATAATAACCCTGGTTAACACATACCATTTACATTTTATAGGTATTGTTTCCAAATGCGAGAGCTGCATATATAAAAATATTTAATATTTCTATTTCGATATTTATAAACACTTTTCTCACAGACTTCTATTTAAGTGCATTCCTGTAACATGTTTTTCTTTCTTTTTTTGTTACTATTTATGTTCTGTGAACAATTTATAGTTGACAGAATGCCCAGATTTAATCTGAAATATTACTTTAAGAAACACTTTTGTTTCTGTACATCAAGGATAATTATTTCAATAGATTAAAAAAATATTTGTGTGCAGATGAATCAAATACATATACGTGCCGTATTAAATCTCTGATAGAAACACAACTGCATTATATTTTAAGAAACTATTTTTCCTACAACTCATAATTACAGTAATTATCTGTTAAGACTAAAGCTATTTGTACAGCATGCCAAGAGGGAACTTAAGTGCAGGCATTTGTATGATCCTCTTAGTTCTTTAGTTAGGAGATTCACAGCTACAGTACATAACGTATTAATAACAAGCGATTACACAATGATTATCAATGTTCAGTTATAGTCAGAACCAAAAAATACTATATTCTTCCAGTCTAACAAACATCAGTGCACAAAGAAAAACTGTACAAATCAAAGTAGTTTCCACTTTCTAAGAGCAGGAAAATCAGATAATGGCAGAAGTCAGCATTAAAACTGAAATCACACTGTGAAACTCATGCTCAGTGTTCTAGACAGAGCAATGAACCAAGCTGTAATTTTGAACTATATTAAAACTGTTCATCATAAAAGCTCAAACTTGTTCTTTGCTATGTGAATATCTGGATCAGCAAAAACTCTCAAATACATTTTTAAAAGAACATTTAATTCCAAAATGAATATCCTGTCGTTATTTACTCAACTTCATGTTTCCAATCATTATGCATTATAATAATTGAAAACATTATAATCATTGATTCCAAGACGTACTTTACTAAAAACTACAATTAATTTTACAGGGGAATTTAGGCATTTGAACATTACAATGCACAGTATTTACAATAAAATTAATAAAACACAGTTACATGATGACAAAGATAATCTAAATATCAAAACAGGTTAAATGAGCAAATATACAGTATTGACTGATAAATTAAAAACATTTAAATTAAATCTGCTAAATTTAAATAAATAAATAAATACCGGTCAACAACCGATACATTACCGATATACTCTCCGCCTACGATATAATAATGGCTTAAATTTTGGTCTGTTCCGCCAAAAAAAAAAAAAGAAGAATTTTCTTAGCTTGACAACTCCTTTTCACTATGAATTGCAGAGCATCAAAACCTTTTGTGTTCTATGTAACAAATAACAGCCCACAGATTTCAAACAACTAGAGGGTGAGTAAATATTGACAGAATGTTCATTTCTGAGTGAGCGATTCCTTTAAGGTTTAGGATAGAAACTACACTTCCCTGAATTATGTGGTGTTATGGGTGTTTTAACATTTGGATGTCGTGAGCTGGAGTTTGTGCTTTTTTAAATCAGTGTTGTTGGGCAAAACATGCACAACGCATGACTGCACGGAATTATTCAAATCTGACCTTCCCAAAACAAATATGCAGGTAGAAAGCAAACAGCAACAGCACCAGACATGAATATTTAACAGACAACAAAAATGAAGACCTCTGAGGGGAGATAAACAGTATGCAGTGTGTTCTTCAACAAGCTGGAGTGGGTGGAAGTACAGGGAAGAGATCAGCCGGTCCATAACCAAACAATCAATGCCGTTTATTGCTCAACATGGGAAGAATTCTGTAATTAAAAATGTTCTCTATTTCATCATTCTATTCACTCAATTTATTTAGCAAAAATGTAATGGTATAAATGAGAATGAAGGAAGATGGAGAGAGAAAGAGCAAACGAAGCATATCTGCATTATTAATTCACATTTTTGGCATATCTAATCATGCAGTCATTGGTCTGCCTGTGTAGACTGATGACCTACCGGAATATTCCCTCTTCATTAAAAAATTATTAAAATTTTTCTGTGACTAAAACCAAGTATCGAATTTCACGAGGGAATATTCATATCCATGCTCCCATGCGGGCAGCATGACTATGGTGTTTCTCAATTTAAAACCTTGGAATATTCATGATATACATTTGAGGTTTACATATTTACAAAAATGTATATAAGATTTGTAGTAATAATATTTAAATTAATATTTTATTTGAATGAACATTTGACAAACTATTAATTTTTATATAGGGCCTATATATGTATACACACACACACACACACATATATATATCAATAATATTTAAAATTATTCCTATAAACAGTGTGTGTAGAAATACAGTATATATATATATATATTAGTTTTATTAATATTTAAATTAATTTTTGATATTAACAAGATTGCTCTCTCTTTCTCTATATATATACATCAGCTACATATGTATGTATCATTTATTTAAAATAATATTGTGTAATGAGATCGAGATCTTTAAAATAATAATTAGATATTATTTTAACATTACAGTACATATTTTTAGATTTAAAAAAATGCTTATTAACATTAATATATGTGTATATAAGTTAATGTAATTGTTCAAAAAATGTAAATATAATGCAATTATATATATATACACACACAGTGTGTGTGTATGCATGTATGTATGTATATATATATATATATATATATATATATATGTACAGTATGTATGACAACAATGAAAACCTGACTTCATTACATTCTTAAACTACTGCGTCATTACATACACCTTACTCAAGGGCAGTGTAGAGCCAAAAGACACAAATACAAAGCCGGACTGGACAAGCTAAATAACATCCAGTCAGTGCATGAATTATTGAGTTTTTAATCCCGTCAGCTCACAGTAGGGTCTGCACCGGGCAGGTCAGGTGACTTGGTGGGGGAGGCAGGAGGGAGACCCTCATATTGAGTAACAAGCTCCCTAAACATGACAGCCTCTGGTCTTTGAGATTTGTAGGTCAGAGAAAACAAATACTCTCCAGGGCCTCCTTTGTGGAAGAATAACAGGATAAACAAAGCTTGGGAAAGAGAGGATGCAGATATCTTTTAAAGGTGATTAATCACCCTACATGAACTACCTATCAATACGCTGACACTTAATTGGTGAGCAATCTTCAAATTACTGCATTTGAATAGATCAAATATTTTACTTCACCATTGTAAAGTGATCACTTAACCCTGTAAACTTAATCCTGTAAAGCCTGACAAATCTAATATACATATACAGTATATATAGGCCTAATCTGAGCAAAAAATGTTGGTGCATTTGCTGATATTTATATGGCCAAAAAGTAAGATAAAGTTTTGATAGCTTGCAATGTGAATCAATGAGATCATTATAACTCTAGCAGACATAGCAGACAACTTTGTTTATTTAAAATGCATATACATATCAGTTGTGGTTCTATCAATACCAATAATATGAGCAAAACATGTAGGCCTAATGCAATGCAATGCCATAAAATGATGCTTGAGAGATGAACAAAAACATTCCTCAAAAGCTTAATGAATCATACAACCTCAATTCCAGAAAAGTTGGGACGTTTCGTGAAATGTCAAAAAATCTACTAAAGTATTCTTCTATAGTATTCTATATTTACAAAATTATGTTATTATTATATTAATATTACAAGTTGGTCAGTGAAAATTTTGGAAATCTTTTTCTTGTACTTTTGTTAATTAAAGGTGCAGTAGGAGATCTTGGAAAATGCTAACTTTAGCCTGATAGCACTGAAAGAGAACGTCCCACCCTCCCTGCAATCGCCGTAAAAATGTAAATATAATGCAATTATATATATATATACACACACAGTGTGTGTGTATGCATGTATGTATGTATATATATATATATATATATATATATATATGTACAGTATGTATGACAACAATGAAAACCTGACTTCATTACATTCTTAAACTACTGCGTCATTACATACACCTTACTCAAGGGCAGTGTAGAGCCAAAAGACACAAATACAAAGCCGGACTGGACAAGCTAAATAACATCCAGTCAGTGCATGAATTATTGAGTTTTTAATCCCGTCAGCTCACAGTAGGGTCTGCACCGGGCAGGTCAGGTGACTTGGTGGGGGAGGCAGGAGGGAGACCCTCATATTGAGTAACAAGCTCCCTAAACATGACAGCCTCTGGTCTTTGAGATTTGTAGGTCAGAGAAAACAAATACTCTCCAGGGCCTCCTTTGTGGAAGAATAACAGGATAAACAAAGCTTGGGAAAGAGAGGATGCAGATATCTTTTAAAGGTGATTAATCACCCTACATGAACTACCTATCAATACGCTGACACTTAATTGGTGAGCAATCTTCAAATTACTGCATTTGAATAGATCAAATATTTTACTTCACCATTGTAAAGTGATCACTTAACCCTGTAAACTTAATCCTGTAAAGCCTGACAAATCTAATATACATATACAGTATATATAGGCCTAATCTGAGCAAAAAATGTTGGTGCATTTGCTGATATTTATATGGCCAAAAAGTAAGATAAAGTTTTGATAGCTTGCAATGTGAATCAATGAGATCATTATAACTCTAGCAGACATAGCAGACAACTTTGTTTATTTAAAATGCATATACATATCAGTTGTGGTTCTATCAATACCAATAATATGAGCAAAACATGTAGGCCTAATGCAATGCAATGCCATAAAATTATGCTTGAGAGATGAACAAAAACATTCCTCAAAAGCTTAATGAATCATACAACCTCAATTCCAGAAAAGTTGGGACGTTTCGTGAAATGTCAAAAAATCTACTAAAGTATTCTTCTATAGTATTCTATATTTACAAAATTATGTTATTATTATATTAATATTACAAGTTGGTCAGTGAAAATTTTGGAAATCTTTTTCTTGTACTTTTGTTAATTAAAGGTGCAGTAGGAGATCTTGGAAAATGCTAACTTTAGCCTGATAGCACTGAAAGAGAACGTCCCACCCTCCCTGCAATCGCCGTCCAAAGCCACACCCCCTGAACACACATACGCTCACAGACCAGAATACCAGAGACAACATTACTACAATAGGCTACAGCGGTTCCTAATTCCATTTCTCAAGGTTCCGCGGTTCCACCCCCCTCACCCCCCTCTCTGCACATTTCATATGCATCTCTTATCACGTGCAACATTTGTTCTATTCGATCGTAAGTGCCCTACGAAGTGGACTTCACCGGATATTCCGCCATGATTCCAGTTTGAAGCGAGCATATATGTTCCATAAAAAGGGCATTAAAGTGTGCGAGACGTAAAATTAAATAGTATTTATTTACAGAGGTATATTATGTCACACTTCTCTAGTAAGTTTCATCTGTGTGCGCAGCGCAAATCCATGAAGGAATGTTCCGAAGTGAAGTAAACAAAAGGATTTCCCCTGCTCAGAGAGTAGGGAGCAAAGAACACTGTGTAGGGAGCATGTCAATCGGAACACAGTTCATGCACGTAGCTCACTTCTAACGAGCTGGTTATCTGAATCGGGTGTGTTAATTAGGGAGCATGTCAATCAGAACACAGTTCATGCACATAGCTCACTTCTAACGAGCTGGTTATCTGAATCGGGTGTGTTAATTAGGGAGCATGTCAATCAGAACACAGTTCATGCACATAGCTCACTTCTAACGAGCTGGTTATCTGAATCGGGTGTGTTAACTAAGCGAGACATGCAAAATATGCAGAGCGGGGAGGCGCGAGGACTGGAATTGGGAACCGCATTGGGCTACATCATGTGTCATTCACCGGTGAGAAAACTTTATAGTACAGTTAGTAAAAGTAGTAAAGTGACGTGACATGTGGCCAAGTATGGTGACCCATACTTGGAATTAGTGCTCTGCATTTAACCCATCCAAAGTGCGCACACACACACACACACACACACA
>NW_015505449.1:144106-154724 GCF_001515645.1 Sinocyclocheilus grahami | reverse complement strand
GCCACGACTTCCCCCGCTGTTTTACGTTCTACATTCTACAATACTACAATACTTCCTGGTATTGTAATCTTCCTTACAATACCAGGAAGGAAGATCGGGTTGTTGATGTTTGTCTGCCATTCTCGCTCTGTCTGCACAGTGTGCGTGAACGCGCTGATGACGTATCCTGTCGGCCGAACCGGGTGCGCAGAGGTATGCAAATGGACGCTCTCCCGAAACAATCCTGCTGCGCCTCGCACCTCAGACGTAATGAGTTCATTCAGAGGAGATGAACCTCAGTCTGCTGTGTTACACATGAAATTGCTTCAGAGGAAAGAGGGAGAAAGATTAAGAGAGAGGGAAAGAAAGAATTGAGCGAGAAATGAATGCTACGTAACAACATCATTAGAATGGAATGATGCATGGAGGCATGACTGTGGTGTGTTTTCTAAGCAAGAGAAAAAAAGAGCGTTGCAATTAACCATTTTGATAAGCAACATATCTGTCAATATTTTTTTTCAATTAACCTGCTTTTTAAAAATCTGAATTTTATTTATTTTTATTAACAACATTTATTTATTATTTTTCATTATTGTATATTTTAATATTATTCATTTTTATTTATTAGCTCAAATGGCATTTTTTAAACAATAGCATTTAAATAAAACATTTAATAATACAATTTAATAAATAAAAACATTTTTAAATAGAATTTTTTGCTGTTGCTTTTGGAAATTACTTTTTTTTTAAAAACATATTCAAATTCAATGTAACTCATCCCTCGCACCTCAGACGTAATGAGTTCATTCAGAGGAGATGAACCTCAGCCTGCTGTGTTACACATGAAATTGCTCCAGAGGAAAGAGGGAGAAAGATTAAGAGAGAGGGAAAGAAAGAATTGAGCGAGAAATGAATGCTACGTAACAACATCATTAGAATGGAATGATGCATGGAGGCATGACTGCGGTGTGTTTTCTAAGCAAGAGAAAAAAAGAGCGTTGCAATTAACCATTTTGATAAGCAACATATCTGTCAACATTTTTTTTCAATTAACCTGCTTTTTAAAAATCTGAATTTTATTTATTTTTATTAACAACATTTATTTATTATTTTTCATTATTGTATATATTAATATTATTCATTTTTATTTATTAGCTCAAATGGCATTTTTTAAACAATAGCATTTAAATAAAACATTTAATAATACAATTTAATAAATAAAAACATTTTTAAATAGAATTTTTAGCAGTTGCTTTTGGAAATTACTTTTTTTTTAAAAACATATTCAAATTCAATGTAACTCATCCTGCATTGTTCGTGTTACAGACATAAATAACAATGCAAATCATATTAAACAGAGCTGTTTTATTACTTTTCCAAGCGATCAGACTTTTCAGATCAGATTTTTGTCTGGTGGAAAAACCCACCCATAGACTTCCATTGAAGGAAGAACAAAAGCCATATCATATCATTTTTATTTATTAGCTCAAATGGAACAAGTTTGGGGTCAGGTTTTCTTTTTAAGCAATAGCATTTAAATTGTGAAAAATTAAAATTTTATAAATTCAAATAATATTTTTTGCAATAGTTTTACGTCAATTTTTAAAAAATATGTAACTTGTTTTACATTGTTTGTGTTACCGTCCTAAATGATACTTCAAATCATAATAGAGCTGTTTTATTACTAAGTGATCAGACTTTATTATCCACCTGATGTTTGTTAATGAATAATTTTTTTCATAATAAAAAAAAAATTAATCTAAAAACATTTAGAATGAAAAAACAATCACAGCTCAAGAGATTTGAGCTTTCAAAAGATATAAATGTCAAAAAGAACCAGAACCAAGAAGCTATTTTAAAACCATGGAGAAATTTCCAGGATGTGCAGTATTTCTCGAGGGGCAGTGTGAAGGTGAACGTGTCTGTCATAGAGTAAAAGTCACCTCTTAGTAAATTAGAATAATAAATGCGGCTGACACTCCAATCTGTGAGGGTCACGCTGAATCAGTTCAACTCTTCAGTCACACAATTTCTAGATAAGACTAATGGAAGAGCAGCCCTGCCAATCTTAATATCCTACCCTGCGGGGGAAAAAACACAGAATTCTGCTTAACATAAGATCAGACTGGTCCTCTCAACCACTCACTCAAAGGTACATTACTTTCCTTGCCTTTTTAATTAAGTGCACACACACACCTCATCAGCCTCGTACACACAGAAGTACTCGCACAATTCCACAAATTCAATTGTCTCAATGTGTCTTTGTCTTAAATCAATAATTCACCCAGTAAATTAACAGCAAAATCGACTCATGCACTATACTGTATTCCAGGTTATCTATTCATTCAAAAACCATGCACTGTATCCAGATAATTGAATCAGTGAGCTTAACTCGAGAAACTAACCTATCTGATTTGATTTGTTTACTTAGCCCTCTGGTGCTGTTCAGTTTTTTTTACCTAAAAATGTAATGTTTTGTTTCTTTTTAGAATTTTTTACTTCATCGGAATGTTTCGAAATCTGGTAAAGGTTTTGCCACTTGCTATTTTGACATACAAAAATCATAGATATGATTTGAAAAGATTAAATGATCCTTAACAAAATATTCACACTAGTACTGTTCGTGGTCAAAAATTACCGCGCTGCAAATGAATGGGTGAATGAATGAATTCATCTAGTGGAAACATTTGGTGCTGCGCCCAAACTAAATTTTACCAAAAGCTAATTTTTAAGATATCAAATTCAAATTTGGAACACAACTTGTGTAGATTTTTGGCTTTGGTTTTCACGCAGTTTCAGAGTAATACATGTTTTGGAATATATATATATATATATATAAATCTTAAAATATAAGTATTGGATGTGATTTGGATTTTTAAAATAAAATAAATAATCAAATAAAAATAATTTTTTAGCAATGATGCATACAATTTTTCATACTCACAGTAAAGACTTTTACATTGTTAAAACATATTTTCAAATAAATGCTGAACAATCCTGAAGAAAAAATGTATCATAGTTTCCAAAAAAAAAAAGGTTTTCTCTACCGATAATAAGATAAAAAATGTTATTTGAGCATATTAAATGATTTCTGAAGTTATGTGTCAGTGGAGTAATGGCTGCTAAAAATGTAGCTTTGCCATCAAAGGAATAAATTACATTTTAAAAGCTGAACTGGTATTATATCTCATGCTTCAGATTACAAAATTCTGAAAACAAAACAAAACATGGCCTTCTGACTAAATAAAGATGTCAAAAGCCTGTATAAATGGCAGCACAACTAGCCACCCTAGACAATCCACAATTGTTTTTATAAAATAAGATTGTCAAGAACAACACCATAATCTGGCGACAGACAGAGCACATACGTATTCTCTTAAAAGTAAACTGTACGGCCACTTCTTATCAAAAGCCATTTGCTGTATAGGGTTCTTGAGTTGCTATGCACTAATAAAGGTTCATGATGTTACATTTTAAGGTTCTCATATCAATACATTGGTTCTTTAGTTCTTTAAAGCACCAAAAGGTTTTCTAAATAACTAGAATGTAAAAACTTCTTAGCAGGGTTTAAATAGGTTATCCTTTGTGACCTAAAAGCATTTTAGTTACAGCTGGAACCTTCATTGTTGAAAGCGTGGTCTTTCTCTACTGAGATGCCTGCTGTAATCTGAAATAGAAGTGTTGGTTAGACACCATTGCTCCTAAACTAATCAATAATCCTATCTAGGCCTGCCAGCTGTGCTTATGAGTGGAAAACACATGCACAAACCACTTTATGTGACAAAATCACTGCATAATTCCCACTAACAGAGCATGACCATTCACCCAGTTTCACTCTAAAGTGCTTTTAGATAGCAGCTGGTAAAGGAAAAGTACTTTTCACAAAGGCAGTTAACGCAGAACCAGCATCGATTGATCGAGAGCAGATATCGGCCCATGCTGATTGATCGATTCACCCCAAGGTGTAAGTAAGTGTATGATTCCCTCCAAACCTGATGGCGGTCTTCTCCATGGCATCAGGACTGTCAACAGAGGGCAGGTCATCAGCTAGAATCTCCTCCGGGCTCCGCGGGTCAATCAGGATACCCCGTTTGTCCTTGTCCTTGATCCCGATGCCTGCTGTGATGGCGTTCCATAAAGCATTCTGGGACTTGGAACCTGATGCCACAATCAGAGATCAAAAGCTCAGAGGGGTGTAGATGACAGAATGCAGGACCACGGCAGTGAGAGAAACAAACAGAGATAGAGAGAGATAGAAAGACAAAGGAAGAGAAACACTTCTTGCCAGTTTCCTGCAGTCAAGAGGTGACGGTTTGCCTGGTAAGCCACATGATATTAATGCACAAGTGATTGGGTTAAATAAATATTTCCACAACTGAGTGCCCATGAGCAAAGATGACAGGATGCAGGTCACTTATTTTCAGAGCCTATCCTAGCCTTGAGATGGCACAGAGACAATGTGAATGATTTCTAACAGCTCTCACTGCTGTTATGATTACAGATCGGTGTGTTTGATCAATGGAGACTGTCAAATTTAGTGTGTCACCCTGTTTCCTCACTGCACAGGAAACAATTTTAAAGCAACAAAGTTTCAATCATGTATTTGATTGCACATACTCACGTGCGAATCGTGCCAGAGGTCTCGCACTGCTCTCTCCGGTTTCATTCGCCACTGTGGAGAGAAAGAACGAAACACACGGATGGATGAGTGATGTAGAGCTTTCTTCAGCAATCACGATGACTCACCAGAAAGCGGCTTTCTCACCACAAATCTCAAGTTTGCTCTCAGACAGATTTTTCGCAAACAGTCATGAAAGGATGAAATTACTTTTCAGTTTTATGTGAAAATCAATGTTGTTGTTTACCTGATTCTAGCATGCCATAAACGAAACACAAATAACTTCACTCAGTGTCGTTTGCATTTCACTCACGGATATGGTAATGTGATAATGATAAAGTAGATGCTTTTTTGTTACATTTACACAATACAAGGGTGGAATCATGTAGGAGTTGGGCATTTGTCCGCAATGAGAGGCAAATTAAAATAAAACACAAATAACTTCACTCAGTGTCGTTTGCATTTCACTCACGGATATGGTAATGTGATAATGATAAAGTAGATGCTTTTTTTGTTACATTTACACAATACAAGGGTGGAATCATGTAGGAGTTGGGCATTTGTCCGCAATGAGAGGCAAATTAAAATGAGAAATGAGAAAATAAGGAAATCATAAATGAAATCTCAACTGTTTTTCATAAACATGGCTAACTGAAACTTCTGAAGTCGGTTTCACATAGTCTCAAACTGTGCTCAGATTAGCCACGATGCTATGCCATCCACATTCATACATAACGACTATCATATTTACTTCACCTCTTATTTTAGAATAAACAACTGAAAGCAGAGTTGACATGAAACATAACTGAAATCATCTTTAAAGCTATGTACGAGAAACAAAATAGTTCTCTACAGAACAGAAGAGTGAAAAAAGGAAGCAGTTGTGTGCTGTTTGATTTATAGTGAATAAAAAAATCAAGGTCACAGAGAAATGTGTCTTACACACGTGTGACACCACAGTCCTCCTATAAATGCAGACATAAATCTTGCTCTGGTTTAAACGCTTGTCAGGTGCTGAGGGGACATCAGCCATTAGGTTTGTCTGTGTCTACATTAAGAGTTTCTGCTGAAAAAAGCTGCTTGTTACACTCTGCTGTTGCTTTTATGCTTCTGAGCAATAAAACTGTCAAACAGGCTCAGGATGGATGAGTAGATGAAGCCATATGAGGTCAAAGACACAACACACAGCTGTTTTGTTTACATAGAGAAAGTGCACTGCTGTAAAAACTGAACAGACAGCTTCCCCTACAGGCCATCTAGCGACACTGAACTAATTAAGTACTGTTTACTGAATCCACAAGAGGTTTAGAACCCCTAATAACAAAACAGGAGGTTACTGACATTTAGAAACATGTCAGATTAGCAGCTACCAGACTGAACCTGTGGATTAACGGCGTCTGATCTGTGAGCGATTGGTCGTTTTTAATGATTAATTTGAACCAAATCGTGAATCGTTTGTGAAATCACCCAGATGTGAGAGAGGATGTTTTAAGATTCAGAACAAAAGAAAAATGTGAAAACAAAAGGGGGTTAAATACACATTGTATTAAATATAAAAATGTAATGAACAAAGATACATAATCCTAATAAAAAGAAAAAAAAAATCTTAATTTAGTTTCAGTTTTTCTGTTAATAGGCCTACCATCATAATTTATATAATTTAATCCCTATACAAATTATATTAGAAAATAACAGAAATGAGGCTCCTTGTTATTAAATGTACACTTACGAAAGTGTAATGTAACTAATATAAGATTGATATAAAGTTAATTACATTTTTCCAATGTAATATATAAAATAAATTTTATTTGTAATATTTCCAAATATAGGAAATTATATTTCATGTTTTTTTTTTACATTTTTATTTCAGTTTCGTTTATTTATTTCCAGTCAATTTAGTGCTTCAGCTTATTTTAGTCATGCCACGACAACATTTCTCATTTTCGTTTAGTTGTTTCTTATCTAATATATTTTATTTCAGCTTTATTACAGTTAACACATTTTTTGCAATAGATTTAGTTTTAGTTAATAGCATCAACCCTGGTGCTATGGGGAATTCTTTTAAAAGTTGAACATAAATAGCCATTTAAAGGAATGAAAGACAGTAAGAAATACAGAGAAATGATGAACCTTTGAGAATCACACAGGTGAATAAAAGAGCTTAAAGAAAAAAACATTACATGAAAAAAGACGGAGCGAGTGAGAGAGAGACGTGAGGTTGTTAAGAGGGGACTGCAGGTCCGCGGGGGGCACAGGGACACACACACACACACACACACACACACACACACACACACACACACAGAGCAGCGGGCAGCCATTTATGCTGAGGCGCCCGTGGAGCAGTTGGGGGTTCGGTGCCTTGCTCAAGGGCACCTCAGTCGTGGTATTGAAGGTGGTAGAGCGCACTGTACATTCACTCCCCCCACCTACAATCCCTGCCGGTACAAGACTCGAACCCACAACCTCTGGGTTACGAGTCCGACTCTCTAACCATTAGGCCACGACTTCCACCGCTGTTCTACATTCTACAATACTACAATACTTCCTGGTATTGTAATCTTCCTTACAATACCAGGAAGGAAGATCGGGTTGTTGATGTTTGTCTGCCATTCTCGCTCTGTCTGCACAGTGTGCGTGAACGCGCTGATGACGTATCCTGTCGGCCGAACCGGGTGCGCAGAGGTATGCAAATGCATATGTTGACAGGCAGGTAGGAAAGCCAATTAAAACGCTCGGACCGAGCGGTTTGATTGGACGAACATTTCTTGGTCCTACGCCTTCCACAGAATGTATAAATACAGATAAATACATTTAGAGCACTTAACTTAGTGATTGCTATCGGGATGTGAAGAGACTTTCAACCAGCATAACAAAAAAATGTTTCTGAAGACAATCACCTATTGCACCTTTAAATAAAAGTTAAATAAAATGAACAAATCACAGATTCTTGATTTCAAAATGTCTCAACTTTTCTGGAATTGGGGTTGTTTTTGACACACACATTTTCTCATGATTTTTCTAAAAAATGATGTATGGATACTCGAGTAAAGCTAAGTTGCTTCAGTCTAATAAGTATTCATTTTGAAATATCACTAACAATAAAGAAGTTATTCTTGATATAACAGCAAAAAGACACGTGAACCATGGCCTGAAGGTGGACATTTTACAATTACAATAAAAGGTAGTTCCCTTGCTAACAAATATTAACTATCAATCAGACAACATGTAATCATTTTGTACACCAGGTTTTACAGCAAAATTTAGCTCATGTTGATCTTTAGAAATGTTAGTATCAAATATGATACTATGTAGGCTTTATAGGGTTAAAGGGATAGTTCACCCAAAAAAATTAATATTAAAAATGAAATTTTCTGTCTGTGGGTGAATAAATGATGGCAGCATGTCCATTTTTGCATGAACTTTCCCTCTAAAGCTACATTTAAATTATTTACATTTAACCTTTAACTCCAATCACAACTGGATTAAAGTGTTACCAAACTGGCCCCTGTCCTGCCTGGGTCTGAATACTGTTCACCAGCAGTCCTGTTTCTCTGCGTTCCTGTAAGATCCCGCTCAATCTTGCTTTCATTCACTCAGTTCATTCTACTCAATGGGGCTGCGCTCAACTGGAAAATTAGGTTTCTCCACTAAAATGAGCTCTGCCTGCTACAGACCTATCAGAGAGCGGGCAGAAAGCTGGGGCTAAAAGAGAAACGATAATCGAAAGAAAACTCGCCGTTTGGGCGAGATGAGAATGGGACGTCCACCTGTGTACGCTCCCACGAGCCCCGGCTAAAGATCGGAGGCGTGCAAAGGTCAAATCATCCATAAGTAAGAAGAAGTATCAGGGACAGCTGATGTAAGGAGAGACAGACGCTCTCCCGAAACAATCCTGCTGCGCCTCGCACCTCAGACGTAATGAGTTCATTCAGAGGAGATGAACCTCAGCCTGCTGTGTTACACATGAAATTGCTCCAGAGGAAAGAGGGAGAAGAAATGAGAAAATAAGGAAATCATAAATGAAATCTCAACTGTTTTTCATAAACATGGCTAACTGAAACTTCTGAAGTCGGTTTCACATAGTCTCAAACTGTGCTCAGATTAGCCACGATGCTATGCCATCCACATTCATACATAACGACTATCATATTTACTTCACCTCTTATTTTAGAATAAACAACTGAAAGCAGAGTTGACATGAAACATAACTGAAATCATCTTTAAAGCTATGTACGAGAAACAAAATAGTTCTCTATAGAACAGAAGAGTGAAAAAAGGAAGCAGTTGTGTGCTGTTTGATTTATAGTGAATAAAAAAATCAAGGTCACAGAGAAATGTGTCTTACACACGTGTGACACCACAGTCCTCCTATAAATGCAGACATAAATCTTGCTCTGGTTTAAACGCTTGTCAGGTGCTGAGGGGACATCAGCCATTAGGTTTGTCTGTGTCTACATTAAGAGTTTCTGCTGAAAAAAGCTGCTTGTTACACTCTGCTGTTGCTTTTATGCTTCTGAGCAATAAAACTGTCAAACAGGCTCAGGATGGATGAGTAGATGAAGCCATATGAGGTCAAAGACACAACACACAGCTGTTTTGTTTACATAGAGAAAGTGCACTGCTGTAAAAACTGAACAGACAGCTTCCCCTACAGGCCATCTAGCGACACTGAACTAATTAAGTACTGTTTACTGAATCCACAAGAGGTTTAGAACCCCTAATAACAAAACAGGAGGTTACTGACATTTAGAAACATGTCAGATTAGCAGCTACCAGACTGAACCTGTGGATTAACGGCGTCTGATCTGTGAGCGATTGGTCGTTTTTAATGATTCATTTGAACCAAATCGTGAATCGTTTGTGAAATCACCCAGATGTGAGAGAGGATGTTTTAAGATTCAGAACAAAAGAAAAATGTGAAAACAAAAGGGGGTTAAATACACATTGTATTAAATATAAAAATGTAATGAACAAAGATACATAATCCTAATAAAAAGAAAAAAAAAATCTTAATTTAGTTTCAGTTTTTCTGTTAATAGGCCTACCATCATAATTTATATAATTTAATCCCTATACAAATTATATTAGAAAATAACAGAAATGAGGCTCCTTGTTATTAAATGTACACTTACGAAAGTGTAATGTAACTAATATAAGATTGATATAAAGTTAATTACATTTTTCCAATGTAATATATAAAATAAATTTTATTTGTAATATTTCCAAATATAGGAAATTATATTTCATGTTTTTTTTTTACATTTTTATTTCAGTTTCGTTTATTTATTTCCAGTCAATTTAGTGCTTCAGCTTATTTTAGTCATGCCACGACAACATTTCTCATTTTCGTTTAGTTGTTTCTTATCTAATATATTTTATTTCAGCTTTATTACAGTTAACACATTTTTTGCAATAGATTTAGTTTTAGTTAATAGCATCAACCCTGGTGCTATGGGGAATTCTTTTAAAAGTTGAACATAAATAGCCATTTAAAGGAATGAAAGACAGTAAGAAATACAGAGAAATGATGAACCTTTGAGAATCACACAGGTGAATAAAAGAGCTTAAAGAAAAAAACATTACATGAAAAAAGACGGAGCGAGTGAGAGAGAGACGTGAGGTTGTTAAGAGGGGACTGCAGGTCCGCGGGGGGCACAGGGGTAATGAGAGGGAAATCAGAGAGGAGACTTTAGCACGGCGAGTTCGTCAGGCTGCTGAGTGTCCAACGAGTCAGTACTCAGGAGAAGAGGAAGGACTCTTCATTAGCGATAATGACTCCCCCTGGGCAGCTCACACTACTCCTCTAATGTGCTGACGAAAGAAAGTCCCCCAGCGAGGGCCGCACGCTATCACCCATGCCTCCCCTGCCAGGTAACCAGCAAAGACCCCTTTCAATCTGCCCCTCTGAATCTCCATACAGTACATATAGTACATATGTACATATATATGTATGTATGTGTATTTCTGTGTAAATAAATCATAAAACAATTATATAAATTTACTAGTTAATATTGATTC
>NW_015505449.1:111982-143818 GCF_001515645.1 Sinocyclocheilus grahami | reverse complement strand
TTTATCTATATATAACTATCTAAGAATTATACATAGATTTATTATAGATAAATATATTATATATTTTATTAATAATACAGACTATATTATATTTATTTTTAATAATACATTACAATTATGCAATTATAAATACATTTATACATAAATTATAATTGTATTATTATTGTAATAATACTGATGTACATAAAACTATAAATAAAAAAACAATAAATGATTATTTCTATGATTCATAATAATAAACATAAGTATTATTAATATATAAATTTATAATATATACTATTAATATTATTTAATATTATACACACACACAAATAAATATATATATTTATATTATTCTATATAATAAATGTATTACCTCACACACACACACACACACACACACACACACACACATATATAGACAATTATAAGTAAAAACAAATTGTTCTTTTTACAATAATAATGATTGTGTTATGAATATGAATTCATTACTTTATAATTATATATGTCTTTATATATCTATTTTATACACACACACACAGACATGCATTCATCTATATATAATAATATTGTAATGAAATAACATTTATTATCACTACTAACATATAGCTTGGGGGTCTCCATACGGGCTCCACATCTGACCCAGAAGAATTAGTGACTCCTCAATAGGTGCTCTAATGAGGCCCCATCGGTCGTCCTGCCCACACACACACACACTCACACACACACACACATAAACAGGCAGTCCTTTGGGGAAACGAATGGGTTGGGGTTGTTTGTCAGGCAGAGGCAAGAATCAGTAGGTCGTGACTCGTGACATCACATCCTGTCTCCGCTGGTGACCATGGAGACGGCAATCGCAAAGGCAGCATGGGAGATCCATGGGAGAAAACCCTTATCATCGGCCCAGTGCGATTTAAAAGCGTGACTGTTTGTGTGGGCTTCGGTTTAATGATAAACACAGGTGCCCTTGAGAATTCATCCCATCAAACAGAATTAATCTGACAGCTTAGAAGTCACAAAAGGACTCCGAATGATGTTTTTCACCTGATACCTTTGATTTGAGGACAGTCGTGGTTTCTCCACTTCTTCATCTCCTGATTGTGGTCTGTTATATAAGCCCTTGACCTTTTAGGAGTATAATTACTGCCATCCAATGCTCTGCCACAACAACTGTCACGTCACTTTGCCGTTCAAGCTCTCATTGTTCAGCGCCTGCCTAAATCGGCTAACCCTGTCAGAAAAATCAATGTCCTGATGTTGTGTCCCTCATCATCTGACAGGGCAATTAAAGAATTCATGGTTTTTGGAGAACACAGAGCACCGTGACTCATTTTGAACTGAAAAGAAGAAGAAGTTGTTTCTTATGTAATCTAACTGTACTCAGGCAACTCAGAGAAACCCAGAGAGACTGACTGAAAGAGACAATCACTTTGTTGCTTTGCTGTTACTATGACACAACAGAAAACGAAGTTTGCATGCAAGGAAAGCGATCTCAAACTGTCTTGAACCAATTTGCCATACCTTTGTGCTTGTGTTCAGATTAGTGACTCGCTGAGACATTTCTAAACCCTTTTCCGAAACCTTCACATATGCATAAACACAGAAATTTAGAGCATTCATGTGTTAATTTAACCCTCATGTTCTGTCAGGGTCTGAGAGACCCCATGATCAGAACATACTAAAATCTGACGCATCAGGTTGATACTTAACGACTTTGATAATTGTATGAAAACTAATTACAAACGTGTTGACACACTTCAAACATCCTCCAAATATTTGGTTTCAGAAACCCCCAAAAATCTAAAATATTTAATTAAATGGATTTCACACAGTAAGAATCTGATTGGTTTATTTGGATTGGCTTTTTTGGTCCCACTTTATATTAAGTGGCCTTAGCTACTATGTACTTACATTTAAATTAATCATTTGGTACAATGCACTTATTGTGTACGTACATGTTTTTACATTGTACTTATAATTTAAAAATGCCTTCATTTTATTACATCTGCAATTAATTTCTGTAACTACATTTATAATTACACTGTTGACCCATCCCTTACACCTTAACCCACCCTTAAACCTACCCATACCACCAAACCTGTCCCTAACCTTACCCATATCCCACCTCAATAGCAGCAAAAGTTTTTTGCAATACAATATGAACACAATAAGTACATTGTACTTATTTTTTGATGTAGGTACATAGTAGTCAATGTCACTTAATATCAAGTGGGACCGCTTTTGTTTGTTTGTTTTTTAGCTCAAATTGACAGAACAGTACTATATTAGATAAAAGTCAGTCATTGTTCTGTAAATGCATGAAACAAAGTGGCAATAATATGTTTCAACTATGATATTAAAATAGTTTAAATGAATAATAATAATAATAATCATCATCTCCATAATAAACTACAGTTATTGTTTTTTTAATTATCATACATTTTTCTTATTTTATTATTATTATTATTATTAATAATAATAATATTAATTTAATACTTTATTAATATTTATTTTATTGTAATGGTAAAGAAAAACAAGAAAAAGAGAAAAATAATACAATAATTATAAATAATAAAATAAATAAAATATTCATAATTAATAATAATATTATCATTATTAAGAATCCCATTTTTACAATAATAATAATTAAAATAATAAATACATAAAATGTTATCATTAATAAGAATAAATAACACAAATTATTCTTATTATTATTATTATTATGCACCATTGAGGTGTGAACCCTTAAATATAATGCAAAGTTAACCCTCAAGTTCCGCTGAGATTGACATTTGTTTGAGATGAACCAAAAAAAGAGTTTTCTCTAACCAAACAGACTAATTATTGCTTTCAAAAGCCCAAAGGCACTTGCAGCGGCACCATGTTCGCTCACCCAGAAAATAATCTGTGCTGGCCACAGAAACACACATCCACCCACACATACCTGACCGAATGTTCTTACCAATAGTGAAGCTGAAGCCATCAATGCTGAAAGTGGCACTCCGGCATTTTTTAAATCCTTGTTTTTTGGAGCTGAGCTCTGACATCTTCTCCGTCTGCGAGGGGAGAGAAACTCTGGAAACAGACTCCTCAGGTGGGAAAGCGTGCTCTGAGCGGGGACGTCAAAGATCAGAGAGGATCATTAGTGAAGGAAGTCACAGGGTTGCCATCTCCTGCAGGGACTGCATCCCATCTATGAAAATCCCTCTTGAGCTCATCATAGCCTGTTTCTCTGTAGCCTGCCTTTCTTACACTGTAAAGAGCATAAACACACAGATGGGAGATGTTTCTTTAGGAGTATAATTACTGCCATCCAATGCTCTGCCACAACAACTGTCACGTCACTTTGCCGTTCAAGCTCTCATTGTTCAGCGCCTGCCTAAATCGGCTAACCCTGTCAGAAAAATCAACGTCCTGATGTTGTGTCCCTCATCATCTGACAGGGCAATTAAAGAATTCATGGTTTTTGGAGAACACAGAGCACCGTGACTCATTTTGAACTGAAAAGAAGAAGAAGTTGTTTCTTATGTAATCTAACTGTACTCAGGCAACTCAGAGAAACCCAGAGAGACTGACTGAAAGAGACAATCACTTTGTTGCTTTGCTGTTACTATGACACAACAGAAAACGAAGTTTGCATGCAAGGAAAGCGATCTCAAACTGTCTTGAACCAATTTGCCATACCTTTGTGCTTGTGTTCAGATTAGTGACTCGCTGAGACATTTCTAAACCCTTTTCCGAAACCTTCACATATGCATAAACACAGAAATTTAGAGCATTCATGTGTTAATTTAACCCTCATGTTCTGTCAGGGTCTGAGAGACCCCATGATCAGAACATACTAAAATCTGACGCATCAGGTTGATACTTAACGACTTTGATAATTGTATGAAAACTAATTACAAACGTGTTGACACACTTCAAACATCCTCCAAATATTTGGTTTCAGAAACCCCCAAAAATCTAAAATATTTAATTAAATGGATTTCACACAGTAAGAATCTGATTGGTTTATTTGGATTGGCTTTTTTGGTCCCACTTTATATTAAGTGGCCTTAGCTACTATGTACTTACATTTAAATTAATCATTTGGTACAATGCACTTATTGTGTACGTACATGTTTTTACATTGTACTTATAATTTAAAAATGCCTTCATTTTATTACATCTGCAATTAATTTCTGTAACTACATTTATAATTACACTGTTGACCCATCCCTTACACCTTAACCCACCCTTAAACCTACCCATACCACCAAACCTGTCCCTAACCTTACCCATATCCCACCTCAATAGCAGCAAAAGTTTTTTGCAATACAATATGAACACAATAAGTACATTGTACTTATTTTTTGATGTAGGTACATAGTAGTCAATGTCACTTAATATCAAGTGGGACCGCTTTTGTTTGTTTGTTTTTTAGCTCAAATTGACAGAACAGTACTATATTAGATAAAAGTCAGTCATTGTTCTGTAAATGCATGAAACAAAGTGGCAATAATATGTTTCAACTATGATATTAAAATAGTTTAAATGAATAATAATAATAATAATCATCATCTCCATAATAAACTACAGTTATTGTTTTTTTAATTATCATACATTTTTCTTATTTTATTATTATTATTATTATTAATAATAATAATATTAATTTAATACTTTATTAATATTTATTTTATTGTAATGGTAAAGAAAAACAAGAAAAAGAGAAAAATAATACAATAATTATAAATAATAAAATAAATAAAATATTCATAATTAATAATAATATTATCATTATTAAGAATCCCATTTTTACAATAATAATAATTAAAATAATAAATACATAAAATGTTATCATTAATAAGAATAAATAACACAAATTATTCTTATTATTATTATTATTATGCACCATTGAGGTGTGAACCCTTAAATATAATGCAAAGTTAACCCTCAAGTTCCGCTGAGATTGACATTTGTTTGAGATGAACCAAAAAAAGAGTTTTCTCTAACCAAACAGACTAATTATTGCTTTCAAAAGCCCAAAGGCACTTGCAGCGGCACCATGTTCGCTCACCCAGAAAATAATCTGTGCTGGCCACAGAAACACACATCCACCCACACATACCTGACCGAATGTTCTTACCAATAGTGAAGCTGAAGCCATCAAAGCTGAAAGTGGCACTCCGGCATTTTTTAAATCCTTGTTTTTTGGAGCTGAGCTCTGACATCTTCTCCGTCTGCGAGGGGAGAGAAACTCTGGAAACAGACTCCTCAGGTGGGAAAGCGTGCTCTGAGCGGGGACGTCAAAGATCAGAGAGGATCATTAGTGAAGGAAGTCACAGGGTTGCCATCTCCTGCAGGGACTGCATCCCATCTATGAAAATCCCTCTTGAGCTCATCATATAGCCTGTTTCTCTGTAGCCTGCCTTTCTTACACTGTAAAGAGCATAAACACACAGATGGGAGATGTTTCTCTCTCTCTCTCCCCCCCTCCCGCTCACACTGTGACCCTTCCCACTGCTAAACTACTGTATGCTTGGTTACAGACTCTCTCTCATTCACTATCACCCTCACTCACCCATTTACTTGAGCGCTAAGCATATATGCATTCACTGATCTGAGTCAGTGATACACACTGATGTTTATTCATGGTCGCGTGTGCCTTCTTCAAACCTGTGTGGTTACTGTACATGTGGGTGTGTACAGGCACATACGGTGCAAGTGCTATTGCAAAAGGGCAACCTTTTTACGATGTTTAAACGAAACACTCTGCCAGAAATGCAGGCAGGATGAGATACAATTAAGGTTATGGAGGGTTATGCTGTCAAAAACTGAATTACAATTTGTTTACAAGTTCCCATTAAAGGGATAGCTAACGCAAAAAATTACAAAGTTACAGTACATTTTAAAAGTCAATAGCTCTTTCCATCCACCTATTTTTATGCAAATTATGGGATATTGCAAAAAATACACGGGATGGAAATGTGCATAAAATATATACTGAGATGGATATTTTTTTTTTTATCTGATAAGAATACATGCGCATAAACTACTTACAGAATAAATCCCTCAACACGCAACAAAAACTCACGTGACAGATAACATGACAGCGTTTATTACGTTTCACCTGCATGCTATGTACAAAAAAAGAGCCACGGGCCTTTTTTTTTTTACCTTCACTCAGAAATTGCTAGATTTCACAAATAATTATAAAGAAATGGCAAGTAACACACTGAATTAAACATTACATTTTGAAGACGTAAAGACTGAAATAGTAGCTATTTTCTTGTAAAACATACTCCAATAATCATTTTTATTTTTACAACTTCAAAAAGTCTTTTTTGTTTTTGTTCAGTGTACTATCAAGGTGGAGAAACAAGTTAATTTGTAAATTCTCAATATATTTATATTTAGCTATGCGAATAATACGTTAATTGGTTTAATAGCACAGATATTTGAGTGAGACTCTATTGCCCCCTTAAATAAGGATATTTGTTTCTGCCACAGTAAAACAACAATGTAAAATGGATGCTGCATTTAGCACAAGATGGCCAAGAATTAGCATCTGCATTTACATACTTGAGTATATTTCTGGTCCACTTAATGCTGAAATAACAGACTTATTTGATCCAGTTACACACATTTCTTACTATATTTCAAAACAGATCTTTAAACAGGATTTTGAGCTCATTTGAGTGATGCAACCATTCACTGGTGTTAAGTTACAACCCTGTGGCACTTCAATTCACTCACTGATTAGCCCTTGTGATCTGAAAACCACATACACGGCTGAAGCATCAGCCATTCTGCATCTCTATTTAAAGTCTTGAATTACATTATCAAGAGACATTTACATTCATGAACCCATCTAATATCCGGAGATCTAGTATTAGCCCTGTAGCTTTTGTTAGAATAGATTGGACTGGATATTCCAGTAGTGTGGTAGAGGGGTTCTGAACACCTGTTCAGATTTTACTGATGTAAATTCTGATTTTAAAACATAGCACCTGTTAAATTGCTGTATGGACATATACGCGACTCTCTCACATGACTGCAGTGTGATCTACCTCAAGCACACCAGCTGAGTGGACGTTCCCATTCAGCTGTTTTTGAGTACCTGTTTTACAAATCCCCCCCTCACCCACCTGCACAGAAAACAGAGACCAAAGTACGGCGTCATTACCCAGAAACACCTGCTGTAAACCTGCCGAGATTCAAATCTGAGAGTGATGATTCTGCATGCGGCTCTCTCTCTTTCGCACAAAGCTCACACACCTTTACCTGATGTGTGTTTACACCCTTGCACTATTTATAGATTTACACATACACATGTGAAAATTTACCCACACCTTTAATTCAAAGAGTCATAGAGAGAGAGAAATAGTTATTTCTGGGTCATTAAAGGGTTACTTGAGCCAGAAATGATAATCCTGTCATAATTTATCCACCCTCATGTCTTTCCAAACCTGAAAATCTTGCTTTCTTCAGAAGAACACAAACAAAACAAAAAAGACCTGATAAAAATTATGACATTAAAATTGGGCAGACCAAAAATATGTTTTGAAATCAAATATATTACGAAATTTAAATCTTAAAATCTAGATAGATAAACAAATAAATGTGTATATAAAGATGTGCTCATAATGTTTAAATATTGAATATTAAACATTTTAAAAATGTTTTATATATCCTATACAAAACATTTTTTAAATGTTTTATATATCCTATACCTATTTTATATATTATATTAAAATATGAAATTATCATTTTTATTATAAACATTGTAAAAACCAAACATTTATCATTTATAATTATAACTGATACATAAAAATGATTACATTACAAGTAGTTCTTCTCATTTCCATGTTTGCTTATTTAAACTTGCTGTGTCGTGATTTGTTATGAAACATGAGAGTGATGAGATGCAAGACAGTGTTTGGAGAGGGGAAGATATATATGAGAATAACAGCATATATGTCCTTCTGTTCATTGCATAAAGTTTTTTTTCTATAGCATCAGTAGAAAAGTTCATGCACACACACACACACACACACACACTGTTTTTGACATTTTTGTACCTCAACCGTATCAGATTCCATTCACCATCATTATATGGAGAACACCGGCATGAACATTCTTCAAAATACCTCTCGCAGAAATCTATTAAAGAAAAAAAACAATCTGTATGAGTTTGGAACATCATTAGGACTAGCAAATGATGACAGAAGTTTTTGTTTTAAAGGTTATATATGGTGATCTTAAAATTTGATTGTACACTCTAAAAAATGCTGGGTTGTTTCAACCCATTGTTGGGTCAAATATGGACTAATCCAACTGTTGGGTTAAAAAGCTAATTTAAAAATGTAACCAAAATTTAACCCGACAGTTGGGTTAGTCCATGTTTGACCCAACATTGGGTTGAAACAACCCAGCATTTTTTAGAGTGCAATATTCAGGGCTACCTCACACAACTATTTCCAAAGCAAGGGTGTTTTCTACAGAATAAGCTGTATAATCAGTCCATGGCCAGCCACCAATTCACTCAAACAATGCAACAAGTGAAATAAAAACTCAGGGTCAGCCTACACTGACACTCTGACAGAATGCCAGAGAGAAAGATATAAACCTCAAGGACGCTGAGAGCAAAATGAATCAGGTTAACTTCTCTATCTCTGAGTGGGTGTAGCAGGATAAAAGCTTGGTTCATCTGATTCTGAAAAGACCATAGTCCACAAAACCCCACCCAGGACTCTCAGCTCACAGGTTTCCATGGCAACCAAATACCACGCTCACAGGTTAAAAAAGTGCCTTTTTGTGGTTTCACTACATGCCTTGTGCCTGAAACATTCAGAATATGTACAGCTGTTAGCACTCCAGTCAGAGATGTGTGGTTGGTTACATTTGTTTGGTGAGGCAATTGTGTTGCAGATAAGACTGAAAGAAACACAAATCAGCAATGAGATCTCAACAGTTTCTCTAAGACAGCAATGAGATTCAATGGAGAACAAGTAGAGACTTTTCCATCAGAAAAAAGATCATACAAATCCCATGTATCTCCTCTAGAGCAAACTTCCAAGGGAGACTTAAAGGGATAGATTCTTCTGTTGATCACAAAAGAAGATATTTTGAAGAATGTTGGTAACCAAACAGTTGATGGTGGCCATTGACTTACATAGTATGAAAAAAAAAATACTATGGAAGTCAATAGCTACTGTCGAATGTCTGGTTATCAACATTCTTCAAAATATCTTCTTTGTGTTCAGCAGAAGAAAGAAACTCATACAGGTTTGGAACAACTTGAGGGGGACAAATGATGACATAAATTTCATTTTTGGTTGAACTGTTCCTTTAAAATTATTTAAAACATAAAAGTTTATAAAAAATATTAATTAAATATTAATTTAAAATTAAAAAAAAAATTGAACATATAATTAAAATAATAATAATATATGTTAAAAAATAGGTGGTAACGAGTGATTAATATGTAATTTTAATCATGACCTTAAACAAAATTAAAATATGAATTACATTGACAAAAATATGTATAACATATGATTTACATCTCGTACATATTTTTAGCATTTTATTTAAGTTTAATTATTATCTTTTAACTTGTATTATTATTATTATTTAAGCTTGTACCATCAGCAACTATTGTTTTTATTAAACTTCTGGAATCAAGAAAAAAAAATTATTGTGATTATTTGTTAGTTATTGATTATTATTTGTGTTCTACAGACACTGCTAGTTTCTCTTAATAAAAAAGAAAAGAAGTTTGAAAAGAAGCATTTTCATCATACAGCAGAAGTGCACAAGATAAATATTTAAGTGAGGGATTCAAATACTTCCCAGGACAATGGGGGGCCTTGAAGCAACAATTTGAGAACTACTCCTCTAGAGTTGCATGGATCTCAATAACGACTCCAATTGTACTTAATTCAGAGAATTCAATATGAACACAAACATTTCTCATCAGTTTCTCCTAATTTTCATCCAAATTATCTGATATGTGCCAACCACATTCATGTTATATCTCTATTCTCATTGTACTATATGTCAACAATTGGTGCCAATTTATATTTCTCTAAAGGAATTCTTGGAGAAACTTCTGAAAAAGCTGACACTGAAGCATCAGTAAGAAGTCTATAGAGTCTCTGGTGCAAACGCTCCTCTGGGAGTTTCCAATTCAAACTTCTGAAGACCTTGCTGTTATCACTCCTGGAGTACCGGCGTATCACAGCTGCCTGAACTTTGAACGGCTAAATCACCTGTAAGTACAATACAAAGGTTACCTGTAAAACAATCCACCATTTTCATTTAAGATCACAAAAAGGAGCCTGAAGAAGTTCTATTGTATTCTATTGACTCATGAATGTTTAAGGAGCTCCTACATCTTATTCCGTGGTGGAGAGAGAGAATAAGATGCTTTACACTCCATCGGTTCCGCTCTGCGCATTCGGCTCTGGTTACCTGCTCATCAGAGTGAGAGCAGCAAACACTTGTAAGAAACTCTATCGCTCCGACAACAGGCCTGATAAACCAATACACTTCTGTTACAGCTTCTGACACGCTCGGCTGCACTCGCCGCATCAAATGTCTTGTTCAAGAGTTTGTATGATTGAGCTGCTAAAAGCCCGGTGTTAAGTTCAAGCAGACTATCTAGCTGGGTTAACTGCAGGTAATGAGCAGAATGCATTGCAGAGGCTGTGATCTGTGTGTCTATGCTGCCCACCTCAGCACTCACAGACACCTCCACATCTCAATTCATGCAAATTTTAATGCTTCATTTCAATATATCTTTCTTACTTATGCATATAATTAATGCTGTCATAATGTCATGTTGGAATAATTATATTTGATAAATGCACTTGAATGCCACTACAAGGTCTATTTTTACAGACCTTATGAACTGGAAACATGTAAATAAGAATTAATGTATTTTAATTATGCCATATACTGTAACATAGAAATACAGAGTTCTGGCATGAAACTCTAGATGACGCAGTCTGATAGGTCTAACTCAATCTGACCTAATGACATCATTATCACATGGCACAGCTGATTGGTTCTCTCCTGTATCGGTAGCCAATGAGCTCGCTGCTCAACATTCAAATATATGACTAGTGTTTGCTGTAGCAGTTGCAGCTTGTTTCAGAAACCCTCCACCTTCCCCAGCTCCACCTGTATAGATCTGCTGCAAGGTGATTCATGTATGCTATATAGGGGTTATTTCATGTATGTTACATTTGCTCACAGCAGCATGTTGTGGATGTATTGGCAGTAGCAAGTCTCGGTACTTGCTCTGCCGCAGCAGCAGCAGTGTAGCAGATCTATTCCGCCAAGACCAAATACATTAACATTGTCATGTACATTCCCATGCCAAACCCTCCGAGAGTTGTCATGACAGAACTGAATTTATTGAACATTTGCCCTTTTTCAGCAAGTTTGCAAGCTATCTGGTTAGATGACAGGTTTTGCTACCACTAACTGATACTGATTATTCACAATTGCTCTTGATTTGTCAAACTAGCGGTAATAGGTTCTTTGATGGAAAGTAAAAACGAAAAACTAAAATATAAAATTGCCCAACATGTTCAATTAATTCTGACCAAAATCACTTGCTGTCACGCCATAATTAAACTTGTAAGAAAAATCTAATCAAATGAGCAGTTGCAAGAAAAAGCAGTTGAACATGTTTTACAATGCTTACTCCGCACTAATAATGTGTAAAACTTTATGTTTTACTACCAAATTATATGTATTACCTAATTAATTTAATTTACATTGAAAATTCTCCTTGGAATTTTCAGATTTTGGGACATGCGAGTTCCTGAATATGATGAATGATGGGCTTCACCTCCAAAGCAAAGCATGGATTTATTATGCATTCAAGACAATAAACCTCCATTTTCCCAACTTGGGACAGTCATGCATACTTTCTGTCACACGCACACACTCTCAAGTGGCCAAGACTGCAAGTGTGGATACTGGGACGGGCCCTTACACCATGTCACACCAGACACAAGTTCAAGTTTCATTGAAATTTTTCTCTGTCTGCTGCCCTTCACATCATAGCTGAGGACAGTCTTGTGCGAGACGAGGAACTGCCAAAGAAATTAAAGGAAATTATAGCAAATAGCTCTCTCTAGGACTAGATATTAGAACTCTAAACTGGCCTAAACTAACCTTAAAAATTAAACATTTAACAGTCATCTGACAAGCTACGACCCTGATTAACCATCTCTGGAGATTTGAGTCAGTCCACTACAGATGTTGAACGTTTGATGCCATGACGTAGAGGAAACTGAAAGTGAACATGCACAGACTGACAACCTGGAGCCAGTGTTGCCAGGGTTGTGGTTCTCCTACATAATTGGGTTATTTCAAAAATTGCAGAGCTTTTTGGGGCTACTTTTATCGCATCCACCAAAAGGTTTATTTGGATATCAATGTGTATTGGTCGTTGGAATGAATCCGCTGAAAGGGCAAGTGAGGGATAGACGGTATGGAGGTGCATTTGATGTCACGTCACAAACCAGGTTTTGCCCACATTAGGATTTTTAAGGCAAGTTAATTGAGTTTGCCACAGTAGATTAATTCCACATTGATGCTTGTGTGTAGATAAAACAGGAGTGAATGTGAAGAGTGAAAGTAACGTGACGTGTGGCCAAGTATGGTGTCAGAATTTGTGCTCTGCATTTATCCCATCCAAGTGCACACACACAGCAGTGAGTAGTGAACAAACACACCGTGAACACACACCCGGAGCAGCGGGCAGCCATTTTTGCTGCGGCGTCCAGGGAGCAATTGATAGCTTTCAGTCACGTGACCGGCTCGAAGACCTGGAGGGCAAAAAAACATCGGAAATCGGAATTGGCCAAGAAAATTGCAATCGGTGCATCTCTAATTGTCTTATCTGTCTTTTTTATTTATCCTATAGGGAACATTAGGGACAAAGTTGTTCTTTAAAAGATGAAAACTGAGAACTACTGGCAAATCTGAGCTTTTGTTTTCTCTATTTGAAACTAGAAATAAATGAGATTACAAGCATATACTTGGACAAAAGTCTCTACTTGCACTATGTAAACAACACAATATCACAATCTGACATTTCTCTTAAAAATAAAGGTTCTTTATTGGCATCTGTGGTTTCATGAAGAACCTTTAACATTCATGGAAACTTTCCATTCCACAAAACGTTCTTTAAGTAGAAAAAGGTCCTGTAAATGTTTAAAATCTACTTTATGGTTCTTTGAAGAAACAAAATTGTTATTTTCTGGCATTGATGTGAAAACCTCTTGGAACCTACAGGGTTTGTTTAAAAGAGATAAAACAAGAAAAGCATTATAGGTAGTTATGAAGGAGACAGAGAGAAAGAAAGCGTTAAAGGACCATGAAGCAAGCATCTTGTCATGATTATGTTGGCACATCCACTCCTAGCTCCTGGGCTGCAATGTCGTGTCACCAAATGGCCAAAGTAATGCCAGTGTTGCTGAGGCAGAAACAGAGCCTGGCGGGGTTATCAGCATTTCTCCTGTCCATCAATGCACATTTTCTCTAAAACATGGACAAAATGTGATCTTACATATGCACATATCTCTACAGTACCAAAGTAAACTTTGGAAAAATACATTGTTTTTATTAACACTTTCAACATCTTGTTCCAACACTGACTTCTGTTCTAATACGATGACATATGGGTATGTGTTTCCATTCATCTTACCAAACATGCTCCAAATGGGGCGAGAATGACTTGAGGGTTTGATTTTAACTTTCAGATGGCTTGGCATCTGTCTGTTTTTGGCAGTTTGCACTGAGAACAAATGTATTTCACACACTTTTTCATATTTTAGCCAGAAATTGTGAACTTCTACCAGTCATGCTGTTAAAAACTGATAAAAAATCTGTTCACATGTCTGAAAAGTGTCAAAAGAATTAAAAAGTTAAGCTACAAGCATGAACCTTGGAGTATAAAGACATATCTTGGGAGTGTTCTAACATTCAAGCTGGCACAGAGTACAACAGGAAGGCACTGCCATTTGTCAGTAGTTAAGAGTCATCAGAGTGGAAATGTAACCCTGCGCCCTTCTGGACCATTAACCATTTTAAGCTGCTTGGATTGTGTTTTTCAAGGAATAAGCCATGGGAAGCATCTGCTTTGCTGGGATTTTACCATGCTTAAAGGGATACTGACTGTTGCAGTCAATCAAGGAAATCCATGGTTAAATTGATAGCTTTCAGTCACGTGACCGGCTCGAAGACCTGGAGGGCAAAACATCCATAGAACTGCAGCACAAGCCTGTCAATTTTCTATCTGTTTCACAGCCGCAAATATTTAGATCACCTCTCAAAATAATTAAAAAAAGGTATGTGAACAAACAATCTGGCCATTTGCAATCCATATTAAGCACCCGCGGCAATATTTCAATCATTAAAGAGTGTGACAAACGTTGTAAAAACACTTAAAGTGCCTTAATATATTTAAAACAGTAATATTAAAAGATCAAATTCAGTAATCACTATATTAATGATGCATAGTTTACACAGGCAAGCAGATGAGGTCGGAATATGAACGCAATCCGCTTAATGGTTAAGTGTTTTCCTTATAATGGTTTTCTATGGGAAACCATTTAACGTGAAACTTTGCACATTGTTTATATTCTGGGTTCATATGCTTGCCTGTCCAAAATATACATAATCAATAAGGTGTTTACTGAATTTCACCTTTCAATATCTGCGTTTTACTACATTACTACTTAATGCAAACTGCATAAAAATAACTGGCGGTCAGTGGAGCAAAAAAAATTCGTTTTGCCCTCCAGTTGGGCGTTCCTATGACTGTGTGACATCACGTGAAAACTATCAATTGGGGGTTCTGTGCCTTGCTCAGTCGTGATACTGAAGGTGGAAGACAGCGCTGTATATTCTCATAAGAGGAATAAAACACAGATCAAATATTTAAATACAGTATGGACATAGTACATATAAACTAGTTTAGCTGAAATCATCCACATAAAACATAGAACAGAATAATAAATAAATAAAACAATTCAAAACGTTTATTTTAAGGCTCTTTTTGGGAATCCCACAGCTGTCAACTGTGGACCCGGGAACATTTTGGGCTTTTCATTCATTTCATCAGGCTTTTTTGGGGAGTTTTCATTCCTTTTTGATGGGTTTCGAGTCAGTTTTAGCCTGGAGATTTTTCTGGGTTCTGGCAACTCTGCCTGCAGCTTGACTTAACAGAAAATGTGCAATGCCTCCTCCGCCATGGAAATGAACAATTCTGAAGGCAATGTAATCACAATTCATATTCTTTTGCAGCGCAAGAAATGAGTCAAAAGAGCCATTTACCATTAATCTGACCTTTCAGTCCCAGTCAGTCATCAAATGATTCTCCCTCCCTAAAGGCCAATCGTGACTAAGATAAAATACCTTTTTAAAGAACACGCACACACACACAAATGCAAACTGCCTTGGCAGTCTCAAAATGAGAATCACACTTTTTTGGGGAGTTTTCATTCCTTTTTGATGGGTTTCGAGTCAGTTTTAGCCTGGAGATTTTTCTGGGTTCTGGCAACTCTGCCTGCAGCTTGACTTAACAGAAAATGTGCAATGCCTCCTCCGCCATGGAAATGAACAATTCTGAAGGCAATGTAATCACAATTCATATTCTTTTGCAGCGCAAGAAATGAGTCAAAAGAGCCATTTACCATTAATCTGACCTTTCAGTCCCAGTCAGTCATCAAATGATTCTCCCTCCCTAAAGGCCAATCGTGACTAAGATAAAAGACCTTTTTAAAGAACACGCGCACACACACACAAATGCAAACTGCCTTGGCAGTCTCAAAATGAGAATCACATCTGCAGGATATAGAATTGTAGGGTGTTTACGGTGGCACAATCAGGGTTGTCATATAATACAAGTAACGGTCTCACATATTTTGAATAGAAAATGAAGCAACTGTATTGACCCATCGTTTCGTTTTCAAGCACCCATATTCAATATACAGTGGTGTTAGAATACCGTACTAATTACAAACTAATGCTGAAAAATAATCACCTGGTCCGACACCTCGTGTCTCAAGTTCCCGCGCAGGCACATTGCTTTATTCAGTGTTTCCTGGACTGGGCTTTTCAGCGACCATAACGGCTGAATTTTCAGTGTGGCAAAGAGCTTGCAGTATGACGGAATGTGATAGGATAAATCTCTTTTTAGATTATAAAACATTCCATGTGAGTCGCGGCTAGTGTAGTTCGATTCACTAACAAGTGATTCATATGAGTTTTCAGTTGAACAAAAAAAGGCAGAATTGGTGTAGTTCGATTCACAAACAAATCACTCGAATGAGACAATTATTTTTATTTAATCAAAAACAAATGGCGCAACCATAATTCGATTAATGAACCACTAATTACTCATAGGAACAGTTATTATTTTTAACTGATCAAAAACACAACACGGAAGTAGTTATTTAGGCCGATTCACGAACAAATGACTTGTATGAGCCGGTTCTTTTTTTAATTTAGCCTACTGCGCACATAGCCCGTTTCAAAATAACTCATATGAGCAGGGTTGGGGAGTAACGGAATACTTGTAACGGCGTTACGTAATCAGGATACAAAAATCTAGTAACTGTAATCCGTTACAGTAACATCGAAAAACAAAGTATTCAGATTACAGTTACATTTTGTAAAAAGTGTGAATACTATCAGGATTACATTTGTTTCATTTAAAAGTAAATAAATTAGTTTTGTGACATAATAATGCTATATTTAGCACTACTTCATCATACAGTAGTTCCTGGTTCTGTTGACACACGTTGACTCACGTGAGCCGCCTGCAGATGCGTGCGAAAATAACATCCGTCTACAATTATTCTCCTCAAACGCGGGATGAGACGCTGCTACAGTAAATTACGATGCTTCCTGCTGGGAAAAACTTTTTCATGTCTGGAAATTTCAGTTATTTTGTCTTCAAAAAGGATAAAGGAAATAACAATGTTGTACAGTGTAAGCTATGCATGAAGACTCTTGCTTTAACAAAGGCTACTCAAACAACTTGAACATTTGCAGGTACGACTAGCATGGAAATAATCATGTTAGCTAAAATGTAGTGTTTGGTAGTGATTTAAAATCCCATGGTGTGCATGACTCCAGTTGTGTGTAAGTTTTCAAGCGGAAAATGAGCTGGAAAATGTAGAAATTAACACGAGAGTCCCCACACCCTGGATCAGTCAATGAAATAAAGAAAGATCATAGCATTTCACATGCGTTTCGACATGTAGGCTTATTTTAAAATAGACTCATATGTATATGGTGTCAATTTTGTGTATAAACCATATTCATTTTTACTTGTACATGTTAAAGAAATAAAAAATAAAACTAATACTAAACTATAGCCACTAGATAGCTTTTTATATAAAAATATATATGGGCTGTAATATCTCGGTGGTGAAACAAGACACGATTTTTAATAGTTTCAAATAGCTTTTACTATAGTTTTTATTAGTTTTACTTTTAAAGTCATAGTTAAATAAAAGTACTTAGATATTGCTTTTTTGACTTTATTTACATATGTAACTTTAAGTAATCCAAAAGTAATCCGATTCCATTACTTTTATATTGTGGTACTTGGATTACGTTACTGAAAACTTTTTTAATGAAGTAATTTGTAACTGTAACAGAATACATTTTAAAAGTAACCCTCCCAACCCTACGTATGAGATATATTTAATTAATCTTTAACATAACGCGGAATCAGTCTGATTCATGAATAATAAATATTGAGCTAGACCTTTTAATGAATAATAAAAAATCCCACTATACCGGTTTGACTCAGTCTGATGAAGAACTTTGTCAGAGCTGTTGAGTCGACATGTGACAAAAACATGTTCTGTCCTTTATATTTTCATGTCTGGAAATTTCAGTTATTTTGTCTTCAAAAAGGATAAAGGAAATAACAATGTTGTACAGTGTAAGCTATGCATGAAGACTCTTGCTTTAACAAAGGCTACTCAAACAACTTGAACATTTGCAGGTACGACTAGCATGGAAATAATCATGTTAGCTAAAATGTAGTGTTTGGTAGTGATTTAAAATCCCATGGTGTGCATGACTCCAGTTGTGTGTAAGTTTTCAAGCGGAAAATGAGCTGGAAAATGTAGAAATTAACACGAGAGTCCCCACACCCTGGATCAGTCAATGAAATAAAGAAAGATCATAGCATTTCACATGCGTTTCGACATGTAGGCTTATTTTAAAATAGACTCATATGTATATGGTGTCAATTTTGTGTATAAACCATATTCATTTTTACTTGTACATGTTAAAGAAATAAAAAATAAAACTAATACTAAACTATAGCCACTAGATAGCTTTTTATATAAAAATATATATGGGCTGTAATATCTCGGTGGTGAAACAAGACACGATTTTTAATAGTTTCAAATAGCTTTTACTATAGTTTTTATTAGTTTTACTTTTAAAGTCATAGTTAAATAAAAGTACTTAGATATTGCTTTTTTGACTTTATTTACATATGTAACTTTAAGTAATCCAAAAGTAATCCGATTCCATTACTTTTATATTGTGGTACTTGGATTACGTTACTGAAAACTTTTTTAATGAAGTAATTTGTAACTGTAACAGAATACATTTTAAAAGTAACCCTCCCAACCCTACGTATGAGATATATTTAATTAATCTTTAACATAACGCGGAATCAGTCTGATTCATGAATAATAAATATTGAGCTAGACCTTTTAATGAATAATAAAAAATCCCACTATACCGGTTTGACTCAGTCTGATGAAGAACTTTGTCAGAGCTGTTGAGTCGACATGTGACAAAAACATGTTCTGTCCTTTATATCTGTAAAAATTAACACTAAAGGGTTTGTCAGTCAAAACCAAGCATCATTAGATCATTAGGATTCAGCCATGAATGCTGTAAGTATTGTTCCCAGGTCTGGTCACAATGCAGCACTTTATCTGTAGCTAAATTAATAGACTTGTTGGGTTATTAAAAAGGAGAAATGTTTTCCATATGTTTAGTTGTTGACTCAACAATATTTTGGAATACATTCATTTGTCACCTGGTAGAAGCTCACAGGCAGATGGCAAAACAGACCAGTTGTGTGACATGTCCTCATCCCCAAAAAACAGCAACATTTGCTTCTGGTGTTTAATTTTAAAAACATTTTTGTTTACTTTGTACAATAAACAATTTCGGTACTGTATTTAAATAAAGTGTAACATCTCCTATCCTGAAGTACAGAAGCAAAACAAGTTGAGATGCACTTTGCTCATTTCCAGACAGTGTCTATAAAAACACAGTTTCATATATAACATTTATTTAATCCATTATATACTGCAGATATACCAAATGTGTTATTTCTGTGTAATACTGTTTGTACAGTAATATAAGTAGGCTAACTAAAGTGGTAAAACACAGTAGATTTTTGTACAAATTACAAATGTTGTTTACAATTAATCTATAAAACAGAAGACTATAAAACAGATGGGATTCGAAATGAGGTAAACCTCTAATTTACTGATTTCACTGCATGCAACTGCTTTTCTTAGTAAAGTGCGCTCTGAAACATACAGCTATCTGTTGTGTCACAATCTGACACCAGAACTTAGTTATGATGGTTCTCTGATTACTTTGCCCCTCTTGAGCACGGCAATTAACTCTGCTCTCATAGCTGAGAGTTAAACAAGAAAACGAGTGTTTCATCAAGGACTATGGTAATTAAAGCCTCATCCCTAGCAATTAGCCCTTGAATCACGGAGAGGAAGAAGTTGCTCAGAAACGCTCATCTTTATTAAGGCCACTGCATGCCAAACATGAATAAAGCGTAATTGTCTTCTGTCATTATCCCAGTCAGCCACGTGAAAATGCTTAAAGGGGTCATATGATGCAATTTCAAGTTTTCCTTTCTCTTTGGAGTGTTTTGCACATCGTGTGTGTGTGTGTGTGTGTGCGTGCGCGTGTGTGTGTGTGTGTGTGACAGAGAGTGAGAGAGAGAGAGTAACATCACAGTGGAGTCAGCTGTCTTAACCGTGGCTTGTGTACTGCAAACACATACCAGCTTCATCACTGTGTCTGTCACGCGACTCTGTTCCCCTTTCGGGCTCTGTCTTTACATTTATTTTGAAAGATGAAGCTCGCGATTATGGTAAGGGGCGTTACATTTCCGACGAGTGCTTGCGGTGTTCGGCCAATCACAATGCACTGGATCAGCTGGCCAATCAGAGCAAACTGCACTTGTCGGAAGGAGGGACTTTGTAGGAAACTACGTGTTTGAGAGAGGCGGGGCATAGAGGACCTACAATAATGTACAGTATTTGAAAAATAATGTGTTTTTTGAACATTAAAGCATGTCAACATATTCTGTTACACCAAATACACAAAATAATGATCTTTAAAAAAGCATCATATGACCCCTTTAAATATTTTTAGAATGTGTCTACTTAAATATTAATATTTGGAAGTATTTCCTACTTATGTAACTTGCAAAGTTTTTTTTTTTTAAATTGTTTAAATTGCTTGCAAAATGGATTAGAAATGGTGCGGTGTAAAAAATAAGTTAAAATAATCCGGGCTAACAGCTTCAACAAAGTAGTTGACAGGCTCATAGTAATTCTGTCTTTAAGTTTTTACAAGTTTTTGTTAATAATCAATTCCCCTATGAAGAAAATGAATGGGATTTTTATTTCTTGAACCCAACAGTTGCACTCTGTTTGCTAAGATAGAAAACATAGAGCAACAAATGTTATTAATATAAAGTGATGTGTATTTATATCGAATATCTGGTGATGTAAGACACTCATCAATATATATTCATGATTAAGGCGAAATACAACCTCGAATTAATTACAGTATGCTATTCCAAATTCAGATCTTGACCTGTTGATCATCATGACTGCTCAAGGCTCCTTTAACCTCTGACTCTCCTTCCTTCCCATTAATCTGACCGATGACCTTGGCTAGAAGCAGAGTTGACCTTAATGGCCTTTTCTTTTGGTTGGTGGCTTGCAGCAGTTAAGTTGGTTTTTGAAATCAAAGCGTTCTTGTATGTCGCACTGACCACAGGCTTTAGCAGTGAATTCTCCATCTCTGTGCCCTAAAACTTTGACCTCTTAGCTGTAAGGTCTCATTACAGATTCATACAGACTTGGATAATTCATGCACACAGTGCTTGCATCAATTAATCACAAAAGGTGCAGCCATTGGACCGCAACACACAGTGCCTGGGGTTATTAAACCCATCTGGGCACAAACTCTCTTGAAGTTCACTCCGAACTAGCTATGATTAAAATATATGTTCTGCAATGAGCATTACATTTAGAATAAAGTAAAAAAAAAAGTGACCCTGATGATAAACAGACACTGACAAACTAGTTCCTCTTCAGGAACTCGAGCTGCGTCGAAAAACACTAGGGGAACGCCGTTCAGCGTGACGGGCTCTGAATCTCGTGTTTTATCAGACCAACAGCTGGGCGAGACGTCACGGCGGGTGACGTAATGACCAGGAGGCTATAAAAGCACGTGCAGTGAGACCAGCATCAGCTTTTTGTCGTTCAGCAAGCGCTCTGTGTGTGTGTCAGTCTGATATCTGTTTGTGAGTCATATTTGGTGTTGTCTGTCCCGTAGGGCTAGAAGATAATTATGTCTAAAGCACATGACAAGTCACATCTTTTGAGTAGGGGCGAAGGCAGCCAGCGTTTCAAACTGTGTGTTCCTCCCTGCCCGCGTTTCATTACGGGTGCGGACACACACAGTTTGTGCGTTGTCTGCCTGGGAGCGGAGCATGCTGAGTCAGCTCTTGAGAGTGCTGACTGCCCGCATTGCGAGTGTCTTCCCATGCATGCTCTCCGCTCCCGAAAGGCACTCTTTGCGGAGGGTGCTTTCGCAAGCGTTCCCCGCGGCACGGGTCCCGCTTCCGCCGAGGCGCAGCGGCGATTGCGCTCGTGGGGTTCGCAGCTGGAACTGGCGGAGGGAATGGAGACGGGCGAGTCCCTATCTTCTTCCTCACCCTCCAGATCCGGCGCTCGCTCACCGGGATTGGAAGCCCGTTCTGCGGTTACTTCCCCCGGGGGAGCGGGCTCGGCGCTCCGCCTGTCTTCCTCCGAGGATGTTGATGTGGTGGGCGTCGACGAGGATTCGCCCCCTCAATCGCCCCAGTATGAGGAGCTTTTGGAGGTGGTAACTCGAGCTGTGGCCAAGCTGAACATCGCATGGCCCACCGAGAAAATGGCGGAACCGCAGCAAGGCAAGTTGGATGAGCGGTTTTTGCGAGTTAAGCCACCACCTCCGCAAATCGGAGGATATTACCAAGCTCAGGAGGACCGCTGATTTGTCTCTCCGCGCCACCAAGGAGACTGCCCGTGCCATTGGCAGGTCTATGGCAGCTATGGTGGCAGCAGAGAGGCATCTATGGCTGACCCTGTCAGATATGAAAGAGAGAGACAGGGTCTACCTAATGGACACCCCGCTCGCGCCTTCTGGCCTGTTTGGCGATCCCGTCAATTCGGTCGTCGACAGGCCGTCTCGGTGCCATCCTTCCGGCGTCCCTGCCAGCGCTTGCTTCACTCCTTGAGCTGACGCTGGTCTCACCGCACGTGCTTTTATAGCCTCCTGGTCATTACGTCACCCTCCGTGACGTCTCGCCCAGCTGTTGGTCTGATTACACACGAGATTCAGAGCCCATCACGCTGAACGGCGTTCCCCTAGCATTTTTTGATGCAGCATCTCGTTCCCTCGAGGAACTAGGGTTACATACGTAACCTGAGACGTTTTGCTTTAACACAAAGAACTTTTAGAAGATAAATGTAATTTTATTACTTTCAGCCCCCCAAAATATGTTTATTTGTGACAGGTAATATGAAGACAACTGGTCATTAACACAAAATAAACCATGACATTTACACTTTTATCCAAAATGTGTTACAATAACTATAATACAGGCAAGCAATAATCACACTGAAGGGGTTTCACGAGTTCGCACTAACATGTAATATAATTGAGCAATTAGTAGCATATTTGACATGCTGTCCAGAGGGAGGGCTCCGAGCCCGGGATAGAGCCCGAACCCAGAGATCTCCCCCCCCATCCCAAGAATGGGATGAAATGAGATTAAGAGTGAGGTGTTGGGGTGGAGGCGGGATGCTGAAAAACTGTAGTGGAACAAAGGTAAGTTGGCTGTGTATATATGTATTGTGCTTGTTAAGGTGATTAGCTGACGAGCTCCACCTGGGCCAGACTGATTGATTATCTGGTCGTGCTCCTCCCGAACCTTGTTAATGAAACATCATTTATTTTGTGATTCAAACCAACTGACTGTTCATTATCCTGCTAAAAATGTGGCTCAATGCCAAATAAACTTTTTTTTTTCATGTTGTATTATATTCATATTATTATATTATGTGAGAAGAAAGCAGCCACAGAGTGATGCAAGAGACATGAAACTAGTACAGTTACCGTACAACTACAAAGTTTCTTGGGGGAACACAATGCTTTTGCGAGAGAACACGAATATTTTGTAAGATAACGCTCGGTGGGATCCAGACGCTCTTTAATTGTGTTATCAGATCCCTTGGATAGCGCTATATTGGGCTCATCTAGTGAAAGTGAGGACATGGATGTGGTTGGTGATGATAGTGTCAGCATTGAATCCTCCCAACCTAACTCCAGCCCTGCATATGGGGAAATGCTGGGAGTAATGGCGTGCACCACTAAGAGGCTTGATTTAGTCTGGTCACGTGAAAGGCAGAAGCCCACCCATGGCAGATTAGACGAGCACTTTCTGGCCAGCCATGACCTCCCCTAGAACTCTCCCATTTCTTCCCGACCTCCACACGGAGTTAGTGAGATCAAGGAACAGTCTGTATTAAGCCCGGGATACACTGCACGATTTTTGGCTGTCCCAGACGAAAGATTGCCATCGTGAAGCAATCATGGCAATTTCTGTGATCATGGCTCTTAATCGGTGGTCCTATGTCGTACAGTGAGAGAGGTTCAAAGACGGGCGTTTTCCCGGTCTTGCGACCAAAGATAGCCTACGATAGTTTTCCTACTGTGTCAGAAATTCAGCAGGATCAACTTGCCCTCTTCCGCCGGGCACCTCTTCTTTGTTTCAGTGCACATGAAAAGCACAACTGCCAAAGCGCGATCCATCTTGATGTACCGGTATTTGTTTACCACTAGCGCATGCTGATGACGTTGCACTAACGTGTGTCACAGCCATCGCAGTCTACGATTCAATAGGTGTCATCATCGTACAGTCTACATGCTTGTCGTACCCAAGTTTAAACAATCCATGTCGCACAGTGTGATAAAGTAATGATCTTATAGGATTGCTAAAATCGTGCAGTGTATCCCGGGCTTTAGGCTCGACTCAGCACGAGGGTTACGATAGGCGAAGATACCCCCTGTGGAGGAGACGCTCACGAGCTGCGTCTCCCAGGGTGAGTCATCTTCTTTAAGGACTCCTGCTCTGCCATCCGGACCACTGAAGTCTGAATGGCAGGGCGTATGTGGCGGCAGGTCAAGCTGGTGGAGCCTTGCACACAATAGCCGTGTTGCAAGTTTACCAAGCTGTCTTGCTTAAAGACCTACACTGTTAGACATTTCAAAGGGTTTTTACAGTAACTTACTGGTAACACTGTTGCCAGTAAGTTACTGTAATTAAGATTTACAGTAGCAAACTGTATTTGGTAAGGTGCATCGATACACAGCACGGATGTTCACTGGAACTCTTCCACTCTCGCGGATTCATTCCCGGGAAAAACCTGCGGCACTGCCCCTTGGGTTCCATGTCTTCCTCGGATGCGAGCGGCACGGCACGATGCGACAAAAGACAATATAGAACCCATTATAATCAGTGATACTATCTACAATGGATGCGGACAGTAATGTGATGCCCCGGTATATTTCTGACGCACAGATGTACTCCAAGCGCTCGCACTGTTTCTGACACGAAGGGCAAATGTATTTGCCAATCATTACAAGTCTCGTCTCCTGAGAGGGAACGAGATGCTGCGTCCCCTCACCATGCCTTGGGCTTGCCTGTTTTTGTGTCTCCTTCAGACAACCAAGTTGGTGACGTGTTCGGCAAGCGCCTTCTTATCCTCCCGGCGGCTGGCTGTGACGTCATGGGCTACGTGGGCCAATGGGATTGGAGTTGTTTCACATGTGCTTCAGACACCGGTCCTGCTGGCAGCAGTCCCCATAGTGTGCAGGACACAGCGTCTCATTCCCTCTTGGGGAACCATGATGTTTTTCAAAGGAATTCTATATTTCTTAGGGGAATGCAATATTTTTGTAAGAGAACGTAAATGTTCTGCGAGCGAAGTTTCTCGAGGGAACGCAGTACTCGTGCAAGAGGATTTTTCCTCCCAAACTCATATTTTTCCCATAGGCAGGGTTACCAGGTTTTCACAAGAAAACCCGCCCAAACACTACTCAAAACTAGCCCAAAACTAGTACAATCGCGTTTCGAGGGGGTCTCCAGTTAAAAATCACATTCCGGGGGGTAGGGGTTCCCCTGCTAAAATTCGCATTCCAGGGGATAAATTATCATATTTGTTGGTTTGTAAAAAGCTAGATTCTCTGTTTTGACAGAAATCTCTAGAGACCATCCCAGTGCTGTCTCTCCTGTGTATCTCTCTTGATTCTCCCATATCCCTGCTGATGACACAGATTGCCCTTCACAGTGTTTCTGGAGGAAGTAATGAAATCTGTAATGGAACAGCAGGGGTGTGGACCATTTTGGATGCCTGAGATGAGTCCCTGCAGCTGCTAGACCTGCAATTACCGAATCAGAACAACACAAGTCAGGCACTTCCATGCTGTAGTTTGTTAAAGTCCGTGTGAACCAGAAGTTGCTGCCGACTTTATTTCAGAATATTTTGACGTATTTCCAACTGAAATGGAATATTGAATAGAGGGCGTTATTTTAGCATTCCTCCTCTCCATCTTTTACTCGCAGCAAACTAACAGTTGGAGGGGTTTGGTAAAATATATTCTGCCCAAGCGGTCAAACTGACGTCACCAGTGAAGGAATACCATTCCAGAGCAGAAGCAAATGATCAGATTTTGATTAAAGATTAACAAGACAAACAATAATTTTTTCAGTGGATTAACTGGATTAAGACTAGCAATGGATATTTAAACACACTTTAAACACAGTTTAAGGGCTGAGTCGTCCACATCATGTTCAAGTTTTATGGTAAGAGACACACACGGTCACTAAATACATTTTCAGTTTAATGAAAAATGAACTTAATTTCATTTTAATTAAATTTGGACAGTATTAGTGGTTAAATGATGGTGCTAGTCGGGCACGTCAGACCCTGTGTGTTCATGATTGTAATCAAGCATAGATAATTTCTTCCTGTTTGCTAAGTGCTTCTGTTTACCGCTTCTGGCTTATTTTTCTATTTACAATCAAATAAACATGTAACTCATCAGTAGATATCACTAAATATATTTTTATACATTCTCCACCCATGTGCAGTTGAAACCAATGTCCACTAGAGAGCAGACAAGTAAAAGTTTTGGATCATAGAAATGGAACTAAATGCAGAACCGTTCCATTTACATGCTAATAACTTCACTCTGCAATGTAAACAGCATTTTTGATTGCCTTAACCCTGTAACGGTCATATAATTAGGTATAAAATAATTAGGAATAGAATAAGTATAATTTAATTAAAATATAAAGTATATCAATTTTAACTAGATACATGGTGTACACCTGATAGAATGTCTGGATTTCCTCAGTATATAATCGGATTTATTCATGATAGTTATTAAAATATTAATAAGGTAACAGAAAAATGTTGTTTACAGGGCAATAACATTGAAATTCATATTTTAGTTTGGCTAATTGTTAAATTTGATATAAACTGATTCTTTAGAATTGTAATATTTGGATTTAGTCTGACTTTTGTACAGTAGAAGGTTATTATAGTTAACAAAAACCATAATATTTAAAAATGACAAAAACACAACAAAATTATTAAAATTCTAAAATTAAAAACAAAATATACAAATAAAAAGTAATTTAACATATTAATAAAACGTATAATCTATGATCTCAATACTAAAATAATACTAGTACAAGGGTGTTTTAAGATATTGGTTTAATTTCATTAATCTTGCATAGAATCAGTGCCAATATGCCAAATCCTCCTTCAGACTGGCAACATTTGCCTGGTCTTTGCCCTTTGCTTTCACCCTCAGGAGGAAAAAATGGATTTGGGATTTGGTCTTAGCTATGAAGGTACTTAAAATCACAAAACTGTAAAAAAAAAAAACATGTGGAGGTCTTGAAACAGGGGATTGATTGGCAGCTATTTAAGCATGCAGAGAAGTAATCACTAAACATGATGAGATGATGATCTCATTAGAGCTCACCCATTAGCGTTCAAGAAATTACCTTTAATCAAATCATAGAAATGTTCTTGTGTTGCTCATTGCCCGGATAGATCCTGCTAATCTGTTTATTTTTATGACGTAGAAGATTTTACTGCGCAACAGCTAGAAAAGCATTTGAAAAATGCCCCTCAGATGTTTAGCTCATTTTGCATGGTAATAAGAAATTAATGACAAATGCTGTTCATGAAATAAAGGAATCTGCGTATTCTTTAAAAGGTTTATTGAATTTGTGGAAATTTGTAGACTTTTTTGTGCAAGAGACACAAGTTCATCAAGTTTTTGGTAATTTGCAATCATTTTACAAAACAGCAAAAGGTGTAGCAGTATTGCTGTGGTCTTCAACAGTGTAAACTACAGACATCGTGGTAAACATAAACCTGGATAAAGCTGGTTTACTCAGTGGCCTACGTTATCTTTTCAGGTCTAATACAGCTCTATCAACAGTCTCTAATGTGGCGAGAGAGCTCTAATGTGGCAATGCAAAAAAGGCACTTTAAAGCTGTTTTTCTTTTTTTCTCTCAACAGAAACAACAAAAGAAACTTCATTCCTCCTCATTCTACTCCAGCGTGGATCTTCAGCTCTCTAGTGCGCCTACTGGTCACAGGTTCATGTGCAACTCATTCCAGATCATCATTCTGGGTGGACTCGTTAATTATCTGTGGTGGATGAAAGGTCAAAAGGTCATCATTTTCATCTAAAAACTTATGTTAAGTTATGTAAAGACTTTTCATGCCACTCACATGTCCATCTCTGGTCTCGATGGTCTTTATAACCACTTTCTTTGATAGGCTGTCCATCGCAGGTCTGGTTTCCTTCATGGACTCTGCAGTCAAAATATGAATCAAACATAGTCATTTCATCATGAAAGTGTGGTTTTGAGACGGAGAGAAGCCTCTAATTGTAAGTAGTTTTTGACCAATGGTTTTCAACCATTTATTTTTTTTTTAAAGCGAAATATTGTTACTAAACTGCATAGATCCACATATGTACAAAGCTATCAAAATGGGCTTAATTGGAAAACTCAAAATGTTGGTTACTGAATTCATCTTGAATTTCAATGGTTTCATGCAAAAACCATATCTATTCCCTCCGCAAGTAAACATGTATTTGATTTGATTTAATTGGATGCTATTTTAACACAAAATATGGGACATGGGAAACATTTCCTTCTCCATTTAAAAAATTGATACGCCTATTTATTTTACTATCATAATTATTCATCAATACATGGTTGTAGTTGTAATACATTATTTGCATTCAGGATTAACAAAAATATACTGTACCTCGTAGGGATAATGATGAGAGGTTGGGAAATGGTGTGGTGATCCTAGAAAGAAAAAAAGAGAAAACTAATGCATAAAACCCAATGTCAAGTCAAAAACATATTTATGATTATAAATATATAACATATTAATGATAAAGTTGACTATAACTAAATCTATTAAACACATTTTTTGATAGCTGAAATAAAATAAAATATAATTTTATTAAATTCATTAATTTTCAGAATTTATGTATAAATGTATAAATTCATAATAAATTAAAAATTTATATATTAATTAATTTAAATTATTAAAGGGGTCCTATTATGCTTTTTCACTTTTTCAACTTTAATTAGTCTATAATGTTGCTGTTTGAGCATAAAAAAAGATCTGTAAAGTTACAAAGCTCAAAGTCCAATTCAAAAGGAGATATTTTATTTAACAGAAATCACTTTTCAAAAACTACAACGAACGACTCGTTTGGACTACAATGCATATTTACCGACTAATGGGATGTGACCTGTTTGAGCTGCACTAGAGAAGGCAACGAGTGTTATCACTATGTCAGAGACACGCTAGCTTTCCCAAGGCAGACGAACTTAGAGTGGTTACAATCATCCGGGTTTAAATCGCGCTCAAATTGATTTGATTTTGACGCAATATTTACACTGAAGCTGGCAGGCGGCTATGGTAAGGGAATAACATTTCCCGACCAGGCGCCGAGTGCTGCCAATCACAGCACACACTGGCCCAGCTGACCAATCACAGCACATTTCGCATTTCACAAGGCGGGCCTTCATTTGATACAGGAACTATTCGAGCCGTTCATGCCAGACTAGGGAGAGAGGTGTTGTAATAATGTAAAATATGTGAAAAATAATGTGTTTTTCGAACAACCTAGTACGAGAGCCTGTTCTAGTACACCCCCAAAACAAAATCAAGACTTTGTAAAAGAGCATAATAGGACCCCTTTAAATTAAAACAATTACACTAAACAAAAATAAAACAACTAAAAAATTTAAATTGAACAAATACAATTTAAATGAAAACTGAAAATTGAAAAATTAAAGCTAATTTACAACATTAATAAAAAATATAATGTTACATACTAAATAACACTGATAGTTAATAGCATATTTCTACAATTACATCTGTAACCAAAATTTTTACTTTTTCATGATGCTGCATTTTTTCCACTTGGTGTCATTATAAGTCCATGCTGAATGCACGTTTAAAGAAAATATAAGAATCCCAAAACAGAGAAAATATATTTGCAAAAGCAAAAGTTCACCTGCTTTCTTCGCCTTCCAGGAGCTTCCTGTAGGTGGCGATCTCAATATCCAGGGCCATTTTAACATTCAGCAGATCCTGGTATTCACGTAGATGGCGCGCCATCTCATCCTTCATGTTGCGGATGTCGTCCTCTAGATGACCGATGGAGTCCTGGTACCCGGATGCCTCGATGGAAAAGTTATCTTCCATCTCTCTCATCTGACGCTCCAGGGACTCATTCTGAAATGATGGATCCGATCATTTGTAATTCAAGCAGCCATAATATAAAGCACTTTAATAAATGCTAATCAGGGTTATTAAAGTTAATTAAAACCAATAAATAATAATAAAATAAATATGTTACTTGTAATAAAATCTCTGAAATAAAAAATAAAATATTAAAATAAATTACATTTAATTTTAAATATTAAACATTTTAGTACATCACATTTAACTTGATGCACTAAAATAACTAAAACTACAACTGAAATAAAAATAAAAACTATATAGACATATTTAAAAAAAATACTAAAATTAAATGTGAATAAAAAAATGTAATAAAACTATAATTTAAAAACTATAATAGTATTGCAATGATACAATAAAAGAACACTGAAGCTAATATAATTTTCTCCAGTACTTACAGTTCCTTTAAGACCCTCTAAGTCGCAGGTGAGAGATTGAAGCTGCCGGCGATAGTCATTGGCCTCCTGCTTGGCCAGACGGATCCCTTCGTTGTTACGGGCAGCAGCTTCTGACAGGTCAGCAAACTACAAAAAAAGAGAAAGTGCAAGATAAAGAGAAAGCGCCATCTGCCTCTCTGGCTTTTGTTTTCTGTTGACTGTGCTAGTTTCATGTTTGAAGATCTAGGCTAATAGATCAATCGGTCCATTAGGATGATCAATACCATGACAGAGGAGCAGATGGTCTCTAAATCCACACAAGCCTCTACGTCGACCATCTGCCATGTCTTAAAGGGTTAGTTCACCCAAAAATGAAATTTAGGCTGCGTTTTACTCACCCCTGAGGCATCCTAGATGTATATGACTTTCTTCTTTCAGACGAATCCAGTCAGGACTTGAAACGGTAAAAAATTGTCTTTGATCTTTCAAGCACTATCATTGCAGTCAGTGGGTGTTGCATTGCTTCAGTCTAAAATAAGTTAATTAAAAAGCACCCATGCATAAAAAATTAGCATATAAAATACTCACCCTCAATGCATCCTAGATGTATATGACTTTCTTCTTTCAGACGAATCCAGTCAAGACTTGAATCCAGTCAGGTGTTGGGTGAACAAAGACCTCCTGTAGCGAATCGATGCTTTTTTGTAAGAAAAATATTCATATTCAAAACGTAATAATCACTTTAATCTAGCTTGCGCCAGCAGTTGCACACAGAAGCAGTTCCGGGGGAATGAAGTATGAGGTCGGCTTTGCGCATGCGCCGTTTAGAAGTGACGAACGCGGAAACGCAGGGGAGCGATCAAAACAAAACAACGGTCAGGAATTACAAAACGAGGATTTGTAAAGAAGAATGTCAGAGGATTTCGATATAAGCCAAGAGGAGACTGGTTTTCCTTTGCTAAAGTAAGGAAACTTTGCTTCCTTTGATCCTGTAAACAAACGTTGGTTTTCACGAGACTCACCGGCACATGCGCAACGCTGAACTCACGTCATTCTCCCGTGAACTGCTTCCGTGTACAACTGTTGGTGCAAGCTACATTAAAGTGATTATTACATTTTGAATATGGATATTTTTCTTACAAAAAGGCATCGATTCGCTAAAGGAGGCCTTTGTTCACCCCCCGGAACCATGTGAGACACTTTTTTTTTATACATGGGCGCTTTTTAATTAACTTCTTTTGGACTGAAGCAATGCAACACCCGCTGA
>NW_015505449.1:106262-110481 GCF_001515645.1 Sinocyclocheilus grahami | reverse complement strand
TTTTGAATATGGATATTTTTCTTACAAAAAGGCATCGATTCGCTAAAGGAGGCCTTTGTTCACCCCCCGGAACCATGTGAGACACTTTTTTTATATACATGGGCGCTTTTTAATTAACTTCTTTTGGACTGAAGCAATGCAACACCCGCTGACTGCAATGATAGAGCTTGAAAGATCAAAGACAATTTTTAATATAACTCTGACTGGATTCGTCTGAAAGAAGAAAGTCATATACACCTAGGATGCCTCGGGGGTGAGTAAAACACAGCCTAATTTCATTTTTGGGTGAACTAACCCTTTAAGGAGTTGATCCTGAGCTGAGTAAGACTCATTCCTCAAGCATCTCACAGTCTTACCAGATCAGATCCTGTTTCATTGTTCATTTGTAGCTTAACTGAGTTCTAACAGATGTTTCTTGTAAGTTTATCAACTTTATCTCATGTGTTTCTCCTAAAATTCTTTTGGAGAAATAAAAATAAGAGTATGGAGATATACTGTAAAATTGGATAGCAGCTCAGATTCTTAAAATCAAAATGTATTGATGTTACTGAACTGCACAAGCCCAACATGTGGTGGGCACAAACTGTTTATTCTTGCTGCAACTTTTTAAAAAAATGACAAGATACAGAACATATATGGAATGTGGGAACATTTTTCCCCTCCTTTTAAAATATGATATGCCTATTTATTTATTATAATTATGCATTTTATTATGAGAACCTGACCTTGGATTTGTACCATTCCTCAGACTCCTGGAGGTTCCTGGAAGCCAGAGTCTCGTACTGCTGCCGGACGTCTTTCAGGGCAGCGGTGAGGTCAGGTTTGACCACTTCCATATCAATCTGCACATGCTGGTCCTGGATCTGCATCTGCAGTTCGGCAAGTTCCTGTGGAGATGTTGGAAAAGATGACTTAAATAATCCAAGTGCACAGTTTGTGACCCATGCTGAATATCCCATTGTACACTGTTTGTGGTCAGTAAGATATTTTGTGAAAGTAATCTTAAATGCTCATCAAGGCTGCATTTATTTGATCAAAAATACAGTACAGTAATATTGTGAAATATTATTACAATGAAATATATATATATATATATTAATATATTATAAAATGCATTTATTCCTGTGATGCAAAGCTGAATTTTCAGCATCATTACTCCAGTCTTCAGTATCACATGATCCTTCAGAAATCATTCTAATACAGTATGCTGATTTGCTGCTCAAGTAACATTTATTATCATTAATGTTGAAAACAGTTGTGCTGCTTAATATCTTTGAGGAAATACAAATCTTTTGCTACATTATAGAAGTATTTTGGTCATGTTTTATCAATTTAATGCATCCTTGCTAAATAAAAGTATTAATTTCTTTCAAAAGAATATCTGACTGACCCCAACTATTGAATGGTAGTATATAATAATCATGTAGCATATTTTGGGGTTTTGGATTTGAATGTAAATGGAACAAATCTAATTCTGAAATACAATAGCAATAGTTTGTTAGCCCTGAACTAATGTACTTCCTGATCCTGAAACAATGTCTCTGCTTTATTCTCTTGGAATTACGCCCTATTCCACGACCCATTTAATCACTGTGGCAGCAAGTCACTCATTCCTGACAATCCCCTGATATTAACAAGCCCAACAAAAGTGTCAGTCAGCCAGAAAACCCTGACTGTGAGAAGAATGGTTGAATGGCCAGAGGAAATTTAATTCACTTTATTGTTCAGAGGTACTTTTTATGGCTCAGGACTTTCTTTTAAATATCAGCTTTGTCTTGGATGGTTCTCCTAAAATTCATTAGAAGAAGGGATTATGGATCTACAACCTTGAAGTGGTTAGCATTGCTGAGATAATTTGGTCTCAGGAGAATGTAATGATTTTTGATTGCAAGTCCTGACAACTGAGATCTCGGGGAGACACGTAGGATTATTTGGGTCTTTTACTCAGGAGTAAAATCTGTGAAAGTTGACATTTGCATTTAATGTTAATACTATCAATGAGAAACACCCGAAATGTTAAAGACATCTCATTTTTGATGTTTCTCTTTCCTGGTGGTTTAGTACCTCATTGTGAAGCTTCGTCAAGAAAGCAATCTCTTCTCGCAAGGACTCCACCTTTCTCTCCAGGTCCAGACGAGCCAGGGAGGCGTTATCAACATCCTGTGGGTGTAACACATAAAATATTCATCAGCTCTATTTGAGTGAACCTAGGAGACATTTCTCCTAAAAATGTTGTTTTAAACTTCCACTTGTGTTTCATATTAATTCTACACAGTTCATTTTCTCATTCTTCTATTCCTTTGCACTTAAATAATCACATTAGTTCATAAGTTTGGGGTCTTTTTTATGTTTTTGAAAAAAAAGTGCATTTATTAAATCAAAAATCCAGTAATATTATGAAATACTATTACAATTTAAAATAACAGTTTTCTATTTTAACATAAATAAAAAGAGTCTCTGTTGTATACATGCATCATTAAAATGCATTGATGAACATTTTTCACATTAGCCTACAAAATATGCAGTTCATATTTTGGTTTTATTTGACCTGGTTAAGAGAAACTTTGTCCTGAGAGTAATTCAACACCATATTACACTACAAAAAAAAAATTGAAATCATAAAATGGGGTAACATCTAAATCAACTGGTTTTATGTAGGTCAAAAATATTATTAAATATGACTAAATCAGTCTATCTTAGGTTACACTAATTACTTTTGTTATATAATTTTAAGAATCAGAGGAGGTAGAACCAGCTCCGTAATGTAATGGCAGGGCATTTTAACTTTTCATTTTTTTTTTACACGTATATATATATATATATGTGTGTGTGTGTGTGTGTGTGTGTGTGTGTGTGTGTGTGTGCGTGCGTGCGTGTGTGTGTAAAGGATTTTAAACAACAATAGACACTCAAAATCTTCAACTTATACATAAAACATATTGTTTTGTTATTGTTTTATATAAATGTAGGCCTACCGTTAAAATACATTTATGACTGTAGCCTACGCCTATTAGTTAGTTCTGTGCTGGTGCTATGAAATACGAAATTACAATAATATGATTTTTAAACCAATTGTTTGCAAAAAAAAACAAAACATTTTTTTATAAACTTATGCACGTGCACCTGGCAGATAGTTAATAATATTTTACACTTATAACCGGTATTGTTTGTTTGCACAGTCTCTTGGGCAATGTTTGGACATACTTCTGTCTGATGCGCTCGATGTCCTCTCCCAGATTGTCCCGGTCCACCTCTACTGTGGCCTTCTCGTTGGTGAGCTGGTCCACTAGTCGCCTCAGGTCTCTCATCTCATCCTCGTACAGATCACCGACCCGGGACGAGCCTTTGCCCCTCATCTGCTCCAGCTCCGCGTTCAAGATCTTATTCTGCTGCTCCAGAAATCTCACTTTCTCTATGAAACTGGCAAACCTGTCGTTGAGATGCTGCATCTCCGCTTTCTCATTGGTTCGGTTGGCTTTAAACTCGGTGTTGATGGCTTCGGCGAGCCCGAAATCCAGCGTATCGGTGGCGAGTCTGGGCAGGGGCGCGCTGCTCCGCACCCTCGCGCCCTTGCTCATGTAGATGGATGGAGACGCGGAGGAAGCGCTGCTGTAGGACACGCGCGAGGTTGTGCGCCCCGGGCTGCTGTACTGCCGGCTGGAGTAAGTGGACCGAGCCATCGCTGGTCGCTCCCCACCGAACATTCTTTTATAAGAAGATGTGCTTGTCCGGTTGGCCATTGTAATCCTTTAGTTCTGGGTTATTGTTGATGTCAGCGTCTACTTTCACGAACCGCACCCTGTCCAGACCAACCGAGACCACTGCAGAGATTCGGCTTGCATTTATAGTCCACTCCCTATGCTAATGACATAACGGTGCAGGGAGATTTAGTGACGTAGAAGCGCCGTCGGGGCGGAGGAGCAGGACGTGCCCCTTCATAACTAGGCTATCAATGGAAGCGTTTGACTGTGGCAACAACAGGAAAGTGTATTTATTTGTTTATCCATTCATTCGTTTATCCGTTTAATTAACCTATTTTTTTTTATTTAGTTTTAAATATTATGTATGTAATAGCCTATATTTAAATTATATAATACAATACTAACAGGATGTGTTTGTCAATGGCAAACACAAGAAAATTCGGTTTATTTTTTTTATCCATTCAATACAAAAATTATTAGCTAATTTATTATAAAGTTGTTTTAAATATATATATATA
>NW_015505449.1:104611-106143 GCF_001515645.1 Sinocyclocheilus grahami | reverse complement strand
ATATATATATATTTATTAATAATTTTTTATTTTTTTTTTTTTTTTTTTTTTTTTTTTTAAAGATATACATCGAAATGTATTGTTTTATTCAAGTTAAAATAACCTATTTTTATTATTAATTCCAAAATATTCTAAATAAAATAAAATAAATAAATATTATATTCAGCAATATTGCTGAATCAATCTAATTATACATTAATTTATACCAACAAAACTAATTTTTAGATCAGGTAAACAGCTCTTTAAGGTAACAAATGCAGGTTACCACTTTAATTATGTATATATATAAAAATAAATAAAATACAGTAGCCTAAAAATAATATAAAAAGTAAATATAACATTATTTTAAATAATTAGCCTACTACTGCGAATGTACATTCATATAGGCCTATTCAAATTATATCACACACACATATAAGCTATATATTTTTATTTTAAAAAAAATTATTAATATATTAATATTAAGCTAAGTAAAAACTTCTGACAATTAAGAAAACATACAAAAAATACTGAAAAGAGGTGTTCAGCCAACGAAAGAGGAGGTGCAAACAAAATTCAAAAAAGCCAGGTCAATTAGAAAAGGTGCAACACCTTTAAGAATAACATACAAACAAATAAAACGTCGACTTTTGGTAGTTTAGGCCAGAGGTCCCCAACCACCGGGTCGCGACCCAGTACCGGGCCATGGAAGAGTTGGGTCGCAAGAACGTTCTGGGAAAAATGTGTATGGCACTCTGTTATTTATTGCACGTTAATGATTGTTCTAATCTATATTTTTGTTTGTTGTATGCGATTACTATGGAGTAGCAATTTGAAGATTTAAAGTAGCCTGAATTAAATGTTCAATTAGTAAATGAATGCTTGTTCTGATCTGTCATATGATTATATTTATTAGGGGTTAAAGGGATTGCAGTTGATCTGTGGTAGCTATACGGACCAGGCCCCACAGTTCGGCGCGCACTTGATTCGCAGATTAATTTGCCGATTTACACGTTCAAGCGATTTTAAACCACAAGAAGAAGAAGCGAAAGAGAACTCGATTTGTTACTCGTTACACCCATTAAACATAAAATGATGTCAAAAAATTCTTTCAATATTCTTCTCTTGCTTATCTGAAAAAAATCTTCCGATCGTGACACAAAAACAATAATATGATTTGCTGAATATATATTGAATTGAATATATATTGAATATGAATTGGTCCGTATATATATATATATATATATATATATATATTGGCTTTTTCACGATAACATCATCTTCTGTTACCATTTTAAATGCAAATGTCGTTTTAATGAGTTGTTATAAATAATATTATTATTAAGAAGAGGACGAAAACTAAAAGCGGAACGTTTCGTATATGCACTTGTTTCTAAAGCAGGGCTGTTCAAACTCGGTCCAGGAGGGCCGGTGTCCTGCAGAGTTTAGCTCTGACTGGAAGTTTCTATGCCTAGTAAGAACTTGATTAGCTGGTTCAGGTGTGTTTAATTGGGGTTGGAGCTAAACTCTGCAGGACACCGGCCCTCCAGGAC
>NW_015505449.1:94421-102706 GCF_001515645.1 Sinocyclocheilus grahami | reverse complement strand
GGAAGTTTCTAGTATGTCTAGTAAGAGCCTGATTAGCTGGTTCAGGTGTGTTTAATTAGGGTTGGAGCTAAACTCTGCAGGACACCGGCCCTCCGGGACCGAGTTTGGACAGCCCTGTTCTAGAGGGTCATGAAATCGGGATCGCACACGTGTGGCATGCTTGAGTTGAGACGCTGTCAGTGTCAAAATATAATAATATATCATATATAATATAATATATATAATTCTAGAGTTATACAGCAGAATAGGAGGGATGCATTATGCTTTAAAGGTTAAATCTGTAGCGACTATTGACAAACATGCCTTACTCAGGATCAGTTGCAGAGGCTCTGTGTCTATAAAATGATTGACATGCTGGTGGTGTTCGATTGTATGATTCTGTTGTCTGTTGAATGATTCCCACAGGTGTCACTGTTCCCTTACTGTACGTTTGCAATGTTTTTATTTCATAAATACAATATGACATTAACAGACTGAAAAAAGTTATTTTGTTTCTTTAGAGTTGTGTTGTGAAGACTAACGTTAGCTAATTTGTCAAAAGTTGAATTAGGTCAAATGTGTGTGCTTCTTTCAGAGAGCTCAGCTCCTGCTGAAGTTGCTGCTGCTGTGGATGTCAACACAACAGCCAATGAAATCTACAAACACAACTTCCCCAACACCCCACTCTTGCCAAAAACTATCGAGGTCAGTGCTTGCCCTCCTGAATCTCTATTGGTTATGTAAATGATTACACACATTTTGTTTGAACGCGTTCACATAACACAGTGGCTCCCATGTTTTGTATGACGTTACTTCTTTATGCAAATATAAACAGACAATAATCTAGCAAGTAAGATCATTTTGACTGATTTATGCATTTTTGTGTAGATTTATGTCCTTGATAATTGACCTTTCTGCAACTCAAACAGCTTGTGTAAACTAAATCTGTCTTATTTAACTGGTATATTGCATTATTAACAACATGTCTCTTTTGTAACATCCTTAAATATTGTTTCTTGGTTAATACCAGCATGTAGTCCCACGACTGCGTTTTAAAAAGCAATAGGAGGTAAAAGTGTAACTGAGGGGCTTTCGTGGTGGTTAAAGGTTGTGTGCTTCGTCAACATGGTAATGATGTACCTGTCACTGGGCCTAAATTCGTAAGAATATAAAGCAATGCACAAAACAATGGATGGTGATCTAGAGACATATAATGAAGATGGATTAGATAATTTAAATTACATTATTCTGAAGTAAATTTGTAAATTTTGTTATTTTTTTTAACCGGATGCATATGAATGTTTTCAGATCAAGACTTTTACAAGCATAAATAACTAATTAAAGGCACAATATGTCATTTTCGCCACTAGAGGGCGCGTATTCGAGGCCGCTGAACGAGCGTGGCACACGGCTCGAAAGCAGCGGAGCTTTTATTATGCCACAGTCGACCGCTTCTGCTCCTTCCGGTCATGCGTTTGTGGGGGAAAGAAGCAGCACTGTTTTATTTGAAAGTTCTGTTATAATGCTATGTGAGGTCGTCATCGGTCTATTAAAACGCACAACATATTAAAGCGTCTTTGGTGTTTCCATGTTTTCTACAAAACAAAACAAGGGGTTAGGACGAAATTAGCAGGCGACACATTCACACTATGGAAACGGTCCGTGTCACTAGTTAAAATTGCTTATTTCTCTAGATTTAAACATTCTTCGAAACATTTGGGATATGCAAAATATATAACACTGTTCTAGTGGTTTTTGATATTTTAATAAAAAAATCTTACATATTGTGCCTTTAACTCATCATATACAGTGGGTACGGAAAGTATTCAAAGGGGGTCTGAATACTTTCCGTACCCACTGTATATATATAATCAGCTTTTTTTGGGGGGGGGGGTTAAATATATTTAAAATAAATACTGTTTTGTTTCATTTTAATCAGGGAATGATGTTACAGGATTTTGACAAACTGAACTTTGATGTGATTTTGATGAGCCCACCATGTCAGCCATTCACCAGGTGATCAGAATGTTTTTCTTGTTCATTGAAGTACAGTAGCAGTTCACATAAAACAATATTTTTTTTCCACCTGCATGTTGTTTCAAATTGACATTAATTTCTTTTTTGCGTTATTTTAATATTAGTTTTTTAAAATTGTTATTAATAGTTTTACAGCTTGTAACACTCCAAAGAGAAAGGAAAACTTGAAATCGCATCATATGACCCCTTTAAGCAATGATGCATTGAATTTAATTTATTAAATTGATTAGTAAAAGTAACAGTAAAGACATCATAAAAAATCGTACCAACCCCAAACTTTTGTAATGTGGTAAAGGCTGCTGTATCGGTCGACTAAAGCTAATGTGTGTTTCTCAACAGGATTGGTTTGCAGGGAGATGTTGCCGACCCCAGAACAAAGAGCTTCCTCTATATCCTGGAGCTTCTGCCAAGGTCAGACTGATCAATCTGTGCTCTTGTTAAGTCACTTAAACATTATTTCTCTGATATTGATTTCCAAATTTGAGTTCACTCTCTATCTTAATATTACTTCCTATGAATAAGCCAAACTTCCTGGCAATGCACATTCTACAGTATTTTTGCATCTCTGATATTATTAATTCATGTCTGATGAAAGGACAAAGAATTTGTCCCGCTCCATTTGCCCTTTCCTGTCCGTAGTTTTATTCTCAAGCTCGGCGTTGTTTTTTTCCAGAATGTGTTTGTGAAAGAATGTACCTCTCTTCCTCCCTGCAGGCTTAGCAAGAGGCCGCGCTTCATTCTGCTGGAGAATGTGAAGGGCTTTGAGACCTCTTCTGCAAGGTAACCAGGGTGGCACAGGAGCCTTGAGATCACCATGGTTACATGGCTATGAGCCAACAGGGTCATTGGTTTCCCCTCTGTGTTTCTGTCACCATGGATCGTGCTAATAAGAATCTTATAGTGTTCTCTGCACATTGAACTGGGACAGATCAAAGTATTTTAATAATGAAAGAAGTAAAACATTACCCTAAAATTGGTCTTACACTCTTAAAAATAAAGTTTCCAAAAGTGGGGTTTTGCAGTGATGCCATAGAAGAACTACTTCTGAGAAACTTTCAGTGAACAATTCTTAAAAGAATATTTTTAGAACAATTTTAAAAATCCAAAGAACCTTAAAGAGATGTTCCAAACCTGTATGAATTTCTTTCAGCTGTTGAAAACAAAAGAAGATATTTTGAAGAATATTGGTGACCAAACAGTTGACGGTAGCCATTGATTTCCATAGTATGTAATAAAATACTATGGAAGTCAATGGCTACCAACATTCTTCAAAATAGCTTATTTTGTGTTTAGCAGAAGAAAGATACTCATACAGGTTTGGAATAAGTGGTATTTGATGACACCATTTTTGGGTGAATTATACCTTTAAAGTTTCCATGGATGTTATAAGTTCTTCATGGAACCGTCAAAGCCATTACAAACACTTTTTAAAGTTTTTTTTTTTTTTTAATTTACAGGGATGCTTTGCTTAAGACACTGAGAGAGTTTGACTACAGCTTTCAGGAGTTTCTGATCTCACCAACATCTGTAAGCATGTCTCTTCATCTCTTAAATATCTCAGAAAGTGTATCCCAGTCTTGTTTTTGTGATGGTGTTTATTGCCACAGCTTGGGATCCCAAACTCTAGGCTCAGATATTTCCTCATTGCAAGGAGACCACCAGGATCCTTCTCATTCCCAACTTCAGCAGAGGTAGTTTTCTGTTTAGATCTATTCTAACTCGGGCACCGCGATACATTTGCTATTGAATACTAAAGCTGTTCTTCTGCTGGCAGATTATAGAGGGCTTCCCCATGTCTGAGTCCCTAAACAGTCTCGCTGTTCCACACAGTCACCCTACATCATCTGAGTGTGAAAGAGACAAGACTGGGACGATCATTTTTAAGCTGGAGACAGAACAAGAGTTGGAAAGGAAGAGGATCCAGGACAGTCAGGAAACAACATCTGGATCAGTGTCTGCTGCCCCCCCCAAAACTCTGCTCAGATACCCATTACTGATGGATGTAGTTCAGCCCAGCAGCAGGAGATCAGTCTGCTTCACTAAAGGGTGTGTGTTAGTATCTATTATGATGAATACTTAATAAATTGTTTTAATTATTATGATTAATAATTTATTATTATTAATAATATGTTTTATATATATATATATATATATATATATATATATATATATATATATATATATGAATTTTTCCCCCCCCCATTTTTTTTTTTTTTTTTTTTTTTTCTTACCAGTGGGTGCAGGTCACTATAGTTCAAAGTGAGGTTAGTGAGTAAGTTCTAAGTGAGGATAGCAAAATAAAGAAAACTGTGACTTATTATACCAAAAATTCTTCATACAGTGGACTACTAGTAAAATTGATAAAAATTTGGGACCAAAAATTAATCAAACACTTTGACCTGACCATGTTTTGCTTAAATGTTATCTGACATTATCAAGATGAATTTGTTCTTTGAAATGGTTCCCCAGCTAATACCCTTGTTGATCATAACTGTTGATTGTTTCTGTGTAGTTATGGTCACTATGTGGAGGGCACGGGCTCCGTCCTGCAGTCCTGTGTGGATGTGGAGCTAGAGGGTGTGTTTAAGAGCTCGGAGCTGCTTTCTGAAGAAGACAAACTAAAGCAGCTTTCTCAGTTAAAGCTGAGATACTTCACACCCAGACAGATCGTCAGCCTTATGGGCTTTCCTGCAGATTTCAGTAAGACTTTGACCCCATTCTCCCCTCATAGCAACCAATAAAATCACATGAAATCTTCTCGAACTTAACATTAATATAAACAGATATGCATAGATGTCCTTTTTTGCTGTAATATTTCAGCAAAATAAGTTTTAAAGTCCACAAGTTTAATAAATAACTTCCCATTATTCACTCGTGGCTTCCATGCAGATAATTTCAGGACTCGATTCAATTCAAAAACAGTTGCATATGATGTCAGAGTTTGTTTTTAGAAAGACTCCTAGGCTTTTTACCATATAATAGTCAAGAATTCAGTCCGTTTTTGTGACATGGGGCATTTTAAGGGAGTACTGAGCATTTAGTGAAATATATATATGTATACACTATATATAACATCTTTCTTTGGTATATTGTTGGATTTGTTGGATAATAAATAAAAATTTATTTTTACAAAACATTCGTTTTTTTTTATTATTGCCGCAAAGTCTGAAATGATTATTTTTTCCTTCATTTGATAACACCAAACAAAAGATCTGTGGAAATATAGATTAAAATATGTTTTAAATAGACGATTATATCAGGTAAAAAACCTTCATATTCATGACATGTGTCATGTCATGATTATGTAGGTGTCATGTCATGATTATGAAGGTGTCATGTCAGTCTTATGCACACCCCTTCAAGTAAAGTGTAACCCATTATGGTAGTTGTCTATGAAATGTCATCTGTTTTTTTTATATTTTGTGTGTTTCAGCATTTCCGAAGCACATTTCCATTAAGCAGCAGTACCGTGTGCTGGGAAACAACCTGAACGTCCATGTGGTTTCACATCTAATACGTCTCCTGATCTCAAAATAGACACTTTGAGATTAGACATTAGATGGAATGAAAGAAGTTCTATAGGGAATATATATGTATACACTATATATAACATCTTTCTTTGGTATATTGTTGGATTTGTTGGATAATAAATAAAAATCTATTTTTACAAAACATTCGTTTTTTTTTATTATTGCCGCAAAGTCTGAAATGATTATTTTTTCCTTCATTTGATAACACCAAACAAAAGATCTGTGGAAATATAGATTAAAATATGTTTTAAATAGACGATTATATCAGGTTTAATGGGTAATTTACTGTGAAGCTGTTCATATTCAGAGAATGAGCCCTAAGCAGCAGGTCCACAGTCTTAACTTTGGTCTCCAAGAAAACATGACAGCCACTGACACTTGCCCAATAAAGTCAAATCACTTGCATGCAGCTGAGTTAAATGCTTCTTTATGAGTGATTTTAGGAACTTCAGTGGTGTTAGGACTCCTTGGGGCCAAATTACATCTCTGGCTGTTTGTGTTTTAGGCAGGGTAAGGTGTGAAGGTACAGTACGGTGTCTGATGAGCATCCTGGGACAAGCTCTCTCAGTATGACTCGGGCACTGAGCTTCTCCTGGCCCTTAGACTTTCTCCTTTTCCTCTCTGGACTGCAGTGTGACCATGGTGGTAAATCTAACAACAAGCAAAAAAGGGACATCAGCACTGACCAGTATGTATTTTAAATGAAATATTTTAAGTTTGCTTGAAAGATTGATACATTGCCTTGTTCGAGACCACCTGGAATTGTATTAGATCAGTTCTCATAGTTTCAAAAGCTTGGTCAGGGTTTGTTTTGAGTTTTCCCTGCTGCAACTCTCTGTATAATTGTATGAATATGTTGTGCTTCAATGTGAAGATTTTAACATGAAACGGATGATTTTATTGTTTTTTTTAACAATGAAGGTTTTTAATTCTACTGCAAGTTAGAAATTATACTTGTCCTCCAAAGTTACCTGGTAATTCATTTGCAGGCCTCGTATGATATCAAAAAATGGTCACCTTACGTTCTCCGCTAGCTACAACAAAGACATTCACTTCACAACCTCAGGGACGGGGAGTGTGAAGGTGGGGGCCGAGGACCTTATCCAGCAGATAAATCAGGTGAGTTCATGATCAGTTTGACTGAAACATCAGATTTCTGAGAAAAAATATGGCTCATATTATGAAAAGCTAATAATTGCAAGACTTTTTTTTTACTTGTTTTGTTTCATGTTTGTTTGTTTGTTTGTTTGTGTGTGTGTGTGTGCATTTTGTTTAGGTTTGGTTTTATTGTTTTATATTTACTTGTATTATTTTGTTTTGTTTATTTTTGTGTGCATTGTGTTTAATTTCATTTCAGTCCATAATTGTTTTAAATTTAGTTTTATTCCATTTACATATCATTTTCTTTACTCTAGTCAGCACAGAGCAAACATTTTGTCTGTTTTACAACAAAGACATTCACTTCACAACCTCAGGGACGGGGAGTGTGAAGGTGGGGGCCGAGGACCTTATCCAGCAGATAAATCAGGTGAGTTCATGATCAGTTTGACTGAAACATCAGATTTCTAAGAAAAAATATGGCTCATATTATGAAAAGCTAATAATTGCAAGACTTTTTTTTTTACTTGTTTTGTTTCATGTTTGTTTGTGTGTGTGTGTGTGCATTTTGTTTAGGTTTGGTTTTATTGTTTTATATTTACTTGTGTTTTTTATATTTACTTGTATTATTTTGTTTTGTTTATTTTTGTGTGCATTGTGTTTAATTTCATTTCAGTCCATAATTGTTTTAAATTTTGTTTTATTCCATTTACATATCATTTTCTTTACTCTAGTCAGCACAGAGCAAACATTTTGTCTGTTTTATTTAAAGGGGTCATATGATGTTGCTAAAAAGAACATTATTTGGTGTAATGAAATGTGTTTATGTGGTTTAAAGTAAAAAAAAACACATTATTTTCCACATAATGTACATTATTGATTCTCCTCTATGCCCCGCCTTTCAGAAATGCATTGATTTTTACAAAGCTCATCAGTCTGAAAAACGCGCTGCGTATACATAAAACCCTGTCTGCATTTGTGATCGGAGAAATGACAAACAACAAGTCCTACTCTACACTGCTGAATACAAAGTTAAAAAGAACGGCATTTATTTGAACAATATAAATGTTTTAACTGTCACTTTTGATCAGTTTAATGCATCCTTGCTCAATAAAAGTATTAATAAAAAAAAAAAACTTGCTGACTCCAAACATTTAAATGGTAGGATGTTGTTTGAAACTAATACTGCTTCTATTTTTCGGTAGAGCACAGTAGGTGAATTTTTGAAAAAACGTTTTGTCTGTTCTTTACCACGAATGAGGACTGGGCCTGTCAAGCTCCAAAAAAAGCAGTCCACATGACTTGTTCACTTTATTCCAAGCTCTAAAATAGTTTGGTGTGAGAAACAGGCTGAAATTTCAGTTGTGCATTTATTATCTTAATATTCAGAATCAAACCATTGAGGCTGTTCTGCAGGGTCTTGTCTTTCTTTTTGTTTTCATTTCTAGTTCATAATTTCCCTCTGGAGATGGTTGGGAAAATGAAACTTATTTTTAGTACATCTCACATGTTTGCTGGTCCTCTGTTCTGCTTTCAGCACAGGCTGGCCTGTAAAATCCTCTTGGATCATGTTTTTTAGCTCATTGTAATATGTTTCAAACGAGAGACAGATGCTTGTGTGATCTGAAGTTTCATTATATT
>NW_015505449.1:61921-91921 GCF_001515645.1 Sinocyclocheilus grahami | reverse complement strand
TTTTCCCAGATTCTGCGGATTTCCTTCCCTTTCTTTGACATCGAGAACAGCGCCTCCTGCAACTTCGATTTCCTGCAGGTCCATGATGGCGAGAGCGCATCAGCTTACATGATTGGACAAAAAATACTGTGGCACTGCCGCCCCAACCAAACTCTTCAGCTCCCACAATTCTCTGTACTTCTGGTTCCGCTCTGACCCACACAGAAGTCACTTTCAAACCCAGCAGCTTTCTGTTGGTCAGTGTGCCGAATCACATGATCAGCTTGAATCCACTGTGAAATCTGCATTGGGAAATCTTTCGCCCTCACATGAAATTTCCCAATTCCTGTTGAAATGACTGTATTTTGCATGTGAAAATTCACCAAACAGCAGTAAATCTGACCTTTACTGATTAGCCCAAATGATTGCTAACTTTGTGATATTAGCAACTATTTGAATTTGCATGAATTGTATCTTATTTCAATACTTCTTTCTTTTCCAGTGTGTGGTGGGGAGTTGACCAATACATACGGTGACATCAAGTCACCCGGGTACCCAGGTAACTATCCACCTAACCGGGACTGCTATTGGACAGTGAATGTGAACCCTGGTCTGCTCATCACATTTGCTTTTGGCTCCCTCAGTCTGGAGCACCATGATAACTGTAACTTTGACTACCTGGAGGTAAAGCTTGTTGCATCTTGGTTCCACTTTAAAGTGGTTTTCTGTGCGTATGTGTTAAAATGCTTCAGTTTCCGGCTTTATTTTGTAGATCAGAGACGGACTGCTCCCAGAAGACTCAGTTCTTGGAAAATACTGCAGTACAGCATCGCCACCACCTCTACAGATCTACCTGGATCCGCTTTCACTCTGATTTCAGCATCAGCGATCGGGGATTTCACATTACATACATTACTTCACCATGTAAGTAAAGCCCATGCTGTCAAAACACACAGAGAGAGGGGAATTGTGGGACATTTTATGCAGGATAATAGACCTGTACACTACCATTCAAAAGTTTGGATTTTATTTAAAAAAAATTTTACATTAATGGGCAAATTAATGTTTCTGAAAGATGTTTTTGGCTACATTTATTTGATAAAAATGCAGTAAAAATAGTAATATTGTGCAATATTGTTACACTTTAAAATAACTTTTAATATGTTTGTGAAAACAATGTACATAATGGCAAGCTTTTATTGATATTTTGAACTCCACATCATCAGATAAGGTAATACTTTTTTGATGATGAAAAAGTGCATAATTATTCACAATTATTATAATCACATACACACACACACACACACACTGTGTATGTATGTATGTATATGTGTGTGTGTGTGTGTGTGTGTGTATATATATATATATATGTATATATATATGTATGTGTGTGTGTGTGTGTGTGTGTGTGTGCGCATGAATGTATATAGCATAAACAACATGTAAAAATTTTGATTTATTTTGCTTTTACTTTTGACTGATAAATATGTAATTTGAAAATTTGTCATTCTTATTATGTGAAAAAAAATGTAAGTGATAGAAAGTTTTAGAAAGTGAATAAAAAAACTTTGATTTTAGGTCTTTTTTTTGCAAATCAACAGATTTTTTCTTTCAAGATGCATGGCTGAGTTAACAACATTTTGTATTTTAAGCTTTCTTGTGGTTTTTCCCAGATTCTGCGGATTTCCTTCCCTTTCTTTGACATCGAGAACAGCGCCTCCTGCAACTTCGATTTCCTGCAGGTCCATGATGGCGAGAGCGCATCAGCTTACATGATTGGACAAAAAATACTGTGGCACTGCCGCCCCAACCAAACTCTTCAGCTCCCACAATTCTCTGTACTTCTGGTTCCGCTCTGACCCACACAGAAGTCACTTTCAAACCCAGCAGCTTTCTGTTGGTCAGTGTGCCGAATCACATGATCAGCTTGAATCCACTGTGAAATCTGCATTGGGAAATCTTTCGCCCTCACATGAAATTTCCCAATTCCTGTTGAAATGACTGTATTTTGCATGTGAAAATTCACCAAACAGCAGTAAATCTGACCTTTACTGATTAGCCCAAATGATTGCTAACTTTGTGATATTAGCAACTATTTGAATTTGCATGAATTGTATCTTATTTCAATACTTCTTTCTTTTCCAGTGTGTGGTGGGGAGTTGACCAATACATACGGTGACATCAAGTCACCCGGGTACCCAGGTAACTATCCACCTAACCGGGACTGCTATTGGACAGTGAATGTGAACCCTGGTCTGCTCATCACATTTGCTTTTGGCTCCCTCAGTCTGGAGCACCATGATAACTGTAACTTTGACTACCTGGAGGTAAAGCTTGTTGCATCTTGGTTCCACTTTAAAGTGGTTTTCTGTGCGTATGTGTTAAAATGCTTCAGTTTCCGGCTTTATTTTGTAGATCAGAGACGGACTGCTCCCAGAAGACTCAGTTCTTGGAAAATACTGCAGTACAGCATCGCCACCACCTCTACAGATCTACCTGGATCCACTTTCACTCTGATTTCAGCATCAGCGATCGGGGATTTCACATTACATACACTACTTCACCATGTAAGTAAAGCCCATGCTGTCAAAACACACAGAGAGAGGGGAATTGTGGGACATTTTATGCAGGATAATAGACCTGTACACTACCATTCAAAAGTTTGGATTTTATTTAAAAAATTTTTTACATTAATGGGCAAATTAATGTTTCTGAAAGATGTTTTTGGCTACATTTATTTGATAAAAATGCAGTAAAAATAGTAATATTGTGCAATATTGTTACACTTTAAAATAACTTTTAATATGTTTTAAAATATAATTTATTCTTGTGATGCAAAGCTGAATTTTCAGCATCATTATTCTAGTCTTCAGTGTCACCCTTCAGAAATCGTTCTAATATGCTGATTTGCTGCTCAAGACTCATTTCTTATTATTATCAATGTTGAAAACAGTTACACTCCTTAATATTTTTGTGGAAATGGTAATACATTTTTTTTCAGGATTCTTTCATGAATACATAGTTCAAAAGAATAGCATTTTTGCAACATTATAAATGCCTTTACTGTCTTTATGCCTTTATAAATGGACTTTACTGTCCTTTCTGAGTAAAAGTATTAACTGGCCCCAAATTTTTGAAGTTTGTGAACAGTTTCCTTAACACATTTGAATTTTACAGCACTATTTTCTTTTTTTTGCAGTCAGTGGTTATGTACATGATGTGCTGTAATCGTAATGCATTAGCAGTGAACTGAACTGAATTATGGGTCATTTTAATGGATCCATCAGTGGAATACTGCTCATAAAACAGTTTATTGGCATTATATAGATATTAAAAGTCACAAGTCACATTGCAAATGCATTGCATTGCAAACTCCAGCGGAACATGATGCTTGGTTCAACACTGGGTTCAAATGGGCAAAGTGAGTTGTCTTACAATATTGGGATGAATTGCTTGAGTGTAATGCAATCACATGTGATAGGTAACGACTTTTAGGAATGTCCTGTTATTATTATAATATTATTCATTTATGGTAACTCATAGCTGGTACTTCCAAAAACCATAAATTTGACAGGATTTTACAGTAAAATTACATATGTGATATTACATTTTTTCACTGCACTGTATATGGTAAGGTTACTTACAGTCCAATTAACAAGCCTTTACTGTAGCATTTTACAGTATTTTTTTAAATACTAAAAATTACAAACATTTGTGTGCAGCATATATTATGCTGCCTTCTAAGATGCTTTAAGTTAGTGAAAAAGTTAATCTAAGACGGTGGATGACTATTATAAATATACTTATATTTCATTCAGTGGTGAAAAGCAATTTAAAAGTTGACTAATATGTTAATTAGAGTATTATTTGAATCAACTGAGAGTTTTCCGCATTTATGCTTATGTTTGGTGAATCAAAGTGAATAGATATTGGTAGACCAGTGATGGTGAGATGTACTGGTTAAAAATCTGGCCTGGAAATTCTGGAATCTGAAAAGTTATAGGTTTGATTCCCACAATGAACAGTACATAATCATTCTCCAATGATAAAAGCTTTTTCAAATGATTTCAACACTTATGTTCATTTTTACAGGCTGTGGGGAGACTCTGACAGAACCAACGGGTTCATTCACCAGCCCAGGACATCCCACCGACTACCCTCATGGAGCCAATTGTACCTGGTACATCTCCGTTGAGCCTGGCAGCCTCATCCATCTGTCATTCACAACCTTCAACCTGGAGTACAACACCAACTGCGCATGTGGAAGTCTATGATAATGGCACAGCACTGACTGTCACTCTTCTGGGCAGGTAAACCAAGACATTAAACGTTTAGGCCAAGATTAGTAAATTAATATGTTGGATTATTTTGTGCTTAGGTTCTGTGGGCGCTCCGTTCCTCCATCTCTAACCAGCACTGATAGTCTGATGACTGCCCTGCTGGTCTCTGAAAATCCAATTTGAAAAGCCATGAAAAATATATGAACAGATAAATCTTGTTAAATCTCATATTTCTTTGTTTTGCCCATGCAGATTGCAGTGAGGTATTTAGGTCACCCACCGGGGAGTTCAGCTCACCCAACTCCCCCGACAATTACCCCAACAATCGGGAGTGTGTCTATAAAATCATAGTGGAAGTCAACATGCAGATCATGCTGAATGTCACATATTTTGAGCTGGAGGGGTTCAGTTCCTGCGGTTTTGACTATTTAGAGATCAGGTGAGGAACTTTTCCAGCATTTTGGATCATTGATTTAGTCACGTTTTGATTTTCAAACACTTTCCTTTCTTTTACAGAGATGGAGGCTATGAAACATCCCCCCTCATTGGTAAATATTGTGGAACAAATGGTCCACCCATCATAGTGTCACATAGCAACAGGCGGTGGCTGAAGTTCAGATCCGACCACTCACTCACCTACAGGGGATTCAGAGCCCACTGGGATGGCACACAGACAGGTATGCGTTTCCTGTTGTGTACTTGCGTATTGAATCTGATGAAAATATGGCATAAAGTCTAGCCAAGAACTGCCAACTTAGACACTCTCTAGCAGTCATTTAAAATGATCAACTGCAGTTTTGTTTTGTGGCAGATAATTTCCAGTGCAGACTCATAATTTATGTATGATGATCATGTCAGGGTTCTGTCACTTCGGTCTAGTGTAATTCATGGTTTTGTGACAGAGCCCTGACACTCGCGTCATGTCATTGTTTTCATGTGAGCGTGCGGCTTCGAGTGTGCTCGAGCCGTGCGCTCTCGTCTGCGTGTACTGTTTCATGTTGGAGCGTGGTGTTCAGATCCCGGCACTCGTGTCTTGAGTTTCGGTTTCGTGTCGGGGTCCGGACACTCGCGCTCCATGTTCTGTCTGTTGTGGGAGCGTGCGGTCTCGAGTTCGCTCGGCCGTGCGCTCTTCTGTCCACGTGTGTTGTGTTTTGTGAAGCACGCGGTTTGTGTTCAGCCGCGTGCTTTTCTTGTTGTCTTGTGTGAACACGCGGCTTATGAGTTGTCTCATTAGCTGCGTGTTCGTGTCTTTTGTTCTAGCACATGGCTTGTGATTTGTTTTGCTGGCCATGTGCTTGTGTTTTGTTTTGTGTGAGCACATGGCTTTTTGTCTTTGATTCGGTGTGCCATGTGCTCATGTCAATTGTCTTGACCCCTCCCATCTTGTTACCTGATTATTAGTTAATTTGTCCCACATGTGATCCCTCGTTACCCTCCTCATTTGCTCTCCATTTATTCTCCTTGTGTTTGCAGTCGTGCGTGAGTTCGTCATCGTCAATCCCTGGATGTGTCCAGATCCTGCCTTGCCTTGCCTTGCCTTGCCTTGCCTTGCCTTGCCAGCCTGTTTTTCCCCCTCGGGGTAGTTTTTGTTGTTTGTTTTGTTTTATTTTAAAATAAAACCCATTTTCTGCAATACTGAGTCCTCGCTCCATCCCTCTACCCGGATCCCTGACAGATCATTTCTATATGTCTAAAACCATGTTATTGTATTATTATTTATACTATTATAGTATTTAATATTGAGAATGAGCTTTTTATTTTATATATTCATTTAATTTTTTACTTTTTTTATTCCTATTTGCTTTCTTTTTAGTAACTTGTATTTAATATTGTATCATGTTTATAATCCAATATTTTTAATTTAAAGTTTTATTTTTTATTAATTTTAGCACTTTAAACTTATATTATTTTAGTTAGTTGCCAAGGCAACATTTATAATTTTCCTTTGTTATTAAGTTCAAGTATTTAATCTAATATTTATATTTAGTTTTATTTCAGTAAAGAAAATGATGTACTTATTATAGCAATTACAATAACGGGGTAATAATTAGGTACTAACCCTAAACCTAACATTAACACACATAGTTACCTTATACTACCCAGTACTTTCTTGGGTAAGTACACGTACTGTAAAATAAAATGTAACCGAAAACGATTTTTAGTATAAATATAACTAAAGACAGGACAAACTAATAAAAACATAAAAACAACTGCGGAGCACGCCACGGAGGCAGCCATCAGCGTCGGCGCCATCTTGTACTTATCTTGTACAAAATTTGATAATTTTGTAATAATATTGTGCTTTTGCCATTTTTATTTAATTCTTTTTTTGTTTCTTTTGGCTTGGTTTATATTATTTCTTTATTTTTTAGTAATTTATAATATTTAAAATGTAATTATATTTATAATGTTATTGTATGTAATTATATTTTATAGTTTCTTTTAGCAATTTTAGTACTTCAAGTATTTTAATAAAGAAAATATGTGTATATTTTCATATTTTTATAAATTTTAATCAATTTTAATATATTTAGTTTTAGTTAACAATAACAACACTATTCTAGAGTATTACATATCGATGGTCTACTATAAAATATTTGCTATTAAGTGCCTCTAACAAAAATCTGAATATCTTTACAATATTTAATGAAACAGACCTTGCAAACTATCAAATCCAGGAAATATTTATTCCTCAGAAGTGCTCATATTGAGCGCTAATATCAACCTTATATACACAATTTTGTTTCCCAGAAATCATAGTAATTTCAACAAAGTTTTGCGTTGGAGGTTTCACCTCTCCCAACTACGCTCTGCCCTTTCACGCCAACGCCGAATGTTACTGGCACATCAAAACCAGTGCAGGAAGCACAGTGGAGCTCAGCTTTGGAGACTTTCACCTGGAGAACAGCATGAACTGCTTCTATGACTACTTAAAGAGCATTGAATTAGAAGATTTACTTCACAGTGTAGAGTTCTCTGTTCAAGGTATTGAGTTTGAATCTTTTCCTGATGTGTATATGTCTACCAGGTGTATGATGGCGACAGCACCAGTGCTCCTCAGATGGCTAAGCTGTGTGGTAATGAGATTCCTGCCCCCATCAGTTCCTCCCGACAGAACATGTACGTGAAGCTACGTACAGACAGCATCATCCACACAGGCGGATTTCTGGCTACCTACCAAACCAGTGAGTTACACCGAACACCTGGGTTGATAAGCCCAGAAAACCCTGAAGAAAATGTAAAAATATAGTTTATTTTTCATTTATTTTTGCTGTAAACTATTAAATATTCTCCAAAATTTCAGCAAGTTCTTAATGTTCAATAATTCTTCCCAACTCATGTTGTTATTATGCTGTTAATCAGGACTGGCTTTTCTCCTGTAGTTTGCCAAGGTGTGCTCATCGCCAATCGGAGCCGGGGAAAGATTGAGAGCTTGAACTTCTCGGTTACACTTTACTTGAAGGGGTGTGCATAAGACTAACATGACACCTTCATAATCATGACATGACACCTACATAATCATGACATTACACATGTCATGAATATGAAGGGTTTTTATGCATGTTTATGACAACTGTCATTAAGTGTCATTTGCTCAGTTCTGTAATTTTTAATGCAAAGATGACATTGTTTGAGATGTCTTTGTTATGGGCTATGGTTAGGGGTAAGGGTAGGGGTAGGGTTAGGTCAAATAATGTCATATTTGCATTAAAAATTACAGAACTGAGCGAATGACACTTAATGACAGTTGTCATAAACATGCATAAAACCTCCTTCATATTCATGACATGTTTCATGTCATGATTATGAAGGTGTCATGTCAGTCTTATGCACACCCCTTCAAGTAAAGTGTTAGCAACTTCTCCAATGAATATATCCATCTCGTGCTGACTGCAGCTGGACCATCCAGGCCTCCATGGGCAACACTATCAACTACACTTTTATAACCTTTGATGTGGAGGACCACATCGGATGTGCCTATGACTATGTGAAGGTCAGCACATGCTTTGTCTTAAATTATACAACCTTAAAAAATCTCAAAATGTACCAAGCATTGCTGCTTAACGTCAACATGAAATTGAAATGGACCATATTTGTTTTCTTAATAGACTTCCTGGTCATATTTTGTATGTTATTACTCCGTCACACTGGATGTTAATGTTAACCAATAGCCAATTAGCTATTTAGGCATCGTTTTAGGCTACGTCCTGCCTGAAATCTTGAAAAGGCTAGAGAAATAACAATAGATGTGAAAAAGAAAAGGATGCATTGAGATGCTCTTGATGGGGAACTTGACCTTCAGCTTTCAGTTTGGGTTTATTCTGATATGGAACGCCCACTATTCATGATCCAATCAGTTCCTGATGGATGGAATCAAGTCCCGCCCATTTTCTCATTGAATATGTTGTTTTTCTCACGTTGCGAAAATGAAATGGGTTGTGAATGCTGGTTCTTGTTGACTTTAAGAGATCTGTTTTGAGAGTCTGAGTTGGTTTTCTTACTCAAGGACCATCTACGTGTCTATTCAAGCTTGTATTATCTTATTATTTCTCTGTGAAGGGGTCAAGAAGCCTAATTCATGCTGGACAGTTTGTCATTCCGTTACACTACAGTGATTTACTGGCAGAGTCTTTGAAAATGTACAATGGACCTTTTAGTTCCTCTCCGTTCACTCATCACCATGGCGATCCAAACAGTGATGACATCATTGAGGCCTCTTGTAGAGATGTTGAGTTTTTGCCTTTTTCCTCAGGCAGCCTTGAGAAAGGCTACGCTCTGTTTTCAGTGAAACCTCATTCCATAGATAGGCATTCATCAGCTGGGTAAATACATAGACAGCTGTAGTGGATATTTTTTGGCCTCTGATGACTTCTTCCTTTCGGAATGTGAGATTTTGTGCACAAGCCAACAATATCACAGCACACTTTTGTTCCTAAGGCTGTAGAACAGATGGTCTGAATTACTGATATGATGTCTTTGGTTGGATTTCCTCTGAAAAGTCATTGATTTTTGAGAAATACAGCCGAAAAAAAAAAAAGATAAAAAACTTTCACACTTTAATCTGACATTAGTTTTCAAATTCACTAAAATTACCTTTTATTTTGTCATTATTTTGTCAAGGTTATGACATTACATGATCAGTCACTTATATCAAAGAAGAAAGACCAAGACATAAATCTGTCAGATACTGAGCCATATTTTAGTGTGATGTTTTGTCTGTATGTTTATCTGTCCTTGTGCTTGTGAGACATCGAGTAACATTGCTGAAGGGTGTGGACTGTTATTTTTGCACAGAGAACGGGATCAGAGTTAGATAGAGAGAGATAGATAGAGAGAGAGAGAGAGAGAGAGAGAGAGAGAGACTTTAATTATTCATGCAACTCTGTCTGTGATGAAGTCATTATTTGGAAGGAAATGGTCTTGGTTTCCATGGACACAATGTGTAGAGAATGAACACTGTAATGTTATTATGTAATGTGCACAGCACAGTTTTGCAGCTGTAAAAACCTTCCTGAGGGAGAGAAAAAAATGACAAACAAAGAGTAAAAAGACACAGGGACAGAAGAGACGTCCCTAGAGAGAGATACAAAGAGTCGTCCTTATAATAAGTGAAAGTAATTATTCATGCAACTCTGTCTGTGATGAAGTCATTATTTGGAAGGAAATGGTCTTGGTTTCCATGGACACAATGTGTAGAGAATGAACACTGTAATGTTATTATGTAATGTGCACAGCACAGTTTTGCAGCTGTAAAAACCTTCCTGAGGGAAAAAAATGACAAACAAAGAGTAAAAAGACACAGGGACAGAAGAGACGTCCCTAGAGAGAGATACAAAGAGTCGTCCTTATAATAAGTGAAAGTTTAAAAAAAAGGCAATTGAGGGATTAAATAATGCAGGTGCTGTAGAAATTCCTCAATTCAACAAAATGAATGTATTTCATGGACACAAGCCAGTTGTGCCATTTTGAAAATGAAAGAGTAGCTCTTTGCTTTTTTTTACAAACTTCATGCTTTTTTTTTTTTTTTTTTTTTTTAAAGACTGTATATAGAACATACTGCCCAGTAAGTAGTGTTCAAGTATTCCTCGATTTTATATTCTGAATTATTACCTTTAATAAGTGTTAGGTGATATTCTGTTCACTAAAATGACTCACTTGTCCATCATTGAGATCTTTTTTGTGTGTGTGTGTGTCTTTATATGGGTGTGTGCCTGCTCATACCCCGTTGGCATCGGCTGGATTCTGTGGGTGTTTGGTTTGTTGTGTAGACATGTGGAATGCTGACCTCCACTGTAGCACTGAATGGAGCCAACAGGGCAGAAATTAACTGGAAATCAGAGCTTAGAGAGAGGGCTTAGCGACAGTCTCACATGCACACAAACATACACTTTCTGTGCCGCACAGATGTCAGACCAAAACCAGACATTGTTTTAAAATGGCATTCATTTTAGTGGCCCATGGTTTATTACATGGCTTGTTTGCTTGCTCATCACAACTGAGAAAACAGAGACAATCTGCAATATTTGGACACCTAACAGTTAGATGTGTATGATTGTCTTAAAAAGACAGGGGTATTTATCTTAAAGACAGCACAAGTACACTTTTCATGCAAAACATTTCACAATATAAAACAGCCGACTGTGCAAAATTGATCAAATTTGATATTTTGACACTTTCTGGTAGTCAAACTTGGTGAAAAAAGCTAATAGCTAATATAATTATATTGTATGGGACTAGGTGGTTAAAAGTCATGATATCAATAAACAGTCAAGTTGGGTCTGAGAAAATCTCTAGTACCATTTTTGTTTGTTTTTTGAACCCACGTAGTTTGATATTTTGTTGTCTAATGCAGTGACTTTCAGACATTTTTAAATGACCCTGGTCTTCAAAAAGGCTAGTTTGTTAGTATCCCCTCACCTTTGACTTTTATCCAGGTGTATGGAGGGCCTGACCTCTCCTCCCCACGATTGGCCCAGCTCTGCACCACACACCCTCACAATAACCCTCTGCAGGTGGCCAGCACAGGTAACGCTGTTACCGTTCGATTCACATCTGATGCCTTGAGTGGTAGAGGCTTCAACGCAACCTGGCTAGAGGTTCCTGGAGGTTAGTCAACTGACAATTGTAGATTTTTTTTATCTGTAGTTGAATACTATGCCATTATATTATTTTGAGACTTTGCTAATGAACTTCTTAAAATCTTCCCTTTGAAAATTCAGGATGTGGAGGGATTGTCACGGCCCCCAGTGGAGAGATCCACTCTCCAGAGTATCCTAGCAACTATTCTGACAATGTTGACTGTTCCTGGGTCATCACAGGGGATGTAGGGCATTGAGTCTTCTTCAACTTCACTGATCTGGATGTTGAAAGTCACAGCTCGTGCGGTTTTGATTACGTGGCTGTGAGTAGCTGACCTTTCTGTGTGCGGATGATGGATTTAATGCCCGCGGTGGCAACATTTGTGATTTCATGATGTTACAGACCAATGCATCACAGTTTAGACCAATTTATGGACAAAAGAATCATGTTCTACTCTCTAGATCCATGATGGTTCACATGAGTCTTCTCCACTCCTGGGTAAATTTTGTGGAGTAGCCAGGCCTTCTCCCATTACGTCCACAACAAACGTCATCTATGTTCGCTTCAGGTCTGATCACAGTCAGAACCATAAAGGCTTCAGTGCCCAGTTCTCAGAAGGTGAGTGCAATCTTCATTGGTGAGCCCACATGATTTTGTCATGGTTTGTTTCAAACCTCATTGATTACTCTTATGACTTCCAGCATGTGGATCCACTATAACAGCTGATGATGTGGGTGGGGAGATTGCATCTCCTCGCTATCCATACTCTTACCCACCCAATCAGAACTGTAGCTGGATCATACGGGCACAGGAGCCATGTAAGTCTGCTGGTCATACTTGGCATCCATTATCTCAAGTTCAAAACCAAGGCTTTTTGCAAAACTACTTGCTTGTATTGCCTTTAATGTATCTTAACAGATTTTCTGATCTCTACTGTCCTATATTTCTTTCAGTCAATCATGTGACTTTGTCCTTCACTGACTTTGAGGTTGAGATGGTGTATAGTAACTGCTCTCATGATAGTGTGGAGGTTCTGGATGGAGACAATTACCAAGCCCCATCTGTTGGTAAATATCTCTTCCTTGAGGAACAGCCAAAGACATACTCTGATTGCAATAGGATATCACCTATATATGTGTGTATATATCAGAAATTAGATCTAGCTTTTGACACTTTATCACATTTTATTTGGTTAGGATACTTATTGTTCAGGTGACAGTTTAAATGTTTCATAAAATGCTGATGCAGTTATGGTTAGTATGGATCATACGGGCACAGGAGCCATGTAAGTCTGCTGGTCATACTTGGCATCCATTATCTCAAGTTCAAAACCAAGGCTTTTTGCAAAACTACTTGCTTGTATTGCCTTTAATGTATCTTAACAGATTTTCTGATCTCTACTGTCCTATATTTCTTTCAGTCAATCATGTGACTTTGTCCTTCACTGACTTTGAGGTTGAGATGGTGTATAGTAACTGCTCTCATGATAGTGTGGAGGTTCTGGATGGAGACAATTACCAAGCCCCATCTGTTGGTAAATATCTCTTCCTTGAGGAACAGCCAAAGACATACTCTGATTGCAATAGGATATCACCTATATATGTGTGTATATATCAGAAATTAGATCTAGCTTTTGACACTTTATCACATTTTATTTGGTTAGGATACTTACTGTTCAGGTGACAGTTTAAATGTTTCATAAAATGAATGAGAATGAATGAATGAATGAATGAATGAATGAATGAATGAATGAATGAATGAGTTTTTATACATACGAGGAATTTGTTTTCATGACAGAAGCTCCACAGTGTAACAGAATGACAGTGACAGAACAAAAACACAGATAATAAAAAATAGAAAAATAGAACAAGTAACTAAGGAATAAAAATATACAAATCGACAATTGTATGTACAGGTATATAACAATAGACAGTTGTATATACAGGTATATTATGTGCAAATTGAAATGTAGACTGAGTATGAGTGTTAGATAAATAAGTGTATGAGTGAATAAATAGTGTGTGTTCCACAGTTATTGTTAAGTGTTCATGAGATGGATGGCCTGAGGGAAAAAACTGTTCCTGTGTCTGGTCGTTCTGGTGCTCAGAGCTCTGTAGCGTCGACCAGATGGCAACAGTTCAAAGAGGGAGTGTGCTGGATGTGAGGGGTCCAGAGTGATTCTGCCAGCCCTTTTGCTCACTCTGGACGAGTACAGTTCTTGGAGAGAAGGGAGGGTTGTACCAATGATTCGCTCAGCAGTCCGGACTACCCTCTGAAGTCTTCTGAGGTCAGATTTGGTAGCTGAGCTGAACCAGACAGTTATTGAAGTGCAGAGGACAGATTCAATAATGGCAGAGTAGAACTGTTTCAGCAGCTCCTGTGGCAGGTTGAACTTCCTCAGCTGGCGAAGGAAGTACAACCTCTGCTGGGCCTTTTTCACAATGGAGTCAATGTGAGTGTCCCACTTCAGGTCCTGAGAGATTGTGGTGCCCAGGAACCTGAATGACTCCACTGCAGTCACAGTGCTGTCCATGATGGTGAGTGGGGGGAGTGCAGAGGGGTTTCTCCTGAAGTCCACGGTCATCTCCACAGTTTTTAGCGTGTTGAGCGCCAGGTTGTTGAGACTGCACCAGACAGCCAGCTGCTCGACCTCCTGTCTGTAAGCAGACTCGTCACCGTCCTGAATGAGGCCGATGAGTGTGGTGTCGTCTGCAAACTTCAGGAGCTTGACAGAGGGGTCTTTAGAGGTGCAGTCGTTGGTGTACAGGGAGAAGAGCAGTGGAGAGAGAACACAACCCTGAGGAGCTCCAGTGCTGATCGTACGGGTGCTGGATGTGTATTTTCCCAGCCTCACTAGCTGCTGCCTGTCTGTCAGGAAGCTGTTGATCCACTGACAGACGGAGGTGGGCACGGAGAGCTGAGATAGTTTGGGCAGGAGGAGGTTTGGGATGATGGTGTTAAAGGCCGAGCTGAAGTCCACGAACAGGATCCTCACATAAGTCCCTGGTCTGTCTAGATGTTGCAGAACATAATGCAGTCCCATGTTTACTGCATCGTCCACAGACCTGTTTGCTCTGTAGGCAAACTGAAGAGGATCCAGCAAGGGTCCAGTGATGTCCTTCAGGTGGGCCAGCACCAGTCTTTCAAAAGACTTCATGACCACAGACGTTAGAGCCACAGGTCTGTAGTCATTAAGTCCAGTAATTTTGGGTTTCTTTGGGACGGGGATGATGGTGGAGCGTTTGAAGCATGAAGGGACTTCGCACAGCTCCAGTGATCTGTTGAAGATCTGTGTGAAGATGGGGGCCAGCTGGTCAGCACAGGATTTCAGACAGGCTGGTGTAACACAGTCTGGGCCTGGTGCTTTTCTACTTTTCTGCTTCCGGAAGACCTGGCGCACCTCGTCTTCGCTGATCTGAATTGCAGGTGTGGGGGAGAGGGGGGTTGCTGGAGGTGTGAATGGTTGTGTGGAGAGGTGTTCAGGGCGGGTGTGGGGTGTCTTTTCAAACCTGCAGTAGAACTCGTTCAGATCGTCTGCCAGGTGTTGATTCTCCACAGTGCTGGGGGATGGTGTCTTGTAATTGGTGATTTCTTTTAGACTTTTCCACACTGATGCCGAGTCACTGGAAGAGAATTTAATCCTTATTTTTTCTGAATAATTCCTCTTTGCCACTCTGATCTCCTTTTCCAGTGTGTATTTAGCCTGTTCATACAAGACATTATCCCCCTTCCTGTGAGCATCTTCTTTGGCCTGACGGAGGAGCAGAAGAAGTTCGTCCGTTTTGTTGGGTAAAGAGCGGAGGTTCGCCAGATGGATGCTAGGCAACGGCGTCCTGAATCCGCGCTGTCTGAGCTTCACGAGAGCGCCGGCTCGCTTCCCCCGTCTGCGCGTCCTGAAGCGTTTGATCAGCGCCACAGCTCCCCCGACAACAATGTCCAGCAAAACATCCGAATAGTCGAAAACCGGTGAAATATCGGGTGGTGTGTACTTCCGAAAATGCTGATGCAGTTATGGTTAGTAGTAACTAGTAACCTTTTTCCAGGTTGTTACTGTGGGAATGAGTTGCCACACCCAGTCACTTCATTCAGCAATGCCCTGGTGGTAAACTTCATCTCAGATGCTTCAGTTGGGAGGAAAGGTTTTAGAGCAGCCTACATGGCCTCAACCTCAGGGTTAGATTTCAGTATTTGTTTCAAAATACATATTAATTTTTCACCCAAGTAAGGCTGCAATTTAACACTATTCAGTTACCTGTTTTTCCAGGCTGTGGGGGACATCTGTATATGGAGTCAGGTGCTTTTAACAGTCCAAACTATCCTGATGTATACCCACCTAATGTGGAGTGTGTGTGGACCATCACTAGTTCCCCAGGGAACCGTCTACAACTATCTTTCATGTAAGCCGATCAGGATGTTATATTGAACTCACAAATGTAATGGATTTATCAAAACAAACAGTGCTGTACTTTTTGTGATGCAGAATGTTCCAGCTGCAACAAAGTTCAGACTCCAGTAATGACTACCTAGAGGTTCGTGAGGGACACTCCACTGGTACTCTGGTCGGTCGTTTCTGTGGTGATTCCCTTTCTTCCGACTACACAAGTTTGTCTCTGACTCCTCAGTCAGCAGAGCTGGATTTAGAGCAGTATTCTCCCACTGTAAGTCAGAGCAATGGATTACTATTTTCTTTTTTTATGTGGACCCTGCTGAAAATACCAACAAAGACTAGCCTGAATTTCCATTCTAGTCCAGGATGATTAAGTTGGTTAATGCTGGTTTCCTGGACCTGGATAGTCATTCTGTGCACCAAAAACCTTGGCTATGGTTGTACAAAGAAGTCTTGCTGGTTAAAATCTCCTGAAGTTAGAAAACCTTACATGAGAATATCTTTACTCTTTTCCTGAGTCCTCAGTGTATGGAAATGAGATCACGGACAGCTCAGGACAGATAGCCTCCCATCTTTACCCACGCACCTACCCAAACAATGCTGACTACCACTGGACCCTCACAGTGGACTCAGATTCCCACATCCAGATTCAGTTCCCGGACATTGACATTGAGGATCTCTTCAATTGCTATTATGACAAGCTCAAGGTCTGCACTCTTGTTTAAAACATAACTTTTAAGTGCTATAATGGTTTAACAGAAAATAAACGTATGCAGGCATATGAAGATCAGTGCTTCCCTTCTTTAGATATATGATGGTCCGAGCACCAATGCTTTCCTACTGGGTGAGTTCTGCGGCCTGACTCTGCCCAACCCAGTAAGAAGTTCAGACAGCACTATAACGCTTGAGTTTAAATCTGACACTGATTGGAGGGCAAGGCTTCCTCACTGAGTGGACGGCTGTTTAGTGCACTGGTCCCTTGCCGACTATAGAGCCAGGTTACTTCCCTAAGGAACCTGCCTCTCAGATCTTGCTCAAATCAAAAAAATGTTGCTGCTTGGTCTCATTATTTCACAATTATTTACTATTGTTTTGTCTTTTCAGTAGCTTGTGGAGGAACAGTGATGACAGGAGACAATCCCCAGTTCTTATTCTCTCCTGGTTTGCCCGAGCTGTATCAGCATAACCTTGACTGTTCACGGGTAATCTGGTCTCCAAATTCTATCGTTGAGTTTAATCTGCTCTCTCTGGACATGGAAGATGAGGTTTCGTGTCTCCATGACAGTCTGGCCATCAGGGATGGTAGGTTTTGCTGTATGAATTCACTTCAACATAATTCCCAACTCAAAACTTACATTAACGACTTAATATTAGGTTGTTGTTTGTTTTTTGTTTTTTTTAAGGTAACACCAACTTGTCTCCACTGATTGCACGTATTTGTGGGCGGCAGCTGCCTGGCTCTCTGCACTGTACTGGTGATGCCATGTTCCTTCGATTCACCTCTGATGGCAGCATTAATGGCAGGGGCTTTAATGCCACCTTTTCCAGAGGTGAACAGCATGTCCATGAGCCAAATTCTTATCATGATGATGGTATAAGTTTGCTGTATATTATACATCTATAGTTGGGCTTTGAGCTATTTTTCTTTTGCCTTCTCCATCAGGTTGCGGTGGTTTCCTCCATACAGACAGAGGGGTTCTAAGTTCTCCTCAGTATCAACAGAACTACAAGCCCAACATGAACTGCAACTGGCAAGTAATGGTCACCCCAGGATTCAGAGTGTCCGTAACTTTCCAAAGTCCTTTCCAAATACAGGGTTATGGCAATCAATGCAGCACAGGTGACTACTTGGAGGTGAGTGACTATAGAAGAAGTTACCTGTACATCATGCAAATTGTCCTTTTGCATATGAGGGAAAAGCTTTAAATTGATTGATTATTTTGTATTAGTTACGGAACGGACCTGATGGCAACTCACCGACTCTATCAGGGCGTCTCTGTGGGTAAAGCGCTCCGTCCAGATTTCAGACCACAGACAACAGCCTCTATGCCCATTTTGTCTCTGATGGCTCCAATGAGGGGAATGGCTTCAAACTGGTATTTGAGGCCCACAGTTTAGGTAAATACTTTGAACTAATATAGAATATTCCAGTAATTTTGATTAATTTGATAATAAATGGTTTAAGAATAAATACGAGTAAATCTATGTTTGTCTCCAACTTGTGGTGGTTTCATTGAGCTTAATGATGGAGATCCACTAGGTTACATCACGTCTCCTAACTATCCATCAAACTACCCCCAAAATATCAACTGTGTATGGATAATCACTGTTCCCAATGGGGAGGCTGTACAACTTGACTTTGAAGGTAATTTCTACATTGAGGCTCATACCGGGTATGTTTAATATATTTTGAACAATCAAATTGCTAACTTTTGGTACATGTAAGTGTTTGACCATAATCACAATCTTCTCTCCTAGATGTATGTATGACTACATCAAGGTCCGTGATGGTCCCACATCAGATGCTGCTTTGATGGGAAGACTTTGTGGCAACACCCACCCATCTACACAGCATTCATCCGGCACCACCATGTATATACGATTCCGAACTGACGGCAGCATCACACATATTGGTTTTTAAAGCCAAGTACTCCATTGGTAATCCACTTTGAATCCCCATGACATTCCAACCAAACTCAATGTTTCAATGGTTTAAAGAGTATTCTTTCCCTTCTTAGCTACATGTGAAGGTACCCTCATTGGCCAGAGTGGTATCATTAGAAGCCCCGGTTATCCAGACTCAAATTATCCAGACAACTCTAACTGCGAATGGTACCTGGAAGGTCCCACTGGAAACTACCTGACCCTCACCTATACCACCCTTGACCTGCAGAGCTCCTCCAATTGTAACAATGACTATGTGGAGATACGAGAATACAATGCTTCAGGTTTGGGTTCTTCTTACATAAAAGCAAGTTGAGTCTTTCTGATTGTTGAGGATAGTAAACTAAGCTTTACTTTCTCATCAGGTCGCCTGCTGGGGAAACACTGTGGAAACAGCCTTCCTGCTCCCCTGGACACTGGAGACAGTTTTGCCTATGTAAAGTTTGTCAGTGATGGCAGTTGGAATGCTGCAGGGTTTAGTTTATCCTTTGAAGCCAGCGTTGAAGGCAAGTGTGTTTAAATCCTTACAGTGTCCAGTTAGGGTCATAGAGTCCAGTGGGTAAAGCTCATGACTAATTGTTTTGGATAAAAACCTACATAGTTGTGCTGTTGGTTATTGAGCAGTTCCATGGGTAACTGGTAATAAGCTATTGTTGCTCTTATAGAGTGTGAAGGGGATCTGAACTCACCATTCGAGACGATATCATCTCCCAACTACCCTAATCTGTACCCCCACAGCCGAATATGCCGCTGGAGAATCACTGTTTCTCCGGGTCGTAGGGTCACTCTTACGATCAATGACCTGAGGCTGGAGGAGCACGGCACCTGTATGTTTGACTATGTGGAGGTGAGGTCATCTGTATTTTTTTAGAGATGTCAAAAAGTTGGACATTCTGTGTTAACCCAGCATTCAAACTATGTATTGCTTTCTCTGAATATTGTTCAATTCAGTGCTTTAACACTGCTTTGCTGTTTTGATTCTTGGGTTGGTAGGATATAAATGGTCTGACATCCAGTGCCCCACATTTGGGTCGGTTATGTGGGACAGTCCCTGCTGGTACCCAGTTGAAATCTTCCGGGAATGCTATGCTTGTAATTTTCAGCACTGATTCATCTGTGTCTAATGGTGGATTCACGGCAGATTACTCTTCAGAGGAGGCTACAGGTGAGAGAGAAGAATTCTGACTTTCGTATATGCTTTTTGTTTGTTTGTTTTTGGATCCTGATTTGATTGGTGAATCTTTGTCTTTTTGATAGTGTGTGGTGGGATACTCGGTGAACCTGGAAACTTCACCCCGCCCGACTTTGGCAATGGAAACTACAGCAACAACCTGAACTGTGAATGGCTAATCCACAACCCACATCATATGAATTCTTCCATTGTGGTTATTATAGATGAGCTCCATCTAGAGCATCACCAAACTACTTGGAGTTCAGACTGGGTAAGATTTTCCAAATGCAGTAAAAGAGAAATAACATTATGTACACCATCCAATGTACCATTTACTTTGACTCTATTTTAAAGCTGTTATATGGCATGTTTTATCTGTACCTTGTATACAGGAGATATGAATGGAGAGCTCTTGGGTCGTTTATGTGGTCAGTCCCCTCCTACAGTCCCCATAGTAGTGTCCACCCCTGAACTCTGGGTTCACTTCCTGTCTGATGAGGCTGTGGTTGATCTGGGCTTCAAAGCCACATATTACTTTTCAGGTAACATTTTTTAATCAGTGACACTCAGAGAGCTGGATCTCTGCTCTTTAAAATCCTGCATGAGCTCAAATGATTTTCCTCAGAATGTGGAGGGTCACAAAGTGGAGAGGGAGGTGCCATCTCTAGCCCTGGATATCCTAATAACTACCCCAGCCCAAGCCGCTGTACTTGGCTTCTCGAGGCTCCGGTGGGCCACACTATCATTGTAAATCAAAACTTCTTCTTGAGTCTGCTGTTTTTTTTACTGTTTTCTTCAAACCTTAACAATGAAGTTCATCATTAACGTCACATAATTGCAGTATATTCTAGCTCACTTTTACATACTTTGAAATGGAGGAACACAGCCAGTGCACCTGGGACTCTGTAACAGTCTTCAATGGAGCCTCACCAGGATCCCCAGTTATTGGTCAATACTGTGGCCACAACTCTCCAGGAACTATCCAATCAGGCTCCAACAAGTTAGTTGTATTGTTCCTTGATGATCATACAGTGTCCAGAGGAGGATTTACTGCCACCTGGTCAATGGACTCATCAGGTATAAAAAAATATATCTCGTTGTCTACTTTCTGTAGACATTTCACATATTGAATTACTTTTTTTTTTTCCTGAAATTTCTTTCGCTTCTTCGGGATGTGGAGGAATTATCCATGCTGATACAGGCACCATCAAATCTCCCAAAACTATGTATTGCTTTCTCTGAATATTGTTCAATTCAGTGCTTTAACACTGCTTTGCTGTTTTGATTCTTGGGTTGGTAGGATATAAATGGTCTGACATCCAGTGCCCCACATTTGGGTCGGTTATGTGGGACAGTCCCTGCTGGTACCCAGTTGAAATCTTCCGGGAATGCTATGCTTGTAATTTTCAGCACTGATTCATCTGTGTCTAATGGTGGATTCACGGCAGATTACTCTTCAGAGGAGGCTACAGGTGAGAGAGAAGAATTCTGACTTTCGTATATGCTTTTTGTTTGTTTGTTTTTGGATCCTGATTTGATTGGTGAATCTTTGTCTTTTTGATAGTGTGTGGTGGGATACTCGGTGAACCTGGAAACTTCACCCCGCCCGACTTTGGCAATGGAAACTACAGCAACAACCTGAACTGTGAATGGCTAATCCACAACCCACATCATATGAATTCTTCCATTGTGGTTATTATAGATGAGCTCCATCTAGAGCATCACCAAACTACTTGGAGTTCAGACTGGGTAAGATTTTCCAAATGCAGTAAAAGAGAAATAACATTATGTACACCATCCAATGTACCATTTACTTTAAAGCTGTTGCTGATAAGCAAACAATTATGGCATGTTTTATCTGTTTCTCGTATTCAGGAGATATGAATGGAGAGCTTTTGGCTCATTTATGTGGTCAATCCCCTCCTACGATCCCCATAGTAGTGTCCACCCCTGAACTCTGGGTTCACTTCCTGTCTGATGAGGCTGTGGTTGATCTGGGCTTCAAAGCCACATATTACTTTTCAGGTAACATTTTTTAATCAGTGACACTCAGAGAGCTGGATCTCTGCTCTTTAAAATCCTGCATGAGCTCAAATGATTTTCCTCAGAATGTGGAGGGTCACAAAGTGGAGAGGGAGGTGCCATCTCTAGCCCTGGATATCCTAATAACTACCCCAGCCCAAGCCGCTGTACTTGGCTTCTCGAGGCTCCGGTGGGCCACACTATCATTGTAAATCAAAACTTCTTCTTGAGTCTGCTGTTTTTTTTACTGTTTTCTTCAAACCTTAACAATGAAGTTCATCATTAACGTCACTTAATTTCCATATATTCTAGCTCACTTTTACATACTTTGAAATGGAGGAACACAGCCAGTGCACCTGGGACTCTGTAACAGTCTTCAATGGAGCCTCACCAGGATCCCCAGTTATTGGTCAATACTGTGGCCACAACTCTCCAGGAACTATCCAATCAGGCTCCAACAAGTTAGTTGTATTGTTCCTTGATGATCATACAGTGTCCAGAGGAGGATTTACTGCCACCTGGTCAATGGACTCATCAGGTATAAAAAAATATATCTCGTTGTCTACTTTCTGTAGACATTTCACATATTGAATTACTTTTTTTTTTTCCTGAAATTTCTTTCGCTTCTTCGGGATGTGGAGGAATTATCCATGCTGATACAGGCACCATCAAATCTCCCAATTATCCTCAGAATTTCCCAGCCAATACAGAATGTTCCTGGACCGTCATCGCCCATGATGGAAACCATCTAGAGATGGACTTTCTTTTTTTTTTCCTGAAATTTCTTTCGCTTCTTCGGGATGTGGAGGAATTATCCATGCTGATACAGGCACCATCAAATCTCCCAATTATCCTCAGAATTTCCCAGCCAATACAGAATGTTCCTGGACCGTCATCGCCCATGATGGAAACCATCTAGAGATGGACTTTGCCAGTGACTTCCAGATCCCAGACTCGAGTGGACAGTGTCAAAAGAGTAATCAAGTAAACAGATGACCATTTAAAAAGAAACCTTCCCTGAAGTTGTTTTTTTGGGGGATCTGGTTATTCATTTTCCATATTCTGTCTATATTTACCTGACAGGTGTGGGCTGACAACGTACAGAATTATAAGAATCTCTTGGCCACTGGTTGTGGCACTACAGCCCCTGCTGCTGTCATTGCACCCCGAAATATTATTACGGCTCGTTTCCAGTCCTCAGATACACCTGGCAAAGGGTTCTCTGCTGCAATCTACACTAGTATGTATTATAAGAGTGTATGATTGGTTTGTTCTTTACAGGTTTTCTTCCCCTGTCAAATAATTAAAATAATGCAATGGATCTATTTCACATCATCTTTTAGGTTGTGGGGCCAATTTCACAGCTTCAACTCGCCGTGAAGTATCTCCAAACTACCCAGACCACTACCCGGGAGGCTCCAACTGTAATTCTATTATTGATGCTGGAGATCAGACTGTGGTTGTGCTTATTTTTAAAACTTTCCAATTAGAGGGTATGCACTTCCTCAAAAATCTATAATTTTTTAATACATCTTGACATAAGAAATCTAAAAATAACTCTAACAAAAATAAGGATAACAGCAGTTCTATAAGGTGAATAATCATGCCTTTCTATCTTCTCTAGCACACTCCACATGTGTCTATGATGGTGTAAAGATCTATAGTGGCATCACCCCCAGTGGTGTTCCCTTGGCTACTCTTTGTGGAAATACCATCCCAGGTGTCTTCACCACATTTGGACCAATGCTCATCAACTTCTACTCTGATTCTATCATCCATGACAATGACTTCCTGGCAGAATACAGAACCATGCATAAGCCTCAACCACAAAACAAACTGTACATTTAATGCAATACTGTTTGGTTCTCTATATACTGTACTGACAATTAGTGCAAAAAATGACAATCAGTAGAATACAATAATAATTCATTAATTTGAACACTGATAAAGGATATGGTTTAGATGGCGGTGTGTAGGGGGTGTAGCTTGGATGTAAGTGTGTGCTAGAGTAAATTTGGGTTGTTTATCATGGCAGTAATGTTGAGCTAATTCACTGAGCCCACAAATGTGGAATGAGCAGAATGAGAGGACGCTGCACTTTTCAAACAATATGAGGGGATTTGGGAGAACATGCAAATATGCAAGAGAATTCCAATGCAGATTCCACTGTTACTTCCACAAACAAACTCATTCACTGTAAATGGTGCACAATAGAAATGCACAGTCAAGTGCTCTTTGACTTGGTGCTGTATGGGAAGACAGCCCAAATTTCTCAAAGAAAAGCTGTCACCCTCAAGCACATGAACAAGACATTTAGGGCTGTTCCTATGAATTTCATCCCTACATGTTGGTTTTTATGATTACTGTGTATATGGTACTGTACATATATCGATATATGTGTTTTTATGTGTTTTTAACAGCCTGCGGTGGCACAATTAATGGTACTTCTGGATCAATCAGCAGTCCATCTCATTCTATCACCAACTACCATCACAACATCAACTGCACATACCACATATATGTTCGTGACTACCGTGTCATCGATCTCAAGTGAGTTTGATCCAATTCTAGTGATTTGAAGTAGTCATATCATTAGGAATTGTTTTATTTAGGTTCTGAAAACATATTGTCATAGACACAATTAAAACATTTTGTAAGTTTCTGAACTTAAAACTTGGTCCCAATTTACAATTCACATTCTAAGGATCAGACAGCAGGTGGAAAATTGTCAAGAAAACCTTAATGAATGCCTATACATGATCAAGAAAATGTCTTAGGGCAAGTTTTGACACTAAGACCATATAAAAATTGATTTCTAAGTCTCATGTTCTACAAATTCTTAACTTTCAGACCTTCATCCTCACCCACATTCCCTTTGGTCTGCACAGATCAGATTAGAACAGCAATAAAAGTACAAATCTTTACAGCTCAAATCCTTCTAGGCATCCAACATGCCCGCTATGTTCCACCAGAGAGACAGATGCTCAGAGAGAAAAACCCAACTGAGATCCTGTATTAATGCCAGACAGGAAACCCTTAACCCGTAATCTGTCCCTAGAGGCTTTCTTTCAGGGATCCCCCCCTCTCCCATTAGTGGGATCACTTTCTGAGATACTAGATTGTTCTGCAACTTTTCCATAGTGATGTTGCTCACAGATCAAGGCTCTTGAAGGAGAATTTGTAAACACTTTTGTAGCTCGTCTTTGGGGGTGTTGAGTGAACCGCCCCATCCTACAACCACCACTGTTTTTCTTTGAGAACAACACAACTCATTCAGACCTCAGAGTCTGTTCCTTCATCCTGACAGAAGTCTTTATTGGCTAGTGCTGTGAAAGAGCCAATAAAGTACCCCTAATTATTTTGTTGTGTCCTACAATTTATATGCAAATAAACGTAGTATTTTTGTGGCTGGTTAGCATTTACATGAACAGTTATATACATTTAATTCATTTATTGAATGAAATTTGACAATACATTATTGAATTTACAGTAATTTTATTTAAAACTATGTATTAACTTTATTATTATAAAATTAACTTCATTTTAATTGTAATCTAAATTTTATTAACTTAATATAATATTAACTTCAATTTATGTTTTGTAAATATAATAAAATATTAATATTATATTATATGTAATATTATATATATTTTTTACTTATATTAATATTAACTTGTGTGTATTTATTTTTGTGAATGTAAATCTACATCATATATATATAATTCATATTATACATATTTGTAATTATTTATAATATACATCATTGTAAAATTCACTTCATATAATATTAACAATTTTATTTACTTTTATAAATTTAAATAAATGCTATTATATAATAATTAAACATATCTATATTTATTAGTATAATATTAACTTAAATTTTAGTTTAGTTTTAGTACATTTTTACCTTTATTCAGACACACGGTATCATGTGGATGGACGTTCTCAATCAAATAATATTTGACAAAAATGTGTACGCCATAAGAACAAGATGAGTAAATAATTTTAATCAGCTTTTTTATTATTTTAAATAAATCTGCTAATAGTTAATTTGGACAATTTCTAAGAGTACACTAGGCTTTGAATTTAACAAACAACGACAAAAACTCACAAATTGTCACTTTTGTGGACTCTGCTGCCTCCTGCAGGTGGTTTCTTGAAAGCACATCCTACAGTTATAAATCTCTCTCACTCACTCTCTCCACCTCCTCATCCATCGTTTTCTCCAGGTCCTCAGCAGGGCTGTGGCGGCTACTTGTCTTCCCCCACTGGAATGCTTGGTTCTCCTGATATTGACATGAATGACCAGTATGAGCCACGTATGGACTGTAATTGCTGCGGAGGTCAATAAAGGCATTAACCTCATATTCACATACTTTGAGGGCCCCACTGGATCCCTCTGCAGATACGATTATTTTTTTTAAAAAAGTGACGTGACATGTGGCCAAGTATGGTTACCCATACTAGCATACATACTCTGCATTTAACCCATCCTTAGTGCACACACACAGCAGTGAAGACACACACACCGTGAACACACACCCGGACCAGTGGGCAGCCATTTATTCTTTGGGGGGTTCGGTGCCTTGCTCAAGGGCACCTCAGTCATGGTATTGAAGGTGGGAGAGAGTGCTGTACATTCCCCCCCCCCACCTACAATCCCTGCCGGTACGAGACTCGAACCCACAACCTTTGGGCTATGAGTCCGACTCTCTAACCATTAGGCCATGACTCCCTTATGTCAAGGTAAAAGCTGTCACACATAACATAACATAACATAAATTATAATGCAGCATAATTTCCAACACACTATATATTTATACTTGCATCTTACCCTTCTGTAGATCTATGATGGTGACAGTGCTAATTATCCACTGGTTGGCACATTCTGTGGAGATGTAGTACCCGCCCCCTTCATATCGGCCAGTAACCTCCTGACCGTGCACTTCATCTTGGACGACACTGTTCAATGCCGTGGCTTCAATGCCACCTACAGCACAGTGGACAGTAAGATTTAACTTTTTGTCCCAATGGCAGGTCATTTCATGTTGAATCAGTCATGCAAAAATGCTTTTTCACACTTTTAGGTCTTTGTGGAGGAGCATTCAATGCCACAGCATCATCTCAGACCATCACATCCCCATATTACCACAACGCCTACCCGCCATTCACCTCTTGCCGCTGGGTGCTGGATGCTCCTTCTCAGGAGGTGGTGAAAGTGTCTGTTCAGTAGTTTCACCTGGACTCCAGCCAGAGCTGTGCCAGCAATTTCCTGGAGTTTAAGGACTTCGCTGTGGTGAGAGCCAGTCGCCCGAACACAGCCTCACTAAATAACTAAAACAATCTAGAATCTCTCAGGTCACAATATCAGATCATTTTCTTAGGCCACATCCTCATCTTTTTATTTAGTTTTGTCCTTCCGTTCCCAAATGAGGCAATGAGTTTGTCCATTGAAATAGGAGCTTTTTGAAGATGCTTTCCCAAGTGGATAAATTTGAAAATTCTGTTTATGTGTTGTAGGATGGTATGTGAAAACTACAGTATGTAATGTGTAAGTGTACAGTATTATGTTTTTCTTTAAATAACAACTAAACATTTCAAACAGTAGTAAGCATTATCTCTTGACCTTATTGTATATGTCAGTTGATCTCAAAAATGTATTTAAAATATTGTAAAAAAGTAATATTATTAATACTTGTTTTTTTTATATTATTAATTTTATATTTACTATTTAATTGAATTTAAAACATAGTTTTCTTTTATCATTGCCATTTATCATACACTAACATTTTCAAGTTTATTGAAGTTTCCTGTCTTCACTTTTATGTTGTATTTAATTGGCAGCACAATGTCTTTACATTTTTTGTTTTGTCTCTCAGGGAGATTATGGACAGACTCATAAGTTCTGTGGCATAGACCAGATTTCTACAGTTATGGCCGCACCATGCACATCACCTTCAAATCAGAAGCCTTCATGACTGGCAACGGATTTAGCCTCACATATCAGGTGGCAGGTGAGTCCTTTCCCTGTGATTACTAGTGTTTTTACTCATGTCGGTGTGATTATATTGTCAGTGTGTGTATATGTCTGCACGTTATGTATACCAGCAGACTATATACTACCAACCAACTGTGCAATATACACTAAATACTTTTTTTTTTCAATCTTTTTTTCAATTTTTTTAAAAATCATTCAACAGTAGTAGGCTACATTGTCACTTAAATATGACCCAGTGTTGTTATTATTAGACTGCTGAAATAAACTAAAACATTAATTTTAGATGAAAAACTTCAATTTAAAACATATGAAAATTAGAAATGTTGCCTTAGTAAATAACGGAAATAAAATAAGTTAATACAATTACTAAAATCAATAACTTAAAATACTAAAACTGAAGTAAATATAAAGCTAAATAGATTTTTTTTTTTTAAATCTATATTTTATTTAATAAACATTTATATAATATTTAATAAATATTTTTAATTTACATTTTATTTATAATATTTAAAAATACACACTTGAATTGTAAACCTGTAATTCCTTAAAACTTTAAATAAAAATCAAATAAAAATAAAAACTTATTCAAAATATGAATAAATAGTTTAATAGCATATAAATAATACTAAAATAACATTGACATGACCTAATTACATTCATGTTTAATCCAGCAAGCAGTCCAGTTCTTGTCTTAAATACAGTTAAATTAACTGTCAATTTTTATCAATTAAAAATAATAAACACTCCCGTTTTATGTAGAAAAATATCCTAGCATTTGTTCAGAAAATCATAGCTGATATTACTTGAGCTTTATTTGTCGCATTGGTAATTAGGTGTCAAGGTGAGTGCATTGCATTATGGGATATAGTACCCAGTGCAGTATGCTCTGTTGCTGCACATGTGGGCAAATGCAGGTAATCCGAATATTTCATACATACAGAAGTCTTGCATGCCTCATACATACTGCAGAAATAATAAAAGTAGTATGGTGTTATACTGCTGTGCTAGTATCTGATTATGATGATGATGATGATGATGTAGCTTTCTAATGTTTCTTTCTGCTGATATAGACTGGAGTAATGATGCTGAAAATTCAGCTTTGATCACAGGAATAAAGTACATTTTAAAATATATTCAAATAGCAAAGAGTTATTTTAAATTGCAATAATATTTCACAATATTCTACTGTATATTTGATCAAATAGATGCAGCTTTGGTGAGATTCCTTTCAAAAAACTTTTTTTAAACAATCTTACCGACCACAAACTTTTAAACAGTAGTGTGTTTATACTTAAATGAAATGTGGATATGTAATTATTCTTTGCTTTTTTTCAGGAAACAAATATCGCCCCGTTCAGAGCTTCTTCAAACCTTGTGTTTGTGAAGTTCTCAGCCCAGTCTGCCGTTCTTCCGTCTGGGTTCAGACTTACCTGGAGCAGCTGAGAAGAAATTAAAAAAGAAATATTCACACATACGCATGCACACAGAAACTTGTGAACATACTTAGCAATCATGTCACATAAATAATGTAATATGAACCATCATTTGTAGATAATTGTTTAAAGAATGGATATATGTATGTATTTTTGATGCCTTTTTGGAAAATAACGATGTTTCATGAAGTTCTTGTTTAATTATGTTATGTTTGAGAGACAGTAATAAAATAATTTTACAAAAAAACAACAACTAAGATATTAAAAAGATCTCTTTTGTGATTTTTCTATGGAAATATGTCTCTTGAAGTGTGTGTGTCTCTAACAGAGTGTCCACTACACAAATCAATTTACATATTTACACATTTCAAAAGCTGTGAATGTTTGGACTTTTTTTTTTAAGTGCTTAATATGTTTTCACTGTCTGATATCCTCAGCTCCGCACTTTACTCTGTACTTCATTCAAACCACCCACTCTGACATCTCAAAGCCAGATGTGTTATACTTTACACACCCAACACAGAGAGAGGCTATGAGTGACAATGAAGAGAAGGTGAATTTGGAGAGAGATAAAAGCAGTGCGCAGCAGATACAGACACTGCTAATGGGTCTATCTGCTCTGTAAAGGGAGACAGACTTTAGCTTTTTTCATGCGATGCTTCTATATAAAGCAAACAAACATTCCATGTAATATTTAAAAAAAAAAATTCTTCTAAACTCAGCAAAATGCTCCCATTTAAGTCAAAGAAAGTCTGGGAAAAGAAGCCCAGCAGTCTGATCAACCAAAAAAACAGAGCTTTGAGACATTACCATCTGTATTAAGGCCTTTCTCACGATTTTCACAATAATTTTATAATTGTTTTTCCATAACTTAACAGGCTGAGGCTCTGTGTAATAAAAATGTGTTGACCTCGGAAACAATGCCTCAGAAAAGAGCCTTGGGAGACATTCATTACTGATGCAGAGAGGGATATATATATATATAT
>NW_015505449.1:0-61908 GCF_001515645.1 Sinocyclocheilus grahami | reverse complement strand
GTGTGTGTGTGTGTGTGTGTGTGTGTGTATATATATATACACACATATATATACACATATACACACACACACACACATACACAAATATAAATATATACATACACACATACACAAATATAAATATATACATACACACATACACAAATATATAAATATACAGTATATATATATATATATATATATATATATTTGTGTATGTATGTGTTTATATATATAAACACTATATATAATGTGTGTGTGTGTGTTAATTATTTAAAAAGCCTTAAAATATTAAAAACAGGTGTCATTTTCTTAATGCAAAAACTGATTTTAACTTGATTTTTAAGGTGAAATGTTTGGTCCAGTGTTATTTTAGTATGACTGAGATACTATTATAGTTTTTATTTATATTTTGAATCAGTTTGTACTATTATAATTACTGTTTTCATTTAAATTTTATTTAGAGTTTTAATAATTTTGTGTGTTTTTGTCATTTTAGTAGTTTTTTAGTAGTTTTTTGTTATTATGAATGTTTTTTTTTCAGTTTTAGTTTTAGTTTTAGTTATTAGTTATCAAGTTCAACTAAATTAAAATGATAAATGTTGTTTTGGCAACTAACTAAACTAAAACGCTTTTTAAAGATTCTATTTTATTTCAGTTGACATTTATTTTATTTCAAATAATGAAACTTTTTAGCGGTTTTAATTTTAGCTTCAGTTTTAGTTAAAGCTGCAGTCTGTAATCTTTGGCGCTCTAGCGGTTAATAAACAGAACTGCGTGCGTCTTGCTGAAGAACATTGTAGCCGGAGCTACTTCTCTCTGTTAATGGCTATGGCGAATCACGCAGGACCACAGCGGTACCTACCCGAACCAGTCTAAATAGTCTGAATATAAACACTTATTATAGATGTACCGTAGTGATTCAGGACAAGCCAAAAACACGGTTTGGAAAATGGATTCATGGTGTACTCGCTTATTATATACATTTTGTAAATTTTGAACACAAAAAAGTTACGGACTGCAGCTTTAACTATAATTATAACCCTGATTTGGGCATATTGTTGACCATTTTATAACTGGTTTTACTTATTGTAATTTTTTTTTTTTTAAATATAATAACAAATGTGATATTTTGATGGTAACAATCCATTATGGTAACAAAATGACATATGCAGGTGTAAATACTGATATTCAATAGTGTAAATTAACATAAAATTAATATATATTAATTTTCAGGAACATTTAATGTTCTCTAGCTCTCAATAAATCTAACAGTTGACAAGCCATAAAATCCACATTCATTCCAGACAAAACTAAAGCTCATATTCAGGAATATGCTGGTGGTCTAGGCTACTCTACTCCTGGCACATAATTTGAGAACACCTCATAAATCAAACAGCAGAACATACACACATTCCCACCTCAGTGCTCTTTATGGCCGAGTGTACGTATACTTATAGCTCCTTAATGTAGATTCTAATAAAATACACACCTCCCCGTGCCCTCATGCCATGTCTGTCTGTATCGGTTCTCCGCTGGCTTCTGGCCGAGGGTGTTGGTTAAATATTTTACAACATAAACAAGCCTTGGCCCTGGAATCCAGAACTCCCGCTCTGCAAAGCAAAGTTCAACCATGCTGAAGCATCTGTTGCCACTCACCAAATATAATCAAGCCTATAAATAGAGCCACTGTTTTACAGTCCCCCATAGAAATGATCAACCCTACAAGAACCAGACACAGTCAGAGAGAGACAAACCAAGATCCAGTCTGTGGATGGTCCCACCTGGGACGAACCCAAGAGAAGAGAGAAGTGTCGCCGTACCTCTGCCCCATGCCAGAAGGAGGAGACAGAGAAGACTCTTGTCACTCTTCCACCTTCTGCAGACGTCTAAACAATGTGTCTCCCTTGGAAGGTAGGTAATAGCTGGGGATCTGGGCAGTAGACAACAGCTGTCCACACCTGCTGCTGGATTCCCTAATGTCACATTATTCAGACAGTATTGGATGGACAGTGGATGAATAAATAAATTTATAGTTAAGTATGTATACAAGTATGTTGGATGGTGATAGCATTCGTTGTAAGGGGCTTCATTTATGTTAATGCAAATAATTAATTAAAACTAATTAAAAAAAAATTAAAATGTCCAGATGCATAAAAGCCAATGTTATTCTAGTATAATGGACATACCAGTATTTGTGTTTAATATTTTGAATCCGTTTTCATTTTTGTAATTTCCGTATTCATTTTAATTTTAGTTAAAGTATTTGCATTTTGTAATTTTGTTGTGTGTTGCCATTTTTATTAGTTATATATTTTTTAATGTGTATATAGTTTTTATTATTTTGGTTTTAGTTGTAGTTATTTTAGTAATTGTCATTATACTGGCTATAAAAATGATATATATTTACATTTAATTTGGGGGCACAATATGCTTGGATATGTTCTTAACAGGTTTTTGTGAGATTTACCATTTTATAACTAATTTTATTTATAGTAATTATGAAATATTAGATGTAACAAACAAATATGGCTGACAAGAAATTCTTGACAAGAAATTAATTGTGTTTGTAACAGGCTGCAAGACTAAGCACAATGTGATTTATATGTAAACTTTTTTGAACTGTAGCCTACTAACTTTAGTGGTCATTTTATATTTTTTTATTTTACATTTATAAAACTGAAAAATACGGGGCAAGGATTTTAGTTTCATGACAGAGGTGCGTAATAGGTCTATTTAGAATCCAAAGGAAAGAACTAAATAAAGTCTACTTGAAAACTTCTGGGTCCTATATTAAAATAATATAAGATTCAAATAAAACGACTATGACTCATTGAAGAACTTGTATCACAGAATCGTTCAATGTCAGTGTCTTCAGATATGCCTAACGTTATACAATTTCCTATAATATTGTACGTATATTATTGTTCTAATCCAACAGGTTAATAGCTAAGAAATAACGAAGGCTTATTGGCAGAACACACGTCTCTTGCACATTTTCATTGATTGGTCGAAGGATACACACCGATTGTGCGGCGCGCGTTCTGATTGGACATACATGTGCCTTTTTTCAACGATTCCGCAGCTGATTGGACAACGCAACTAAGTTCTGCCTGACATTCTTTTCCTTTCTCCGGACCCCGGAAATACCCTTTTATGGAAGGAATGCGAGAGTTTTACAGACATACAATCAACTTCCGGCTGGGTGTGAGCGAGTGTCCTGCTTCAAAAATATCTGGTTTTACTGCCCGGAGGGCTTGGATATTTGTTTTCTGTTTTCCCTGCATGTTTGCGTATTTTCCGTACAGTTAGGTAAATACTGAGTCAGTTCTTTATATGATTGTAATGACTAGATTTGACCCGCCATTTGAGGCAAAAGTGGCAAAACTCTCTTCGTAAGATTCTCTGCTTGATTCAGGTCTTTAATACGCTAATATTTTCTTGCAGAAAATGTCGAAGTCACTGAAGAAGATAGTGGAGGAGAGTCGGGAGAAGAATATACCGGAGGTGGACATGTGTGACAGAGGAATATCAAACCTGCTGGATATTCCTGGACTATGTGAGTTACTATACAAGTTTAAAGTTTAATGTTGTGTTAATGTTAATTAAAGAGTGTGTAATGGATCTTATTCGTTTACACTGTAACTAAATGCTGTCATAGTAAGTTGTCTCTCTTTACAGTATGATTGCTGTAGAAGATTAGTGACGTCATCACGTTGACGCCATCATGCTGTGGCATCATCAACTAAACGTGTCATTATAGGTAAATACTGAGTCAGTTCTTTATATGATTGTAATGACTAGATTTGACCCGCCATTTGAGGCAAAAGTGGCAAAACTCTCTTCGTAAGATTCTCTGCTTGATTCAGGTCTTTAATACGCTAATATTTTCTTGCAGAAAATGTCGAAGTCACTGAAGAAGATAGTGGAGGAGAGTCGGGAGAAGAATATACCGGAGGTGGACATGTGTGACAGAGGAATATCAAACCTGCTGGATATTCCTGGACTATGTGAGTTACTATACAAGTTTAAAGTTTAATGTTGTGTTAATGTCAATTAAAGAGTGTGTAATGGATCTTATTCGTTTACACTGTAACTAAATACTGTCATAGTAAGTTGTCTCTCTTTACAGTATGATTGCTGTAGAAGATTAGTGACGTCATCACGTTGACGCCATCATGCAGTGGCATCATCAACTAAACGTGTCATTGTTTTTGTTTTGTAGTCACCTTGTCCAACATAACCCAACTGGTCCTGAGCCACAACAAGCTGAACGGTAAGTTCTTAGTGTTTTTATTTTTTGTTTTTATATACAGTGCAGTAGGGCTGTGCGACATTGAAGAAATATGCCATATGCGATTAAAAAAAAAAATACAAAATTGAAACTTAACGCCCCCCTCTTATCATTTTTTGTTTGTTTGTTTTAAGATTTAAATAAAAAATAACAATTTCAGTTTGTTTCTGTACTCCACAGTATAGAAATAGAGTGTATTTTTTTTTGGTCTGTTCCTTACCACTCTGCATTTTCTCCTTCTCTGTTCCTCTCCGCTCTCTCATCCTGCCTGGTTAAAGAGCAGAGACAGGGAATCTGCCATCTTTTGAACTTTTCAGGGTGGCCAGGAATTACAGTGACATTTGGAACCCTTTCATTAGTGGCTCATGAGTAAAGCAGGGCTGCTGTTCGGCCCGGGCAGGCAGCAGCTCAGATAATGAGACAGAGAGGAGAGAGGGCCACACCTTTCTGCTCTACTCTTTGTCCTGTTACCATCAGCCTTTTCTGCCTGTTTAAAAGCCTCCAATAAGGTGCACACACATTTAAAACAATGTATTTACAAACAGATTTTGTACTCACAACTTGTGCATACAAAAAGCAAGAAAAGCCAGTAGAAGGACAGCCTATACTGCTTTAGAGTCCAGTCTGTCTGTGGTTTAAGATGATAAAGTGTAGATGTCTGGTGGAGGCATGTGTCTTAAGGATGGAAAAGAGGAACTGAGATCAGTCTTGTGTGTCATTTGGAGACGAGTACAGGGACCCTGACATGGGATGCAGGGTTCAGTGTTCTGCAGTGTCTCTTGGTGCGTTTACAGTTCCGTTGAGACATTGGGAAACAAATCGTATGTTTCAAGTATCTGTTTATGGGTGAAAAGGTCAGAGGATAGATGCGAAAATTGGGAATTGGATGGTCAGACTGAAACATACTCAACTAGCAAGGACACAACAACATGATAGAGTCATTTTTATGTCTAAAATGTACATTTCTGTAACTCTTTCACTGTTATAGCTTTCAAAGTTCCATTCAAATAGTTGCATATAAATATAATAGCAGACTCAGTCTCATATTTGATTGTACTTGATCGACTAATTACATAATATTTGATAATGGCTATTCATTATTATTATTGTTTTTAGGATGAATTTATACATGATTATTATTATTTATGTTTATAATAATAATAGTAATAATTTATGTTTCTTATTAACAAGCGCATGTGCTGAATATACACAATATATAACACCGGTAACGGCTTTTCATTATTGTTTATTATTAAATGAATTATTTATATATTTTTATTATTGGTGGTGAAATTAGCAATAATTAATTTAATTAAAAATGATTAACAATAATAATAATTAATAGTAATTTATGTACATTGATTATTAAAAATGTATAATATTTAGACAATATATATTTATATATAATAATAATAATAATTATTATTATTACTGATGACGATGATGATTAGATGATAAAAATAATTTGTTTCTTATTACCAAGCACATGTGCTGAAGAGTGCTGTGAGAATTTCTACCGATCACATAACATTTGTTAACAACTTTTTATTATTGTTTTATTATTAATTAATTTAGCCATTATTATTATTATTATTATTATTATTATTATATAGAGTTAATAAGAAACATATGTATCACTTTACAATAAACATTTACTCATAAATTAATTTAATAATAATAATTACAATAAAAAGAAAGTATTAGTAGAGGGCTGTGAGAGTGTGTGCTTTCATGTTTGTGTTTCGTCGTTGGAGTTTTCAATTGTTTGCGTGACAGCCGAATCATTTGTTCCTCCGTGTCTGGGGCGGAGCTGCTCTCGTTGATCTCTCTGGAGGAATTTGTGTCATGCTGTTTGTGTAAACCTCTCCCACCTCCCCTCCTCCATAATGAGGGGCCATTGATCAGCCAGTAATCGGATAGAGCGACTGTTCTGCCCATCGATCTCTGTCGACAGCAGAAAGGGGCAGGATGGCCTTGCGGGAGGGGAGGGAGGGATGCTGCTGATCCGTAATGCTAAAGCCTCCATCATTAAAATGTCAAATGTATTGCTGGGGGAGTGACCCATAATTGAGCCATCAAAGACCCGTCTATCCACTGACTCTGATAATTAGTCGTTAAACCTCTGCAGGTCACCAGAAAACCTTCGGTCTCTGATCATTAGACCTCGTGGCTCGTTTGGGAATGCTTTACCTTGGTGATTAGAATACAGTCAATTGAAATGTTTTGATTGATGATACCTGCAGAACTGAAGTTGTTCTCATTTATTTATGAATGTATTTATTCTCACTGTCTCTTTCTCTCTCTCTTTTTTAGCTGTGCCTCCAAACATTACAGACCTGAAGAACTTGGAGGTGCTGAACATGTTCAATAACCAAATTGAGGAGCTTCCAACCCAGATCAGTAGCCTTCAAAAACTTAAACATCTGAACCTTGGGTTAGTCGGATGTCTCTTGTTTTGTCTACTTTTTGCTCCTTATTTTCATTTTCTTTTGTTTTGTGTTTTTTCTTTTTTTCATTACGTAATTTCTTCTCTTCTCTTCTCTTCTCTTCTCTTGGCGTCTCTTTGCATCTTTTCATTTTGGTTTTTCACTCCTCCCCCTTTGCTTCCTCTTGTTTCTTCTCATCTTTTTTTCTCATCTCTTTTGACATTGCTTTTTATTCTCTTCTTGTTTTGTCTCTTCTCTACTTTTCCCTTGTTTTGCTTTTTGCTTCATGTCGTTTTGTGTCTTCTTCCATCTCCTCTCCTTTACACTCTTATTATACACTCGTCTTTTCATCTCATTTTGTCTCGTCTCTCATAATTTCATCTCTCTTTTTCTTATAGCCTCTTGTCTGAACTCTTCCTGTTCTTTCTCTTGTGTTCACGTCTGTTCTCTTCTTGTCTTATCTGTACTCTTGACTATTTCTCTCACATCTGCTCTGCTGTTGTATCATCTCTTCTCATCTTTTTGTCTTTGTTTTTCACTACTATTCTTTCTTTCTCTCCTCTTCCTCTTGTATCTTCTTTTCTCGTCTCATCTCCTCAGTTTGTTCCTCTTGATATTTTTTCTCCCGTCTCCTCTGGTTTTCTAAACCAAAAATCTGCAGATTATTTTTGGTCATAAAACCTGCCCAAATGTCACTGTTTATCCTGAGGAGGATCCAGTTGTAGCATCATTCTAGTATGTGTTGTGGATCAGACACTGTTCTTACCCTCATCCGTCCCAAAACTCATTTTTAAAGATTTTTTAAAAACCTAGCGTTTATCGTTATGTTATGAGACTTTGTTACTTTTGTCACACTTGAACCGGGAATACATGAAAACAAAATTTGAGTGAATTTGAGCAGTTTAAGTGGGTGCTATAAAAAAAAGTATCAAAAGTGTCCCTCTCGGGGGTTATTTTGCCCTGCCACTGGAAAAGCATGGAATTTACGAAAAAACTGCGGATTTTTTTTATTTAATTTTGTCACACTTGAGCATGGAGCACACACACAAAAAAAGAGTTGATTCGAGGATTCTATGTGGGTGTAATAAAAAAAGTAACAAAAGTGTCCCTCGTGGGTCATTTTGACCCGGCCATAAGAATGGAATGTCCGAAAAAAACAGCATTTTTTAATTTATTTGATTTTTCTTTTACTATATAAAATCTGACACAATCCAGAAAAGATGCATACCCAGATAAAGGGCTGAGACTGCAGAATTTCCCCAATGCACGAAAAACTCACATACCCACACACACAGGCACACAAACACACACATGGTCTGACTTTCCCGGAGAAGTGTCACCTCTCTCGGCATCTGTTCTGTGCACAGAGAAGCAGCGCATTCAGTTGGCCGCACCGCAGCCGACTCTTCAATAAATGAGTACAAAACAGCGTTTCCTAGCACCTGTTGCTTACTGATTGTTTGGAATTATAAATATGAGTGTAGTTCGTCTGTTAATATCACATGCACTTTTTTGTTTGTTGTTTTTTTTAGTTTGTTACTCAGACGCAGGCAGTGCGCTGCATGAGACAAAAAAAGTAATCTAGCCAAAACAACCGCATTGCCGCTCTTTAGTGTAGATGCATGTTGATTTTATCAGACGATGCCACGATTATAAATGAGAGTGACTCCTGGTTAACATGTATTAAAAGGGGTCGTGTTTAGTCACTATTTAGTGTGGTATTTTTGGACAATATTCACTCATCATGACAGTAAAATAGGGCATTCTAAGTCAATATACTGCAGTATTTCCTCTCTCAATCAGTAGAAAATATGGTTAACACCCGGTCACGCATGGAAAAAAAATATACCGTCATATACCGTGAAACCGAAACTGGAAAATACCGTGATATATTTTTTTGGTCATACCGCCCAGCACTATAATAAAGGCTCAAGTTGGTGTAGTTTTAAAGATTTCACTTTTTTTCATCAAAGTATATCTGGTTTAGAGACAGTGGAAAGGTCGTCAATCCTTCTTTGTGAGGTTAAGAAGCCTTGACAGTAGCAACGCTGCTGTCTTTCTTAGTTCTTCTTCCTCTCTGACTCTCTTCATCCCTGGTCATCTGGTCACTTCCTGGTATTCAGAGCCCACCTGAGCCCCACCTGAATCCCGAGGGTTCTCCTTCTCCTCCGAGGGCGGAGCCTCCACAATGTCACGCAGGATTAAAGCGCAGCACAATCTGCCCCGCGTCTGACACCGCACATTTTTATCGATTTGTGTCAGACGCACCATTTCTACACATAATCTTGAAAACATAAGCCGGCTTGTTGTATTCCCGGCTGCTACTCCCGACTCAAATGTGCGGATGTGCGTGTGAGCGTGTGGCCGCCCGTTATCCTGATCTCATTTGTCAAAACAATTCCCTTTCTCTGGTAATTGCTTCACAAACATGTGGTGGAATCAATTTGTTTGTTTCTTTGAAATCCATTGCTAAAGTTTCAGAGTCTTCACACCAACCAAGTGTCATTTGAAAGAAAGAAAGAAAGAAAGAGACGGAGGACAGATGCTTAAGCAAGAGTTAATCAGCATCTGATTTGGGTGCCCCTCTCTCTCTCTCTCTCTCCCTCTCTCTCGTGTTTTATCAGCGTCATCGGACCGTTATCCTGATCTCATTTGTCAAAACAATTCCCTTTCTCTGGTAATTGCTTCACAAACATGTGGTGGAATCAATTTGTTTGTTTCTTTGAAATCCATTGCTAAAGTTTCAGAGTCTTCACACCAACCAAGAACTCTCTCTCTCTCTCTCCCTCTCTCTCGTGTTTTATCAGCGTCATCGGACACCTTGAGCACTTCTAATTTCAGATTCCATGTTCTCTGTCGGAAGTTTTCCAGCCAAAATTAAATCTGTTACATTTCAAGGGCGAATATGATTTTAACATTTACAGACACAACACATTTTTAATATTGGTGAACTAACTGAACACTAGACTTGTTTATATAAACAGTGTTGTGTGAAAGTCTGAGATCATATTGAAAATCTGGGATTCTAATATACACTACTGTTCAAAAGTTTGTTAAATTTGAAAGGGTGAAGTCTCTTCTGCTCACCAAGGCTGCATTTATTTGATCAAAAATACAGTAAAACAGTAATATTGTGAAATATTATTACAATTTAAAACATCGGTTTTAATATATTTTAAAATTAATTTATTCCTGTGATGAAAAAGCTGAATTCCCAGCAGTTTTTAGAATGAATGATGAACATTCTGGTCACAAGCAACATTTATTTTAAAATTTAAATATTTTGTATCATTATAAATGTGGTCTTGCTGAATAAAAGTAATTTCTTTAAAAAAAATCTTTCTGAACCTAAAGTTTTGAATGGTAGTGTAATTTAAATCGATACATTTACAAACAGTAACATAACGTGACAAAAAAAATTATTTACTTTAATGTGTGAAATAAATATTGCACTTATTAAAGCAAAAGGGGGACAGACCAAATGCCAAGACCTCCTTACAGTTTTTGTTTTCAGTTCAGTTTTTAACTCAAATTGTCATGCTGATAATTCATAGTTAAAAATGTTGAATTAAATTAGTACAATTAAAAATGGAAGTGGTTTCACACTTTCACTAGTGATCTCAGACTTTTGGTCCCCTCTGTATTTAACTTTGAGGTTATAAATGTGAGTAGATCTGTTGACCTGTGTTATAAATCTGTGCTGCGTTTGAAATATCAATCATAATCTGTGAGATGGATCTGTGCGGACTGCTCTGTCTCATGTCTCTGAGTCGGTCTGCTATGGATTTTCAATGGGTTCCCCTGTGTCAAGAATTGACAGGTGTTTTATAAGTGTGTGTCTGTGAGTGGATGTGTGTGTGAGGTTGTGTTTGAAGCTGATGATTTGGTTAAAATGGCGTTTTATTGTCTTGATGTGTAGGATGAACAGGTTGAGCACTCTTCCGCGAGGGTTCGGATCTCTTCCGGCGCTGGAGGTTCTGGATCTGACGTACAACAACCTGAACGAGTCCTCACTGCCTGGGAACTTCTTTTACCTCAGTAAGTCTGCAACACACACAATGTGTTACCGGTGTAACCTGTACCATTCTTAATAATTCAAAACGAAAGACCGTTAATGGACTTTTTAATGTATATTTTGTACTAAAATGAGAAGAAATGTAAAAATGTAGCTCAGTTGTGATTGGCTAGCAACGCATGTCAGAGTGCACATGTTTTTATTTGAATTAAGTTAAAAATTGATTTAAAAGTGGTCTCACTTTTGCTTTAGTGACTAATATTTTCTATATTATAAATAAAGCTGCTTTTCAATTCCTTTTTTTTAATTTACAGAATTAAATTACATTTCAGTTTGGGGTCAGTAAGAATTTTATTTTTAAATGAATACTTTTATTCAGCAAGTATGCATTTAATTGATCAAAAGAGGCAGGAAAGTTTTTTATAATGTTACAAAATATTTCTTTTTCAAGCCAATGCTGTTCTTTTAAACTTTCTATTCCTCAAAGAATCCTAAAAATGTATCATTTGTACTCCGTAGTCTTTTTTTGTTTTTGTCTTTTTTTTAGTAGCATGATTTGATCTAATGATTCAGTGGGATTCAAATATACACTACTGTTATATATTATTTTTGTAAGATTTGATTTTTCATTAGATATATAAAAAACAAAATGTTGACGAAGAGTTTTGGAAGTTTCAGTCTTTCCTCAATTAAAGCTGCAGTCCATAAGATTTGCCTCTTTGTCGCAATCTCTGTTTGAAAACCTGCAATTGCAGTTGTGTGCGGAATTATCTTCCTTGTGTGGGTTGTGCTTTGGCACGGCTCCAGCGAGGATGAATCTAATGTTTTGAGGAGTATGTGTGGCAGTCAGTCACCGCACCAGTGTGAATCCTATACTTAGTAATCACAGATTCTAGCCTACATCTTGGAATATATGACTCAAATAAGCATTTTCACCGGATCTTGTCATCTGAACAAGTAAGTAACAAGTCTGCCACATTTGTTCTGACCAACTGAGGAAAAAAGCATTACAATAAATTGTGCTACCAATGGTGATTTAATCTAAATTAGCTCATATCACATCAAACCGTGCAAATAGGTTATACGTATAGTGTGTATAAGCGAGTAGATTTCAATTTCTGTACAATCTAATCTCTAATTGTCATACCACTCGAATTTCATATTAAGAAATTATTTTAACCCAAAAAGCAAATTATGCTCCCTTCGAACTGGTTGTCTTTAAAATACAAATCTTGTGTAATCCCAGGCTATCTGTAATCAGAAGCACATTTAAAACTGGAATTTAATTTAATTTCTTTCACATGTGTTTCATAAACGCATAATCCTTTCTGGATTACAATCCGCCATCAAAATGATACATTTAATTATTCCAGCTGCTGTGAGAAAAGGCTATAAACGATCCGCCACCTGCAGGATGCCAGGATCCTCACAAGCGATAGCCTAGTAGCCAGGACAACTTCTTTATGTTTACAGACGTGACGTAATCATGCGGCGGCATGCTCGAATTTCCCACGAAAACCTACCCTTACCACTCAGATTAGAAAACATTATTATAAGATGTCCGTTGTGAATCGGGCTAAAGTAAAGCGATAGTTTCAAACACTGGCTGGTTATGTACTTGCTCAAATATTGATTTCAGATCATTTTTAACCCAAAAAAGTTACGGACTGCAGCTTTAAATATAAGGAAAGAAAGTGGCGGTACCACAATGTCCGTTGACTGAAACTTTTGCCTTAGTGGGTTTTGTGTCGGTGCTTGATTACTTTTTAGACAGCCTGAAATTGTGACCACAAAGTCACAAATTTTCCACTAATTTCCATTTGTTTATTGTTGTGGGCTTATTGATTTCAGATTTACGCACTTAAACAAGAACAAACTGGTCGCTTGCATTTCAGGCACCGGTTCTTTGGCAGAATAAACTGCAATGAGAACCAGACAACCTACTAACAATATGCAAACAAAATAACCGTTAACTTCATCATCATCATAATCCTCATCAGTCCAATCAGCTGGTCCCGTCAGAGGACACTGATGAGCAGTGATGGGCTCTAATAACCTGTTATTTTAATGGCAGCCACATAATGAAAGCACCATCTTAACATTAATCAAGGTTTCTGATCTCTAACCACACACACACACACACACAAACACTATCATACACACGCTCCCAAACCTCCATTTATCACTGCTGTTTGGAGTGGCAGTCATATCAGCTGTGATATTGACTTCTAAAGAAAGTTGAAATGGATCTGATTGGCTGTTGCTGTTGCTTTAACCAATCAGAACATTGGATGGACAGGAAGTGGGTGGGGATTTTTATTAATCCCAGTTCCAAATGATCAAAATACATATTAGTTGTGGCCCTATTTTGTGTAGGATTTTCAAATGTAATTGTTTATTGCTTTTCTGAATGTTTGTCCATGTGTTTATCCCATGTGGTGCTCAAGTACGCAGTATGAGTGTGTATTTTATGCTATTTGTCGATCTGTTGATATTGTGTGTGTACTTGTGTGTAATATTGTAGCCATGCTGTATCAATCAGAGATGACCATTTCTATTGATCGGTGTTTGCAATACTTCTCTCACACAAACACACACTTCTCTCTCTCATTTCAGCCACCCTCCGTGCTCTCTATCTCAGTGACAACGATTTTGAGATTTTGCCCCCAGACATCGGCAAGCTGGCCAAGCTACAGATAGTGAGTAATTTATCTAAATTCCCTCTGAAATCAATTGCTTTTGTGGCGGCGCTCGGTGCTGTGTGTGTTGGATTTATTCTCTGCAGTGTGTGTTCTTTATCAGAGACGGTGAGAGGTGATTTAGAGGCTGATCTTCAACCCTGTGCTCGCTAAGATCGGACTCAATGCAGGGTCACAGACACATAAAACAGCTGATAATTACAACTTTAAACTTGAAAATAATATTCAACTATTTTGGTTTGGTGTTGCGTTAAAATATGGGTGTAATTACACCTATGATTTTTAGAATACAAGGGTTATTAAATGCTGTTAATTACCACTCAAAGTTGTTTCGACTTGCCCCACAGTTTGCAAAAGCAATCAAGAATCACATGTACAGTGATGCATTTGTAATGAAAGGCTATGGGACAAGAAATTAAGCTAGGAAAATATAGCCGCAAGACTAAAAAGCTACACATTCTGCTTTTACACCCTATAGATTGCCCCAAAACGTCCAGTGTAATTGTTTTACTGTAGATTCTTTGTTTGCTTGTTTTTGAACTTGAAACCTGAAGTGTTTTTTGTAAAGACATCATGAAACAATGTTTGCAATACATTTAGCTTCTTTTTATGTGACATTTCTGAGTAAAACTGAATATTCAGTGGAATATAATTTAGGGGCTTGTTTTTATCTACTTTGAATTGACGAAAGATCAAAACTTATAACATTTTGATGAAAGATTATACAATGTATTTATTTATTAATTTATTTTTAGAGTTGCATGTATAAATAAATCATGCTCAACACCATGACTTTTTGGTTTTATGGGTTATGTAGTATTTTAGCAATTGGTCGTTGTTTACTGGCGTTCTAGGTGAGTGTGTAAACGCTCCGGTCAGCAGGTCTTTGTCCTTTGCACTCTGTAGGGTAGACTCTTCCTGCGTGTAGGTTATTAGGACCCCTCTGTCATGTCACTGTAATCCCACTCCACAGACCGGCCTCGTTAAGACCACCGGCGCCGTGTGTATGTGTGAGAGAGAAGAGCCCAGCTAACAAGGAGCAACCAAGCGCACATGCCAAGAGCAGGAAAGGAGAAGGAAAGGAGGAGAAAAAAGCGAGGAATGTGAATGAGAGTGTGCAAAGAGGACAGATAGACAGTCTTTACCATTCAGAATATCTCATGTGTAAAGCTGATGCTTTAAACTGTTATATGAAAAGAGGAAGAGGAGGGTGGGAACTGAACCAAGCAGACGTCTGGTCGAATGCTGAGATCTGAAATAGTTTTAGATTTAGGTCTGCTGTCTAGGTCTTGTAGGTTCAGGGCTGATGTACACTAACGGTTGTGTCTGACTGTGTTTGTGAGGTGTGTCAGTGTGTGCCGGGGATCAGTTTTAATTTCACCCCCTCTTTGATAGGCTGCTCAACACTTGCTAATCAGTAACTATTTAATTAGCCCCCTTGTGAGCTGAGATGAGCCACATTAGCACTTTGACCTGTACTGTTTCTTCTGCACACTGTGAACCGCTTCTCCTCTGGTCTTCTCCTCATCTCTTCTCGTCTCGGCTCTTTTCTTCTGCTTTCGTCTCTTCTCGTTGTCCTCTTTTGTTATGACTGTTCTTTTGTCTCATTTAGTTTCTTTCTTAGTATCTTCTCTTTTTCATCTTGTTTCTGTTCTCTTCTCTCTTGTCTCATCTGGTCTCTTCTCATCGTTTCTCTTGTGTATCCAGTCTCTTCTTTTTTTCTTATTTTATGTCCTGTTCATCTCGTCTCGTCTCGTATCATCTCATCGATTCTCTTCCCTTTTATTTTGTTGATTTTCCCCCTTTTCTTTAGTCTCAACTTCGTCTTGTCTTTTCTCTTGTTTGTTCATTTTCTTCTCTACTTGTTCCATTTTTTTCTTATTTTTCTCTCTCATCTAATTTAATCTCAGCCGGTCTCTTCTCTCTTATGTCTTGTTTCTTACTTTGCAACTTTTTCCCCCTCTTTTTAGCTTATCTCATCTCGTCTCTTGACTCTTATGTCTTGTTCATTTATGTTTTGTCTTGTTTCGTCTCATCTCATCTGGTATTTTCTCTCCTATGTCTCGTTTCTTCTTGATCTCTTTTATCTCATCTCACCTGGTCTCTTCATATCTCATCTCATGTTGTCTCTTCTTGTTACTTGTTTCTTTTCTCTCATCAAATGTCATCTCGTCTGGTCTCTTCTCTCTTGTCTCATTTCTTGTTTTGTCCCATGTCTCATTTGTCTTTTCTTGTTGCTGCTTTTTATTTTGTCTGGTCAGGTCTCTTCTCAGTTTTTCTTTCTTGACTCATCTGGTCTCCTGTCATGTTTCCATCATGCCATCTCATGCCATATCTATTCCTATATCTACTCTTTTCCATTCTCATCATTTCTTCTCTTTGCTCAATTCATCTCCTCTCCTTGTCTAATCTTACCTGCTCCCTCCTTCCCTTTTTGTAAATATGTAATTTCTTCTCTCTCTGTCTGTAGGTAACCTGGACCTGACAGGCCCAAAGCAGGTGTTTAAGGCTGAGAATAACTCCTGGGTGACTCCCATCGCAGACCAGTTCCAGTTGGGCATCTCTCATGTGTTTGAGTACATCCGCTCAGAGACCTACAAATAGTAAGTGAAACTCATCATTCCTCTGTGCTGTTAAATGCCCAGGAGCATATGCTGTGAATCTGAGTGACACAGAAGAGGTGGTAGCTCAATAGTGAGCGATCCAAGCTGCTTACACAAAGGTAGCAGGTTCAATCCGTAGTAGTAGTGAACAAGACACTGTTATACAAACTCGTGAACACTGGCATCAGTCTCTAAAGAATTATTGGGGTGTTTGCTTGATGTATCGCAGCCCTACTCAGCCTGTGATGGATTGGATGCCACAACTTCAGCCTGTAAAACACAATGCTAGTTGCAGAACTCAGATTAGGTCAAGTGCACATCAGCAGCCCTGATCCAGACACCCTCCCTGGGTCTTTAACTAAGAGAAATGTCCTGAAATGTCTTGCTAAATACAAAGTATAAATTTAGTCCCTCTATACAGGCCAGTTTTATTGTGGCACATATTTTTCTGGAACAACCCTTAGGATGGTGATGAAAGAGAGGAAAGGTGCAGTTCTCTTATTATTTCAGGATCTGATGATTTAATGCACAATCAAACTAATTAAAATGAAAGCTGGAGGCGTTACCCTGAAAGTCTCGTTGCTCTTTCTCTTTCTTGATCTCTTGCTTTCCCCTTAAATGCTCTAAAATGTTATGCAGAAAATCTTTAATTTGCATTCATTTAAACCGTGACTTTTCGCATCGGGTGTCAATAGCACTGACCACCACCAAACAAAACGAAAAAGCAGTTTGTATGTATAGAAATGAGCATAGAGAATGTGATTTGGTGTTTTGCACATGCAACCATAGTTTGTGACTTTTTACATCTTACCAATATCTCCATTGTTCTCACCATCATTGTTTGTGTCTCAATTCTCATAGTTTCTTTTAAAAAACAATTAAAAAAAGAAATAAAAACATGGACATATTGTAACCTCTGTTCACTATTTTGAAAGTATATGTTACTATAATACTTTGTGTTTTATTATCTTATATATTATTATTATTATATTTATATAGTTGTACTATACATAGTATAGAGTACAGCAACATATATAGTAAATATATATTGCAACTATATATATATATATATAATACTAAGAAATATAATTAATACGAGAAATATAATTAATAATAATAAATACTACAAGCAACATAGTACAAAATATGTACAATAATAACATTAAATATGAATTATACTATTTATAATATATTGTATTATAATATTTATTAATATTATAATATTGTAGCAAAATATATGAATATATATATATATATATATATATATAGTAGTATATTTGATCATATTTATAATTGAATGTTTCATTTTAATTTAGTTTTAATGTATTCATATGTTTAATGTTATTATGTATATTTGCACTATATATAGTATATAATATAGCAACATAGTATACAATATATAATAACATTTAATATATAAATAAAAATAAAATATTAAAACAACAGACATTTAGTAACCACTAGCATATAATAAAGCAACATATACTAATATAATCATAATATATTGATTAATTATTTATATAAAAAATATAATACATGTAGTATGTTATGTATAGTTGTACGATGTGTAATATAGCATACATGCTTCTGTTTTATATGCTGGTATATGTTATAATGCATTTTAATAGTATGTTACTAATATGGCTCAAACCTGACAAAAAGCTGACATAATCCTTTTGACCTAGGGGAAGGAAGTTTCCAGACTAATTGTAGTGTATGTTTCACAGCCCTTTTCCACTTACCAATCCCCTTGAACAGGAGGCAAATCCCCCTTTGTTTGATCATTTAGCTGCTTGCTGTGCTGCTGTCTGGAGAGGACCATCGTAACCCACTTACTGGAACTGATCTTCCCCTACGGGCACAGTCAGAACCACCGCGCATCTCAGTGTGTGCTGACACTGTGACTGTGCATGTGTGTGTGTGCGCATGCCTGTGCGGTGCGCAATAATCAGATACTGCTGCTTGAAATGTTTTGAATAATTTCGATATGTTGACTGCATATCATCTGTTCTAATGCTCCTGTGTTTTGCTAAACTCAATAGTTAGTTTGCGCATCAGATAACCTACATCCTATACGCTGCTTTGTATCGAATTAAAGTCCACAAGGTTTGAAGGTTACGTCGCTGAGAGCTGACATTGCATATTCGCTTTGATAAATGGGAATTTTTGAATGAATCAATGTCGTTTGAAGCTGTCATCCAGTTTGTGTCAAGCAGTCTGCCGCATGCGTTAGATTTTTTAGTCCGATATCAGAGTCTAAGCAGTTCTGACCACCGTTTATCTGTCCATAATTATCTTTTTGTACTTGTGACATTTAGTCAGAATTGCTCCTCAAGTTTTAGGAAGGAGATCTCCATCCAGAATGACTCAGAAGTGTAGCCTTGTGGTGAAAAATCTAGTCTGGCAACCGAAAGGTTGCAGGTTTGAACCCCACCAAGGTTAATCCATGAACTATAATCATGTTTACTTACCGTGTGTGGTTCCTCATTGAGAACCAATCTGGGAGGTTTACTTAATCAAGTCAAGAAAAAGTATTAAAAACTCATTTTACTTCTGTAATGTGAAGTATTTTTGAGAAAAACAAAATGTCTGGCAGGATTTTATCCATTGGGAATTATTTGGATTGTGAAAACTGGACATTTTATATTTTTTATGTCAATGATAATTACACAATTTTCTTTACAAATACGTCTTTATTTGCTATTATTATTATAAATTAGTACAGCAACTATTGGTAAAACGGTTATCTAAAACAATGGTTAAAGCAAAGATGATTGTGTGTTTGTTCCTCTGTTTATGTGTCTGTGCCGAATGCGCGCAAGAGAGACAAGTAGATTGTCTCACATTAGACAAGTGTTAACGGTGTGTAATTCTCAGTAGGTGTGTGTCCACAGTTCAACAGTTTCATTCTCACCTGCCTAAATGTCCTTCAGCTAAGAAATCACAAGACTCACACCTCTCTCCCTCTTGCTCTCTCTTCCTTTCACTATTCCTCACCTCATCCAGTTTTCACTCCTGATGGACATTTTCTCATTTAAGTTCACTGATCCAGCGTTTCGAAATACCAGAACGTTAAAACAGCAGAAGACAGCCGCATCCAGGCTGCTTTCATTTTTAATTGGCAGGGTTGTACCATTATAACTGGGCATACTCTGTCTGTTTTAAGTGGGGGCGCACAAGAAATCTATACTATATGAATATATCTAATATATCTCAGTGTTGGGGAGTAACTTTAGTTATGTGTAATGGAATTTCGTAATTTAATTACAAAATAAATGTAACTGTAATCTGTTACAGTTGCTGAGAAAAAATGTGTAATTAAATTGCAGTTACTTATGAAAATGTAGGTTACATCTGAATATTTTCACACACATACACAGATTTAATTGATTCCTTTCCCAAATTGCATTGACTGCTCTAAAATATGAGACACCAATGTTTCAGGAATATGACACATGCTTGTTCGATAACTGTTTTATTTCCTTTTTGGATTTGTTTATATGCTTTATTGTTTAAAGATTAACAGTTTTTTCCAAGACATTGTTAAATGCCAGTGTTTCCAGCTATGCAAAGGCTTGATTTCAAAAACAGTACACTAACTATTATACTATCTGTATAATCTGAGTTTAATCTCATAACTAATCTAAGTAAGAAGAGGTGCAACTACCCATAATGGGAACATTCAACTACCCGTAATGGGAACATTCAACTACCCGTAATGGTAGGGGGGCGTGACTTTTCCAGACAACGTGCACTAGGCAGTTAGCGAATCACAACACACTGGACCAGCTAACCAATCTGAGCCCGATTGAGTATTTCTGAGGGAGGGGCTTCAGAGGAACTCAACAGACCTTTTTGACGAGAACAGAAACAGCAGTGTAGAATAAAGGTAAAATATGTGAAAATAATGCGTTTTTTTTTTTTTTAAAGAAGCATGAACACATGTTACACTGCGCACCATAAACACAATCAAGCCTTCAAAAAAAGCTGATCAACCACCCCTTTAAATGTTTTAACATGATTAACAGTTGAAAACATTCATTAGAAATGTAGAAAAGTAATCAAATGTAATTAGTTACATTAATAAAGTAATTGAAATAGTTACACTACTTATAACATTTTAAATAGGGTAACTTGTAATCTGTAACCTATTACATTTCCAAAGTAACCTTCCCAACACTGACTATTGACTAATAAAATATGAATAATTGACTATATTTTATATAAAATTTAAAAATAAAGTTGGAGAAAAAAAATAGATACATATATTTTCTACTTTGAAAAAAATCTACTTATAATTTAAAAACAAAAAAAACCCGACTCAGCTAGACCTACTGCGGAAACGTCACCACGCTAGTTCACCCAAAAATGAAGATTTGATGTTAATTTACTCCCCCTCAGGCCATCCAAAATGTAGATGACTTTCTAATCTTTAGTTGAACAGAATAGAAGATTTTTAGCTGAAAACATGGTGCTTGATGCTTCATAAAATGCAAGTCAATGGCTACCGTCACTTTGAGAGTCAAAAAAGCTGATAAAAAACACTAAATGAATCCCCACAGTTCCTGATGATATATTGAAGCCAAACGATCACTCTTGTGTACGAAACTGAACATTATTTACAACATTACAACCTATAACCCACAGCCTCAGGCAAACAGTCCTGCATGCTTATGCTCATGGTGTACGCAAGGCTCATCATGGATGGGCTGATGGTGACTAGCAGATTTTAATTTTTAAGTGAACTATTCCTTTAATATTCACAAGGCAAGCTCATTTGCCAAACACAATTTTAGAATTACACCCTTCTTTCCAGATTCAGCCCTGGTTTTAGGATGATTTATTTTTTTTTCTTACCCGACCGTTCATTTGATGGCCGTTATGATCAAGTCATGTTGTTTCTTGAGTGCTGACATTTTGTCGAGTATTCTAGTCATTTATCTTGAAATCACACAGATGTTTGGAATTAAAACGGTTGACAACGAGTCTTTACCCTCCTCTCGTTTCCTGCTCTTCTGTCAGTAGGTTTGGTCGTAGTATGAAGCGCAGGTGGAGGAGGAGGAGGGGGTAACCTGTCATGCATATTTCATGAGGCGGCTTGTTAACCTGACAGAAGGATCTTATATCTGACTGACAGCATTGGGGAGACTCTTCGTGCTCATAATGCATTAACATATCGTAACGCTGCCTTCCCGCCATCTTTTATTCATCACTAACTCTAAACGCTTGTTGACCGCGGTACAACCGCTGCAGCTCTCTTCACAGCTGTCCAGGGCTGACTGAAAAACGAACCACAATTAACTTCCCAGCGGCACAGACCCTGACATGCACACATGCAGGAAGTCCCGTGTCTATCCAGTCATGGGCCGGTCGTATGAGTCAGCGGGAAGGACAGTCACAGACTGGGAATTACTTCATGTGTGTTTTTTATAAAGAGATTCAGAGAAGCCTCATTCTGTGACCACTGGGGTCAAAGGTCACATTGCAGTGTAGATTTTGACTTTTTTTTTTTTATATAAATCATTTAATTTGACATAATATATTAATTCATGTTATTCTATTTTACTCTGATTAAAATGGAGAAGCCTCATTCTGTGACCACTGGGGTCAAAGGTCACATTGCAGTGTAGATTTTGACTTTTTTTTTTAATATAAATCATTTAATTTGACATAATATATTAATTCATGTTATTCTATTTTACTCTGATTAAAATGTTATGTATTTATAATGCCATATAATAGTGTATATTAGTCAATAAAATTTATTTCATTTTTGTTGATAGTAATGTCCAAAATGATGAGACCAAACATTAAAGACCAGGTCATATGGATTTTCGAAAAATATCTCTTTTGCACTTTGTAACGTAGCTATCCTTCAATGTAAACAATCTGCAAAGTTGCATTATAAATGAAGATATTGTCTCTCAAAAGAAAGAGTCGGCTCTGTATCGCCTTAAAGAGTCGTTATATTTTCGAATCTTCTGCCTGTTACGATCTACGTCACTGGGTAATGCATTTGCATAATCCCCGCCTGCCCGCCAAATAGGAACACTCTGACCTGCCCACAAACACTTCCGCTAGTTAGTGTTTACATCATTTCGAGAAGACACTGTGTTCCACGATATCACAGCAATACAATTCGAACCTTTTGTTGTGTGCTCCTCATTTTACAGAGGACTGCTTCTCTAATCTTGGCTTTTATCTTCGTTGGCTTCTAATCTTCTTTATTTGGACCAATAAGTGTCTCCGAACTACAACCTGTAAGTTGTAGATTGATATGTTGCGAGTACATTCTCAATTGAGTGCTCAAAATATCTAGTTTTTTTATTATATTACTAATATTACGCGATATTACTCTCTTACTGAAATGGTTTTGATAATTCTCTGTGAACCCACTATTTCCTAAGAATGTGTCGTAGACTGTTGTTGTTCTAATTACTTCGTTTAATAATAATGTAGTGTAGCGCACAGACTTTATAATCATTGTGAAATTGCTGTTTATTTTGCTGCACATAGTCATAGGGTTAATGCAGAGAGTAAAAGATCCAGTGTTGTGTCCATTTTCGACCCCCTGCCAAATAATTACCCCTCTCTTTGAAATCACTATCTGATTGCCTAATCCTAACCCCACCCCCACACCTAACCCTAAACCTACCAATACTAGGGGGGTACATATCGTAACGCTGCCTTCCCGCCATCTTTTATTCATCACTAACTCTAAACGCTTGTTGACCGCGGTACAACCGCTGCAGCTCTCTTCACAGCTGTCCAGGGCTGACTGAAAAACGAACCACAATTAACTTCCCAGCGGCACAGACCCTGACATGCACACATGCAGGAAGTCCCGTGTCTATCCAGTCATGGGCCGGTCGTATGAGTCAGCGGGAAGGACAGTCACAGACTGGGAATTACTTCATGTGTGTTTTTTATAAAGAGATTCAGAGAAGCCTCATTCTGTGACCACTGGGGTCAAAGGTCACATTGCAGTGTAGATTTTGACTTTTTTTTTTAATATAAATCATTTAATTTGACATAATATATTAATTCATGTTATTCTATTTTACTCTGATTAAAATGGTATGTATTTATAATGCCATATAATAGTGTATATTAGTCAATAAAATTTATTTCATTTTTGTTGATAGTAATGTCCAAAATGATGAGACCAAACATTAAAGACCAGGTCATATGGATTTTCGAAAAATATCTCTTTTGCACTTTGTAACGTAGCTATCCTTCAATGTAAACAATCTGCAAAGTTGCATTATAAATGAAGATATTGTCTCTCAAAAGAAAGAGTCGGCTCTGTATCGCCTTAAAGAGTCGTTATATTTTCGAATCTTCTGCCTGTTACGATCTACGTCACTGGGTAATGCATTTGCATAATCCCCGCCTGCCCGCCAAATAGGAACACTCTGACCTGCCCACAAACACTTCCGCTAGTTAGTGTTTACATCATTTCGAGAAGACACTGTGTTCCACGATATCACAGCAATACAATTCGAACCTTTTGTTGTGTGCTCCTCATTTTACAGAGGACTGCTTCTCTAATCTTGGCTTTTATCTTCGTTGGCTTCTAATCTTCTTTATTTGGACCAATAAGTGTCTCCGAACTACAACCTGTAAGTTGTAGATTGATATGTTGCGAGTACATTCTCAATTGAGTGCTCAAAATATCTAGTTTTTTTATTATATTACTAATATTACGCGATATTACTCTCTTACTGAAATGGTTTTGATAATTCTCTGTGAACCCACTATTTCCTAAGAATGTGTCGTAGACTGTTGTTGTTCTAATTACTTCGTTTAATAATAATGTAGTGTAGCGCACAGACTTTATAATCATTGTGAAATTGCTGTTTATTTTGCTGCACATAGTCATAGGGTTAATGCAGAGAGTAAAAGATCCAGTGTTGTGTCCATTTTCGACCCCCTGCCAAATAATTACCCCTCTCTTTGAAATCACTATCTGATTGCCTAATCCTAACCCCACCCCCACACCTAACCCTAAACCTACCAATACTAGGGGGGTAATAATCTGGCAGGGGTCAGAATTGGGCACAACACCTGTAGAGAGAGATGAGCGAGTTAGACGGGTGCACCTGTGATACAGCTGTTCTGCTTTCTAATTGAAAGTTAAGACACGGAGCGTCTTTTGTCTGTCGTTCTTTAGACATTACAGTAGACTTATTTTGGTTTTCAAACTGTATTGTTTCATCAGTTAGTCACGTTAGCACTCGTCTAACGCATCCACCATTATTGTTTTGTTAAGTGTTTACAGTTTAGCAGCTAAAATTTAGCTGTGGGCACGATCCGCTTGCCCAATCGTGTTTCGAGGGGGTCCCCTGTTAAAAATCACGTTCCGGGGTACAAATTACATGTTTTTTTGTCTGCCTTCCCCTGGTAAATTCGCATTCCATAGGGTAAATATGACGTTTTTGGGGTCGCTTCAACCCTCAGACATCAAAACAACCGCAGACTTGGCAACACAGATGGTAGCGTTTTCTAACTTGCTCAAGCACTCCTCTTTGTGCCAATCACAACAGGCTTGGCCAGCTGATCAATCAGAGCAGAGTAGGCTTGTGGAAGGGAGGGGTTTACAGACATTTCGCTCAGTACTGATTCGAATGAACCGTTTCTAAATTATAGACAAATGACTTTGTCTAAATGTATATTCTGGAAAAATTACAATGTTTTCTGAGCTTAGATGCATTTAAACTTGTTGTAGGGGACTCCAACACAATATTAGGATACTTTAAAAAAAACATGTGACCTGCTCTTTAATATTTTTTGTTGATGTGTAAACATTTATTAATTGTTACAAACAAATAACAGCTTTACAGCTTAAACAAAATAACACTAGAAAAGAATGAGCATTGAGTTATTAGCTGTTTCTTGGAAGAAACGTCATTAAGTTTCTGTGTTTTTGAGACTGTTTAGGATAGCGTATCACATTTTTACAATAACAGCGCATTAACGTGTTTTACGCATTTTGACTAACACTTAAATACATTCACTTAATTGTTTGTGCAAATGTAAGTTATAATATGATATTTGTATTGTGGATATAGCTTCCTCTAAATCAATGTTGTTTTAGTATTATTTATGTACTATTACATAATTTGTTAATATATTGAATTTGTACTTTTATATCTTCGTTTTTCACAAAATTTTAGTTTTATGTGCTTTTGTCATTTTATTAGTTTTTTTTTATATTTCCATTTAGATTTATTTATATAAGTGTATTTCCATTTGTTTTAGTAATTTAGTTTTTCATCTAATTTTTTATATTAGTAATGTTTATATTTATTTCAATCAACAAAAACAGTTTAGAATAGCTTTATCATTGATAAAACCGGAAAACCCTTCGTCTGCTGACTTTTTTTGTCAGTAATTTTATTGCTGAGATAACTGCTGAGAGCGCTGATAATTTACTCTGAGTATAAACGGAGAACATGACAGCATAGTGCCACTAATGTGATGTAAAAGATCTGTTATCATAACAAGATTAAAGCTTTTTAGATATATCAACTCTGAAATACTTTCGAGATGGACTGATTATATGGGTTACTGTCTGTATAAACCATGAAGCCACTTGATTTTCAACTGCAGTTTCACTAACACAAAGTGACTTCTTGTATTTGTTCTTGTCTAATGTTGCTGATCCGCTTATGATTGATTGAATACTCCGGTGTATTTTCTGATCGTTATGCACTGAAATGCTTCCAGGCCGTCATAGCTCCCAAATCTCGATTGCAGTTAGTTTGAATTTGGAAAAGTTCTATGAGTTTAGAATGACATGATAGTGAGGGATTTTCATTTTATGCGTGAACCATTTCTTTAACCCTAAGTTACTCCAACGGAAGTGGCGTGGTAGTGTGTGCTGTATATGTTCTGAACACTGAAGCAGTGAGTTTATGCGAGTTAAATACTGCATATTTCCACAGACAGACTCTTTCCTTTTCATATTCTCTCTAATTATATTCATGCACTGCTGCTTTCTCAGTCCGTGCCCTATTGCAATAGAACTGACACCAGGTTTCCCATAATGCCTCTTACAGTCGTGCAGGTGCCCACTCTTGTGTCTCTGGATCAGCTGGACATAATGACTTCTTCTCTTTGTTTTGTGTTTGTGAGCTCAAAATGAAATGCAATCTAGGCTCATATGTTAGTTTGTATAATATTTTCTGACCAGAACTGGTTTATTTATTGTCTAAAAAAGTGTCTAATTTTCAGACAAATGAGACAGGAAGTGTTTTTTGTTTGGTAGAATCTCTGAAGCTCTGTCTGTGTCATCAACATGAGTTTAACTGTGAATTCCAGCAACACACTGGCTTAACTGTAGATAGAGCACAACTAGCTAGATAATGGATAGAGATATATCGGCCATTCGGCTATGGGATATTTAATTGTGCATGCTCATTTCTCCTGTTTTTACCTTTAGATTACCATTGCCAATCTCAAAATGAATGTCTGGCAAATCTCAAAATGAATATCTATTTTTTTGTACATTATAATGTAGTGTTACCTAAATTCACTTGTAGCATTTTAAATGGTTTATACCAGTGTTTCCCAACCTTTCTTTAGTCGCAGCACCTTTCGGAAATTTTAACAAATTTGTGGCACCCTACAAAATTAATTTTATCACAATATTTAAATTTCTAACTTCGATATGATACTTTGAAAAGTATAGATATTCGGTACAGCAGGGAAGAACTGCAGAATATACTGTCATACAGATATTTTTAATATTATAAAACAAATGTGTCCATCAATGGTGGCAATCCGTAGGCTAATTTCTAATGAAAAGATCAATTTATATGAAAGATTTTAATGTAGGCTTTTATTCATATGTAAACATTGTGAGATAGCTAGTTATAATGGTAATTAAACAAAGTGTTGCTCACTCAGTGTATTTTTGATTTTACAGCTGGGTAATTTTGTTGCAGTAGCACGAGATAGCTTGATTTAAAACTTTGAATTGAATAAAAAATGACAAGGAGTCTAAGCAGTTAATAATAAAATAAAAACAAATAAAGAAATTACTAATGCTTTCAAAAATAAAGAATAATCGGTTATCGGTATCGGCCAAAATTTTCATATCGGTGCATCCCTAATAATTTTGAGAAAGTTTCTCATTATTATGACTTACAGAATTATATTTTTTTATTTAGTGGCGGAAACGGGCTTCCATAAATAATAGCACAAATTTAAAAAAAATCACGATAGGTCTACAAATGAAATAAATTGCTTATTAGTTTATATATATATATATATATATATATATATATATATATACATAGATGCCTCATTATCGGCTGTTTCTATCGGCCGCTATACATAAGCCATCCACCACATTGGAACAGTCAAAGCTGGTCTCTGAACACTCGAGAGCAATGTTATGTGCGTTACCATAGTTTAAAAGTCTGTAATACTGAGTAAATACATATAAAAACAAAAACCAACACATTCTCACCTGTGAAAGTTTATCACATTTCTTCTGTAATTTGAATCTCAGTTGTTTTTTGCGCAATGTTGTGAAATCTCATTGACTATTACTGTGTGTGATGACATGTTGACCGTTCCATGATGCTGGCCATGTCAATTTGTCTGGAGCGGTCAAATGTGGATTCTACATACATATCTATGGTTTAAACAGCCGTGAAGCTTGTTTGATTCAGTCAGGTTGGGAAGCTTACTATAAACCAACAGTGGCGTGACTAACTGTAAGAGTTTAGTTCAGTCTGTTTATGTATGTGTGTGTGTTGTGCATTCTGGTCTGTATTTGTGTTATATCCTTCCAGCCTTCTAGGTTCTGGAGGTTTTAAAGGTTGAACGCAATTCCATCACTCCTCATTAGTTTGGGCTCACAGACAGGAACTCCTGCTAGAGTTTATCAATACAATTTCACGTTAACAGCCCAAACTCAGCACAGCCTTCTGCTTACTGTTCACCCCGGCTCAGAGAGTGCTCGGTAACCTCTCAACCAAGCAATGAATGATTCATAAAACATTCATCGTGTAGATGATCCAATGTAGCATACATGTATAAACAGGGTACAAAAGTGGTGGTAAAGCCTGCCGCGATTGGCTGTGTCGTGTCTTTGCAGTAATGGGGCGTCAGGGGAGAGATCAGTTATGAGCCGCTCTGCCGCCCGTTCACCATCCGTCTTCATTATTGTAATTTACTCTCATTTAGCTGGTGCATGGATTTCCGTTGGGCCTGTCAGCACGGATAGTGTTTTATACTGAGATGAGTCTAGGGATGGAACGATTACCGGTTTCACGATAAATCACGATAAAATGCCCTGACGGTTAGTATTACCGTTTAAAATTTAATTATCATCAAAACCGTGTTTGATTATCGCGCTTTTGAAAACTCGCGGTAAATCCTGTCCAGCCAGCATCAGTCTGACGCAGTAGCAGCATGCAGTGTTGTTGCCAATATTTGGCATGACATTTCAAAATGTCTCACTTTCAACATTTGATATGTTATCTATATTCTATTGTGAATAAAATATAAGTTTATGAGATTTGTAAATTATTCCATTCCTTTTTTACTCACAATTTGTACAGTGTCCCAACTTTTTTGGAATTGGGTTTGTATATTCATAGTTAACTTATTACACCGATTTTTTTTTGTTTACCTAAAATAATATATAAATACGGGGATATGAAATATTGAATTGAGATTAATGTTTTGAAATCTTACCCATTTATAAATCCATTATGAACAGTGTACAAAACAATCGTCAGGACAATATGATCACTACAGCAAAATTATAGTAGTATTAATACTAAATTCCTCTGATTTAATTTTCAATCAAAAACTGAGACGCAAGCTGCATTTGAATGAAACGAGAAAGCGCGTCCGCGCCTCTGCGGTGATACAAGAGACATGGGGCGAATTCCAAACAGAAGTGAGCATCCCTATGCCCTACTCCCTTCGAAGGGCAGAGCCCTTGAAGTGTGTTCTTTGAAGGGTGCAGGGCATTACTGTCTCGTATAAGCGTTTGAAACTCCCTTGGCGAAGGGAATGACTGACCAAATGTTACCTTGACAACGCTGCGCGTGCGTGCAGTATTCAGTACTCCCATCAGTTGTTGCAAATAAATATTTATTCTTATTATTATTTTATTAAAATATTGTCTAATTGTGTCTTATTTACTATTAAACGTTTTCAAACTAAACTTGCTTACACTATCGTCTTAAATCATATTTCTATCACTGACGAAAAATATGTTGTCTTACATTAAAATAGACAAATGTAATTAGCCTATTCTATTTGTTTGTATGTGAACTCGAAATCAACCCCAACTTTGCTTTAAAAAGCATCACAAGATCTCCTAACCGAAGATCACATGATCACAAACTGAAATCACATTGTGTGTGTGTATATATATATATATAAGTGATTTATTATTATTATTAGGGCTTCATGTTAATGTTAATTTAATGTTTATGCTAAAAAAAAAGTGCATATAGCTGCTAATTGTATTTGTTGTTTATTGATTTTCAAATATAAAACTTATTGAAATGTTTTCAGTGTGTGTATCAGTTCTTTTTGAACGTTTTCATCTAATTTGAACAAAACCGTGATAATATTGATAATCGTGATAACTTTGGTCACTATAATCGTGATATGAAATTTTCATACCGTTACATCCCTAGTAGTGATTGCGTGTTTGTGATTGAAGAAGTTTAGCTTTGTGTTAAACAGTGGTTAAGGGTACAATAAATGATCTGTCGTGTGCCAGTGATGTGCTTCCTCATCCTTTTTCTCTGTCTCTCTCCCTACATGCTTTAAAAGTACTTTTTCTTATTTTTAAAATTTTACAATCTCCCATAACCCTGCTTTTCAGTTACAGAGTATATCAGTGTTGGAAAGTAATTAACAAATGTTGAGGAAAAGAATCTGAAAGTCTGATTCATTTGTGTAAATCGGTTTGTTCATTTAACTGGGAACGTTTGATTTGTTTTAGTGAATCCGTACGTTTGAACTGTTTATGCTAAATTAATTTTAGTACATCGGTTCATTTGAGATTGAGACGTGTTGTTTTTGTGATGTAATCATCTTATATCATTCACATGCATATTTATGATATTTATATTTATAATATTTATATACCAAAAAATCTTGTTAGGCATATTTAAAACATGAATCATTTGATGACATATTAAAATACTCTATTTAAGCATCACAGTGCAGCCCTCAAATATCAATTAATTTTAATTTTTAAATCTTTATACTTTGCTAATGTCCTTCAAACCACTATGTTTTACAATTGGCCAGCAAGAAGTTTTTGTAAATAAAGTGAAAATCATTTAAAATATATTAAAACTTAGTATGATCATATATTCTTATTTGTATTTTAATAAGTACAGGTCAGAATAAGTATATTGTTTCATTTTACATAAATATATGTGTTACACTGAATGACCATGGTTTGTTACTCTGAATGACGATTTGTCAAAAAGAGTGATAACATTGCCATTGTGCCCATAACTGAAATATTTTTTGTATTAATCTGTGTCATTAAATTAGTGTTAATAATAATCCTGAGTAAATGACTGCAGAAACAGATGTTGAAATATAATAAGCATTTTCCTGATGCTCCCCTGCCATGCTTGCTTAGCTTGTCACTTTGTTTCTGACTTGCTCGGCCTCAAAAATTCCTGCTTGCAGCCACATTTATTAATATTTTCTGTTTGCGAACATAAATGACATTATCAGGATGAGTATTTGGGGTGGGCCTCCGTGATCTCTCTTGAACTACTGACATACTGTAGTGAGGGGGTCTCTCTGCCCAGAAATATTGGCAAGGTATTATTTCAACAATTACAATCCTCAATTATATATTATTTTAGATATATTTACAATATTCATGTACTTTATAAGTTTGTTATTTGTAAGTCATATGTTATATTTTTACATAATTTATGTATTACAATAAATCACATCTCATTTGAGTGGACGTTTAGTATATAAATTAAATATATTGTGTGAGTATGTAATACATAATTATCTAATTTGATATATATATATATATATATGTTATACATTTACATAATTTATATTTTTTTACATGATATATTATATGTTGCATGTTATATATTTTATTTATAATTCTATTTAGATCCCGTTTGTAATCCATGAGTCTGGGGATCCTTTACCTTATCTCATTCTCTACAATCTCAGATCTCCTGTAATGCAATTGCAGCTGAAACATCATTTACAAATTACCTCCAACCTCAATGACCGATCAATGATTCACAAGTCACCCGCACATTTATCATTAATTCATTCCCTCTCACCTCTGACACACCTGAACATGCTTTGAATGCTCTGCGGAAACACACCGTCTCTGACACGCACAGACAAACACACACACACACACACACACACACACACACTTATGACCGGCCGCCCTGACTGTGTTAGACACTCTTGACTGTAACTGAGATTAATTATCCCATGTGGAACTGGAGCACTCGCAGGAAAAAGACCATCTCTGGCAGCGTCGGGGAGCAGCTTCTGTAGATTTTGCTGTCCCGGTCCACTTTTAATTGGCTGTAAATGATGAGGAAAGCAGATAAATGGGGGATAAATCTTTGTGTTTACTCTGTAGCCTCTCAGCACTGCATTGCTGCTGTGGTAACATGGTTTCACAGACCAGGGCAAGATTTTCTCATCATTTCCAGACTACAGGTTTGAAGATATGCAGTTATATCAATATATAAAGAGTCAAATCACAGCTTCATGTTACAGTTTCCCTTTTAAAGATAACTGCAACATTAGCTCTGCATTTATCAGGCAATAACTTTGTTCTTTCTCCAGCTAATGCATCTGTTATAATACTCATGCTATCATTCACCCTCTCATGTCCTACTTTCTCTTTCTTATTTTGATGATGCCAATATGTCATTATTGTGTTAAATTAAATGATTTCAATGTTTTATAGGTTGAGGAGTAAGAGAGTTCTGTTTGTAGTAAATTGGTTTGTTCCAATAGTTCATTTTTTATCACTGTTTTTGATTAACTCATGTACATTACATCAAATGTTTTTGAAAAAAGTTCTTTTTTACAGTAGAGTGATTTTTAAACACTTGCAAATCAGTTTGACCAACTCATTTAAAATAATGATTTGTTCAGGAATCAAAATAAGTTATTTAAAAAGGATTCAAGACCGTAGTTGATCAGGGATGAGTTTGGTTGTTGGACAGGATTCTGACGCGGTCTTTGGTCAGTTGATGACAGCATTACGAACCCTTCACAGGTTGATCTTTAGACGTTGTGTTAGATGCGTTGGGATTCTGCCAGAGGGTCCGTCAAGGCTGCGGGACACTGACAGAGAGAGAAAACGGCTATCAGATTCAGCTCACACTCCCCTGCATATCAGCCTCCTGTAAAACAGCCCAATTTAGCCCTGACACCAGCGCAAACATCTACGCGCATCTGTCAACACTGATTCCTTCAGTCAGCTCAGAAACAGCTCACAGTCTGCGCACATACATACACAGCTTTCTTTCATGGACGTATGAGCTCACTAACACGCTCTCCACATCCTTCTGCATATGTGATCATATCATGAAAATAAAAAAGGTGAACACAAGTCACCTGATCTTTAAATTACCTTTTTGTTTGGTTCTGAAAGTTACAGATGTGTAATTAAAATACTTGATTAAATACATAAAGGGTTAGTTCACCCAAAAATGAAAATTGGGCTGTGTTTTACTCACCCTCAAAGCATCCTAGGTGTATGTGACTTTCTTCTTTCAGACGAATCCAGTTGGGGTTATTTAAAAATTGTACTGGCCCTTCCAAGCCTTTCAATGGGGGTAAGCGGGTGTTGGTTGTCAACAGTTCAGAAGACGTGAAATAAAGTGCATGCATCCTTAATAAAATGTCCCTCACACGGCTCCGGGGGGTGAATAAAGGCCTCCTGTAGCGAATCCACACTCTAAAAAAATGCTGGGTTGTTTCAACCCAACTTTGGGTCCAATATGGACTAACCCAGCTGTTGGATTAAATTTTTTAATGAAATACATTTTTAGAGTGCATGCATTTTTGTAAGACAAATATCCATATTTTAAACGTAATAAACACTTTTTTTCTCACTTCCGCTGACTGTCGTACGCAGAAGCCGTTCCGGCGGATGACGCAAGACGTCGACGTTGGGTGATTAGTGACGAATGCGGAGACAAAACAAAACAAAAAACGCCGTTCACGATTTAGAAGCACAAAACGAGGATTTGTAAAGAAGAATGTCAGAGGATTTCGATATAAGCCAAGAGGAGACTGGTTTTCCTTTGGTAAAGTAAGGAAACTTTGTTTCCTTTGCTCCTCCATTTCTCAGTGGCGTGCGCACAATGCATACATGCTACGTCATCCGCCTGAACGTCTTCCGCGTACCACAGTTTAATCAGCGTTTCCTGTCTTTACATCATATCAGTTAAAGTGGCAAAAAGAACAAAAATATATCAAATGAAATGCGTTTAGTTTTTGTATACATATTTTGAATGTAGATTTATGTATACGTTTATGGAAGCTCATAATCCTCCAGTCTGTTAGTCATATTACAAGGACAGTTATGTGAATTATTGAATTTTCATTTTATTTTTATGGTATTTTTTTGTGTTGTTTTTTCTTTTTTTACATTATTTTATTTTATTTATTTGTATTTTGTATTTTTTTTATGTTAGCTTGCTTTTATTTTATTTTGTTTTATTTAGTTGTATTTTTTTATTGTATTTCATTTACTTTTATTTTGTCTTATTTTACATGTATTTTTACATTATTTGATTTGTTTTTTTATTTTGTGTTTTTTTTATTTTTGCTTGCTTTTATTATTTTATTTAGTTGTATTTTTATTGTATTTCATTTACTTTTTTGTCTTATTTTACATGTATTGTATTTTATTTTGTCTTCTATTTTATTTAATTATATTTTATTTAATTTTACTTTTATTGTATTTTTTACTTTATTATTTCACTTTATTTGTATTTTAATTTATTACTAATTTATTTATTTGTATTTTAATTTATTTTTTTTTTTTGCACTGGTTTCTTTCTCTTCTTTCCTGTAAGTGAAAGTGGTTTCACATTCCATATATCTCGATCACCAAACACTGAATTAAACATAAGAAGACATGCTTTACAAACCAGCACATGCACATACTTCACAGTCAGTGCTAATTTTTGTGAGCAGTGCATTTTTTTTTTTTAATGTGAAGTGTTTTTTTTTTTTTTTTTTTTTTTTTTTTTTCTTGCATGTGTGAGATAAAAAGCTGTATTTGAGGTTTCTGATTTTTCTGTACTCTGAGAGTCCATAGGGACTTGAGTAGTGCCTCCCTGCTGGGCTCTTGCCTCTGCGCCTGGCTGGGCAGCTCCAGAGGAGGCAGGAAAGAACGGGAACCTCCGACCCCCAAGGGAAGAACCTCAGACAGGACCACACAGATGGACAGGCAGCTTAGTGCTTAAGAGAGATACGAAGAGACGGAATGAACAAGAGAGACTGACTGACTCATTGATAAGAGAAGAGCTCAGCCTGTCTGCCCAAACAAGTCACAAAACTATACAAGACAAATGCAGATTATGTACTCACTTAGTGGGAGAAAATGTTTTCATTTTGCAAAACTGCTTTGCTCTGTTCTTGGATTGTGGCAAATTGGTTGAAGATCTGAGTTTGTTGCTGAAAGGTTATAGGTTCAAACTCTGAAAAGAGCAGTCCATCTGACGTCAAAGATGTTAAAAGTAAAATGTATAATGTATTTCACTTTGCATAAAGCAACTGCTTACAGAAAGAATATTTAGTGTCTTCCTCTTACGATGTAATTAAAGTGACTCAAACGCGCTGAGAGCTGGGCTGAGAACGACTGCTCTCTAAGCTAGGGCCGTGTGTGGTCCTTTGTAAATATTTGATATGAACTTTAGTCATGAATCTGAGCTGCCGCTTGACATTTCACTGCACTGCTATTAGAATTCTCCCTCAAATAGTATTCTTTAATTACACTTGGGAATATGGTTCAGGCATGCTAGGTGTAGAGCCGCTAACTCTGCAATCACCAGCCGCTATGTCAACATCCAATCAGGGATAAGTATTAATGAGGTAATGGAAACAGCAGTCAGGACTGCTGTAAAGATGAAAGCTGTGTACCAAAACCTAGTGAGCTGAGCTGCCTACGTAGACCGCATTTTTAAGGAATACTTCACCAAAATATGAAAATTGTTACCCTAATGTTGTTCCAAACCTGCAGGACTTCAAAAGACAGTTTTGAAGAACGCTGGAGCCCATACTATGGAAGCCCATTTCAGATAAAGTCGAAATTATGATATAGAATGTAATTAAAATAATTCTAACTAATTATTCTAGTTATGACACGAAGTCAGTTATTACATAAAAAGTCCAGATTTTGTCACAATTATGACTTATCATCATTTTGACTTGACATAATTGTTTATCTCATAAATGTGACTTTTTGTCTCATAGCGTTAGTATGTCATAATTTTGAGGAAGCACCACCTTTCAGTTAAAGGAGCCAATGGTTTTTTTATATAGTTTGTAGCCTGACTTTATCTCATTATTTTGATTTTATTTCAATTTCATTTTTTATCATTTTTTATTTCAATTTTGTCTTCTCCATTGTTTAATCTCATAATATTTTTTTTTATCTCATTGTTTTTATCTAACAATTTTGTCTATCTAATTTTTATCTCATAGTTTTGACATCATAATGGTCTTTTTATCTTGTAATTCTGACTTTATATCTCATAATTATGACTTGGTATCTGTTATAATTATAAGATATCTTGTCACCAAGACAAAATATCTTGTTTCATATTCCACAGAAGAAATTCAGGGAAGACAACAAGGAAGAAAAGCTAGTTGTAATGTCCAGTTCATGCTGACTTTAAGGACTGGAAGCCCTGCCTTTCAGTTAAAATAACCAATGGCCTTTTTTGATAGAGTTTGTAGCCTGATTTTTTCTTTTCTTTTCTTTCTTTTTTAATTTTTTTTTTAGTAAGAGGGACAGCATGTTTTATTGTTGTTTTATTGCCCTTTCTCAAATCAAGTTGATGGGAACAAGTAGAGTATGCCTAGAAAGTATCTGCCAAGGGACATAACCAAGATGCCAGAGAGACTTTGGTAAAGTGTTCGAAATCTAATTAATTTTAGGGTGCTGCTTATGTAGGCAGTGTATCGCAAAGCAGCTCACAAGGTTTTGGTACAGGGCCAATGACTCCTGCCTCCATAATACACATGGTCACTCTCGTTCACTTCAAGTCTCTTCCTTTCTCTCTCTCTCTCTCTCTCTCTCTCTCTCTCTCTGTCTTTTCCCTCGTATCACTGAACCCAGCCTTTGAGTGCTGCTGAAATAGAGATGGACCACTGGACTGGAAATTGCTCTCCCTACATGTCCCCTCTCCCTCTCTGTGTGTAGGGTGGTTGTGGATAATTGTCTCTCTGTGCCATACACAGCTGTAGCCGAGGGGTGTTGGACAGCACAGAGAGATCAGTGTCCCAGTGGGGGACCCGTCAGTGTGTTGGACTCAATTAATCCTCTTTCAGCTGGTTAACACTAAAAATATAACTCCTCTTCCTCGCCACTCTGTATTCAAGACTTTTGCAGAAACAACAAATGGCCAGGTGTGATCACACAATGTCTGTTTGTGTTTTTCAGTCTTTACGGGCGACACTTGCAGGCCAACCCAGAGGCGCCCAAAAAGAATGCCGACAAATCCAAGAAGATCAGCCGCAAGCCGCTGGCGGCCAAGAACAAGTAAAGCAGAGGGCGACGAAGAGCTGATCCGACCATCCAAGATGAAACTCACTGCATGTGCCTTTCCATTTGATATTTATTTAGAAAATATATTTTATATTGCTTCAGTATTACGTTAATCATGTAACCTCCAAATGGCTCCACTCTTGATACGCCCCAACTATTTTTTCCAAGTGTCCTTCTTGTCCAATGCCACTTTTTGCCTTCAAAGTGTCGCTTCTGTCAAGTCAGGCCTGCATTGGGTGATAATCAGCTTTTCTGAATGTGTTTGTTGTGTCTCTTTAGAGAAACGGTGGGAGTTTTGTCCTGTTCGACCATCAAGACGAGGAGAGCGGTGAATTTTGGGAGGTGGTGACGAGCGTTTTGTAACCGTAGAGGGATTTAGCAGGAGTTTTGGGGTCTTAGTGGAGTCTGAGCAGGATTGTGTCAGGTCTCCGGGGGGAAACCGCTGACTGCTTCCTCTGTCTCTTAATGACAGATATGAATGGCTGCAAACGGGAGTTTCAGATGGTACACAGCAGATACCAGACAGAAACACCCCGGTGGCCATTTGAGAGGGTCAACAAGATATTGCAACAAATGGTGTTCTCTGAAGCGGTTGGCCATTGTTTCTTACTGTGTATTCTAGTTAACATGATGGTGCAACTTTTTACAGAACAATATACAGTAGTATTTGTAAAGAACCAGTTTCTTGAACCGGTAAATCATTCAATAATTGTAATTTCTGTCATTTATAGCATTCACTACAGCTTTAGGTTGCGTACACTAACATCTTCTAAATCTTCAAAGCTTGGCTGAATTATTCCTTATTTTTAAAAGTCATAAGCTGTTTCATTGCAATTACATTTATATTTGTAATATTTTAATGTTTTATCATGTGCACACAATGCAGTTGTGCTATGTACTTCATTTTTGACATTGAAATAAAGTCAGCATTTTGTTGGACGATTCAGTTTTTTCTTTCAGCAGTTGATAAGTTGAAAAGACCTTGGAATGACAAGGCAAAATCTTCTAAAATGTTTAGATTGGTAATTATTGTTTGAAAGAAATCTCTTATGCTCACAAAGGCTGCATTTATTTGATTTAAATGACAGTAAAAAGAGTAATATTTTGAAATAATAATACAATTCAAAATAACTGTTTTCTATTTGAATATATTATAAAATGTAATTTATTCCTGTGATGCAAAGCTGAATTTTCAGCATCCATTGCTCCAGTCGTCACTTGATCATTCAGAAATCATTCTAATATGCTGATTTACTGAAATGCTGAAATGTTTTATTTAAGAAACATTTCTTATTATCAAAGTTGAAAACCGTTTTTCTGCGCAATACTTTTGTATAAACCATTTTTTCAAGGACTCTTTCAAAAGAACTATGCATTTGAATCCTTTTTTTTTTCTAACGGTGTTAAAGTTCTTACTGTTAAAATTAGAAGCATGTGTTTTCTATTTTTGGAAGTTTCCAACAATCTGAAGTCTTAAGTGCTCGGGAAAAATAAGTTAAAGTTTGAAGCTCCTTGCTAGAAAGTTCTGAAGCGAATGCTTGATTTGCAGGGTGTGATCTGAAACAGCTACAGAGGATCATCACATCTAAAAATGATCTTCCCATCGGAGGCCCTGTCATGGTCCGGACCACCTCCATGACAGGAGATCAGGGGTAAAGGAGCTGACCTTTCAATGCTGTGAGTCAGATGATGATGGGGTGTGCGCTTGTGTTTGTAGAAGGTCTATGATAGCCGCATGGGATTTCCTGTCTCTCTTTGCAAATATTCTGCTCACTTTATTATTACCCCGTCCAGACGCCGCTGTCCTTCTCGTTCACACTCCCAGCAGGCACATCTGTCCCACACACGTTCGCCCCAATACACTTTCCTCTTGCGCTCAGCAGGAACATCTGTCCATGGCAAAGTCCACACTGCGTACCGAACCTCTTCCACTCTTCAGCTGTCTCGCGACCCCTTGAATTCTTCATCCACTTTCGAAAGTTTTCTTTGGATTCCAAACGATGAGAGGTGTGGTTTGTAAAAGTTTTCCACAAACTGTTGGACATTCAGTATGGCCCAACGTCTTCAGCTGGAGAAGCGATTATTTAGATCCCGACCCGAGCTTGTCCCATCCTTCTGCCAGCGTCAATAGAAACTGGGACGTTGAAGTTTAAAAATGAGTCCGAATGGCGATGGATCACCATGCGCCGACAATTACCCACTGACCTTTCAGAGGAATCCTTGAATGTCTTTTTCTTTTCCTTGAGTTACAAACTTTTAGCGATTTTGCTTGGCTTGATTACTTTTTTTGTTTGTTTAGTTTGTTTTATCACCCTGTTTAAAATGATTTCTCGTGGCGTACTCTCTATGCAGCTCATACGCTGAAGGGCATTACGGCCTTCCCTAACCGAGGTCATTGATTTTTGCCGCTTGATTTATGGGGCGAGAGAAACTCCTCTGGAGAGCAGGTCCCATGCCGAGCAATGAAATGGCGTCGTCGAAGACATTGTTGAACCTAGACTTTCATCAAGCGCTCAGGGTAAGCAGTAGTGGCCCATTGTGTTGTCCGAAGATAATTGGATGTGTTCAAGACCTTGCTGTGTCAAAACTTGGAACAATACAGCAGATTCGGTGCCAATGGTGCAACCAGTCCATCTAAACAATAATCACGCGAAATGGAGGTTGCTAACTAACTAACCTGTTGAAATCTTGAGAGGTGCACCTCAACTGTTCAGTAGCACACAGTCGTGCAACTGCAAGGTGGTCGATTCCCAGATTGGAGTTAAATGAATGATTTGTTCTTGCATCCTGTAGTGGCAGTGCATCACTGGCAGGTCTATACTATTGGCATACGTGTCGTTTAGTGGTTGCGCCGTTACCTTCAAAGCTCATTCTCAGGGATACGTGAATAAACATTTCCAATAGCTTAATTTTTCACTGTGCAGTGACCTAGAACATCAAGCTGGCTAAAAAGAGGACTGTATGAATCCAAAAGTTTGGGTTGCACATCTAAAAGTTAAAAAACAAAACACATTTCAATGATATAAAAGTATTCAAAAGTCCAAATTCTTTAAAAGCTGTCCAAACTAAAATTCACTCAAAATATTTGACAGAGCATAAAATGTGTGTGTGTGTATTATATACAGTGGGTACGGAAAGTATTCAGACCCCCTTAAATTTTTCACTCTTTGTTATATTGCAGCCATTTGCTAAAATCATTTAAGTTCATTTTTTTTCCTCATTAATGTACACACAGCACCCCACTTGTTGGGTCTTTCCCAAAAAGACTCATGGCTGTATTCGATCAAAAGGGTGCTTCTACTAAATACTGAGCAAAGGGTCTGAATACTTAGGACCATGTGATATTTCAGTTTTTCTTTTTTAATAAATCTGCAAAAATGTCAACAATTCTGTGTTTTTCTGTCAATATGGGGTGCTGTGTGTACATTAATGAGGAAAAAAAAATTAACTTAAATGATTTTAGCAAATGGCTGCAATATAACAAAGAGTGAAAAATTTAAGGGGGTCTGAATACTTTCCGTACCCACTGTATACATACATACAAATATGTACATATGTAAATTATATTACCCAAAACTGTATTTATGTATTTAACAGTAATGTTTATTTAAATATACTGTATAAACATGCAACAATTAAATATTGTTTAAAATCTGAAAAATAGTCTAATTTTTTTTATATTTATATAAGTATAATAATTAATAATATAATTCACAATTGATTATTGTATATAATAGATAGATAGATATTGTTGATAAGTAATAGTTTCAAATAAGTATTTTGAAATAGATTTCATGGATTTTTTTACTTCAGAAAGTGGGCCTATTTCATATTTTAAAAAATATATTTAGTGATCTCAAATCAATGTTAATGAACACCAGGTTCCCCACAGAGTGCGACAACATGCCCCGTTATATTTCAGGTGTGTTGATCAGTCTAGATTTGCGTTTAAATGTTTTATTTTTCTTTCGTCTGTGTCTGTCCTGTGTAGATGTTTGATGTGTGATTTTGCGTTTTGGTGTGTTATAAGAGCGCTGGATCTCTCCCTCCTTCTTTCTCTCGAGTCCTGCGCTGCGCTCACACTCACACAGCGACTCCGTTCTCCAGATCTTCATGACATCCAACTTTATCCAGCTCATCCCGTCTTTTGTGCACAGAGGAAAGACTTTAAAAGCGAGGGAAGGATATCAGGTTGTGTTCGAGGATCTCAGGCGGCTTTTCTCGTCCATCAGTGGAGTTTTTCCTTTGCGCGTCCACATGTGGAGAGACGCTGATGGTGATGCGCTTCTGGAGAGATGCTGATGCTGAAGCAGGGCTGCGAGTGAGCCAACATCAGCAGAAAAGAAGTTAAGTGAGAGAAGAATACAAGAGAGAGAGAAAAAAAGAGAAGCTGCTGGGGCCCAAGCCAGAAGTTAATTAACAAAACCAATCGGACTTTTTTTTTCTCGTCTGTAGAGGTGCCTCACCAACCTTCAAAATTTCGCCCAAAAGCAGACAGGAGGATCGGCCGGTGCTGACGCGACTCGTCGGCAGGAAGCGGCTGATCGCGGCTGGGGCGCTCGGTGTGGTCATGGTCCTGGTGCTGGTGATCCTGATCCCGGTTTTGGTGAGCTCTGCCGGGACATCCGCCGCGCACTACGAGATGCTCGGCACCTGCAGGATGGTTTGCGATTCTTACGGTACTAAATCCCCGACCAGCACGGTCTCCGCAGACCCTGTCCGGGACAGCAACCTTATGCAGTCTTTACCAACTTTTATACAAGGTCAGAAAGGTGAACCGGGACGCCCGGGGAAAGTGGGGCCGAGGGGCCCTCCCGGTGAACCCGGACCCCCTGGACCTCCCGGAGAGAAGGGGGAACCGGGACGACCTGGATTACCCGGGCAGCCGGGACCAAACATGGCAACGGGTGCCATCAGCGCGGCCACCTACAGCACCGTGCCCAAAATCGCCTTTTACGCAGGGCTCAAAAAGCAGCACGAGGGCTACGAGCTGTTGAAGTTTGACGACGTGGTCACGAATCTCGGGAATCATTACGACCCGACCACGGGCAAATTTACCTGCTCCATACCGGGAATATACTTCTTTACGTACCATGTGCTCATGCGAGGAGGAGACGGAACCAGCATGTGGGCTGATCTGTGCAAGAACAACCAGGTGAGCGCGCGCGCAAACACAACCTCACAACTTAAAGCACTAAATATTCTGCATACGACATGAAACATTTAAAGATTTTAACAAGCGACCTTGTTTTCTTTCTTTTCTCCCTATCAAAAATTACACGTGAGAAATGTTCTGTTCAGTTCCAAATGAAGGATTCTTACAGGCATTGCAGCTCTTCTGTGTGTGAAATATATGCATTTGAAAACGTTTGAATTCACATGATTATATTTAGATCATTTTTGACCTCTATGGATAAAACTCTTTTCCAAGGGGTTGTTGACATACATACTATGGGATAAAATGATCAGACCATCAAACCATGGGAAAGAAATCAATGAAGACAAAGTTAATTGTGACTAGTATCACAATTTATTATTAAATAGTTATATTTATTAATTCTTCTTGGCAGGATATAATAATAAAAAATGTTAATACATTTTCAATAGCATTAGTATTATTAACTCATATTAAAATATTTCAATTAGACTCAATTAATTGTACTTTTTCTCATAATCTGATTATATATATATATATATATATATGTATATGTAATATTTATTTTTTTATTTCCATATATAAAAAAAACTGCTGAAAAACTTTGTCTAATCAAATTAACTGACATGTTTATTTTCCATAAAATAGTATTAAACCTGACTCCAAGTAGGAATTTGGATTGGCTTTTCAGTGCTTAAAAATTAATTTTGCGTTGGACACAATTTCACAAGGTGAAAATTAATGACACCTAAATTGAAAGTTGAAATAACTGTGTTAATAGATGCAACAGCTTGAGTGAGTCAAATGCAACACCAGCATCCAGCATGACGTGTTAAAAACATTAAATTAATTATATTTTAAGTCATTAAAAGGTAAACCTGAGAGTTTTTGCTCGCATGAAATATATCACAATATATATCTCTAAATATACATGTATATTTTTAACATACTTAAAACCACCATATAAATGCATATTTTTTCTGTAAATACATAATTTGGGCATATATATATATATATATATATATATATATATATATATATACATACACAATTTCTGTTAATAAAATAAAATACAAAAGTTGCCATAATGTTGTCGTACATGCCAAATATATCACAATATATATATATAAATAATAGTAAATAATTTTGTCATAGTTCATGCCACCATATAAATTATATACATACATTATATACACACACACACACACACAAATTATGCATTTACATAATTTATTTAATTCATACATTGCAATAAAACACAAAAGTTGCAATAACATCACCATACAGGCCACTGTTTCACATCCTGGTGTATCTTAAAGAAACAAATCTGCACTTCTCATTGATACAAAAGGTTTGTGGGTGTGGCCAATATGATCATATATGAACGTGTTATATATTAAATATTAACATATAGAATTGTTACAATAATATGATAACAATTGTAATATATTTCTTTAGTAAACACTCAGACTAAATTCAATCCTTTCTTGCTGAGTCTCATAAGGGTCTTTAAAGACCCTGAGACCTAATATATATGCATGGAAAGCCTGTATATCATATGCAATTTCTCCATCTGACAGCTGAAACATTGCATTAAATGTTCCTCTCCTCCCGCAGGTCCGTGCCAGCGCCATCGCCCAGGACGCAGATCAAAACTACGACTACGCCAGCAACAGCGCTGTTCTTCATCTGGAGCCCGGAGACGAAGTCTACATCAAACTAGACGGGGGTAAAGCCCACGGGGGCAACAACAACAAGTACAGCACCTTCTCTGGTTTTATTATATACGCCGATTAGGACATATGCACCTACTCCAGACGGTCTATCTCGTCCCCCTCTGCTATTCCTCTTCCTTTCTTTCTTTCTTTTTTTTGCATAATTTTCCTTTGGGCCCAGGGCAAGCACACAGACCTGCTCAAACACCCCTCATCATTAATCTGTAGATGTGGGCTTGAAGGCAGAACTCTTTGCCCTGCAATCCAAAAATCAAGAAAGAACCAAAAAAAAAAAAAAAAAGACCCGGAGAAAGAAGCACTTCATCACAGAGGAACGATGTACAGAGGAAATGAAGCTACCGAGGAGTTTACTGTGTGTCTTTCTATGTCTGTGGCCATCAAAGAAGCCTGTGAGATGTTTTCTAATATGTAACCTGACATAATCAGCTATATGTGCAATAACGTAAACTACGATGTTTGTTATTCAAAAACCATCTCGGTCATACCTCACTAGTCAGATGCCTGAATGAGTTGCATATCATGAAGCATTAGCCCAAATTTCATCATCATCCATTAGATGTCCAGAGTAACCTGACCAAAATGATCCTCTTGTGTTCCTCTTGCATAATATATATCTGCTAAATCGCTGCAGGTATTTATTCCCTGACTGTTCGTGAGTGCTAATTATGAATCAGGGACATAAAACAAAACAATATACCTTGGTGGTAATGGCTTGCAGTGAAATAATATTCCAGAATCGCTAAAGCTTTCAGCATTTTACTTTTTGTCTGCAGTGTCAGGGTGTCAAAAGCCCTTTATTTTCGGTGTGTAATGTTAGCCGGCATCTTTTATTGCACACAGACGTACTAGACCGAGAAGGAATATGTTTCTTGTGATATTTAGAGCACTATGCAGAGTATGGGTGTTAATATGTAAATGTGTATCTATCTTCAGAGAATTCCAGAATGTGATTAATAATATTGCTTCTTATTTTTAGTGTAAATATGGTAATGGATTTCTTTTTTGTTTGTTTCATGAATGAGCATCAGGTGAGCGTTATGTATCTGTGTCACTCTCATCTCCAGGTTGGGATGGCAGGGAATGTGTGTGATGAATTATTATCCAAGGATTATTTTTCTTTTCCTGTCCTGCTCCTGTAATTCTCATCCACATCTACAACCCTTCAAACACATTTTCCATTAAATGGAACTTTGATCAGATATGTGCGTTTTCCTTGTTTTATCCATCAACAAATCGGTTTCTATATACATATTAGGCATGGGCCGATTACCGGTTTCAAGGTATACCGCGATTTGAAAATTTCACGGTTTACCGTTCCTGCGGCATGCACTGTTTTTCATGTCTCCTCAAAGACTGAAAGTGTAGGAGTCCCTCAGGTTGAGTGCAGTGTAGAGAGTAACACGACCCTCCTCCTCCTGTTGGTGCGAGCGAGCGGTCAGTCACGTGTGTGTAGGACGGCCGAACTTAAGGAGCTTCCCCTGGAACTTACGCGATCGGCAACCGGCTGTTTATTGTTTTATTGAAGCCAATCTCTGTTCTGGACTTGCACAAACTGTGTTGCAGTGCATATCATTTTCCAAATGTCATTTATGTGAAAATATGAAGTCTGTAAACGCCCGTTAACACAGGCCAGAGACGCTGAAGACGGACGCAAAGAGAAAAAATACTGTAGCAGGTAGATCACTCAAAGTTCATGATGCACGAACTATTGGAAGAAAATCTTCAATATTGATTTGGGGGTTTATATGTTTCTGAGGGGAACTGACTGTCTTCAGAAACGTTTAGATGGTATTTTCTTTTCATCTCGTATAATTCACATTAAAGCAGTGTTTCAGCGCAGCTCTGCTTTGTTTACTGCGATAACCAAGGAAATGCTGTATCAGTGCCTCCTGCTGTCAGAGAGTGAATCTACGTCCCATTCAGAGCTTTTGCTGTTTGTTTTCGTTCAGGCATGTAGTATAATTTCACAAATCTAGTCATAACGTTCGGTTTTTGCTTCAAATCGGGTTATTATGAAATCAAATTATGTATATGAAATTATATAAATAAATGATATGAAATTATATAAATGAGATGCATATTAATTATATAACTAAAATTAAAGGGATCATAGGATGCTACATGCACTTTTACAAGTTGTTTGAACTGAAATGTGTGTTGGCAGTGTGTGTACACAACCACCCTAAAATTATAAAAATCCACCCAGTCAAATATTTACCCCTTTGTCAAATCGAGCTGATCTCAGATGCCTGTCTGTGTGATGTCACAAAAACAGGCCCCTCCCACGATAGTTTGATTGACAGTAGCGTTTCAGCACAGACTGGACTGGTGTCTTACCTCAGACCCGCCCTGAGTGACTGTCATCAGTCTGCCATTGTTTCACCGCTGGAGCAGATGTAGACAAGAATGACTTCTAAGAGATTGAGGTGTTCTGTTGTTGGATGTAATTATGAATATAGCAGTCGTCATTTACTCCCGACATCTGAGCCGCTGAAGACGCAGTGGATTATGTTTGTTTCTGAAGGGAATGCTCCCCCGATCTACCTAAATGCGTCTATGTTCGCGCTAATCATTCGTGATGCAGCTTCACCTATAAGTGAGTGTAAGTTTTTTTTAATGAATCTTTGCAAATCACCTTTCCTAATAATGTGCTAATTAGCAAGTTTCACGATGAATGCAGCTAAAGTAAACAGTCTCTCTGAGAGCAGATCGGAAGAGAGGGGTGGGGTCAGCAGAGCTCATTAACATTTAAAGGAAAATGCTACAAAACGGCTTGCTCCGAAAAGAGCTGTTTTTGACAGGGTAAAAAAGTGTTTTTTACAACCATTGAGAAATTTTAACCAAACTATGTTACAGACTTTTCATTAAGACCCTAAAGAATCATACCAACTTGTGGAAAATGGGCATCCTATGACCGCTTTAAATAACTGTAATTACAAATTTAGATGTCAGTCTTTATTTTTCTTCTTTTTAGGGCAGCAGTAGCTCTAGCAGCAAATCAACCATCCACATCAAAAGCTGCAGGACAGCCCACATTTCAGAAACAAATCAAAGAAAAAATAAACAAATACTACTGTTCCAAATATTCTGTATGTTGCTCAAAATATATTGTGTTCAGTTTTTTTTGTTTTATTTTTTTTAGCCAGGCGTTTCAAATTAACACATTTTAGAGCTGTAACCACAATACCGGGATACCGTGAAACCATGATATTTTTGCTTAAGGTTATCATATCATCAAAATCTCATACCGGGCCATGCCTAATGCATATTAATTAGGAGAAATATATGTTCTCTTACATGCACTTTTAGAAAAAAAGGTACCCAAACAACTGTATTTCAGTGGTTCGTAAAACAAGGTACCAAACTGCTTTCGAAACACCACTTCATGAAGCTTCGCAACCTTTACGAATCATTTGTTTTGAACCAGCGATTCAGAGTGCGTATCGAACTGCCAAAGTCACGTGATTTCAGTAAACGTGGCTTTGTTACGTCATAACTATTTCGAAATATTTAAACATTTCAGTGGTTCGCCTCTAGGGGGGATCTCTGTGAAGCCATGAACTCGTGTCTATATGATTTTTACCTGATCTCGGAAAAAAATTTTAATGACAAAAAATTAGGCCTGATAAGCCAAGCTCTACATGAAACAAACAAAACAAGCCCTACAAATGAATAAAATAACGCATATTATGCAGACACTTCATATTTAATGATATTAGATGAGTTGTTAATTTAATAGGTTGCACTTTCAATAAAACATTTGCAATTGGTCTGTAAACGGTGTTTTTGTTGCATTTACATCGTTCTGACCATCACCATTTGGCATTTTGAGCGTGTCAAAAAAGTGATTCATTTTGCGAACCAGTTGGTTCAACTGATTCAAAGTTTGGAAAAGCTTTGTTTCTCTCATCACTACCAAACTGTCTTTCTAAAGGTACTAATATGTTATTTTAATGTACTAATTTGTACCTTTAAGATACTAATATGTCACATTAGGGGTACATAAGGTACAAAGATGTGCCTTTTAGCTTTTATACCTTAGGATAACACCCCATTGACAAATCTGTACCTTTTTCTGAGAGTGTGTAATCAGTGTTAGTCAGGTCTTCCTTCTGTTTCACCTGCTGTTCCTGTTTTGGCCCTCAGCTTGTAGTGTGTTTATGGATACGCAACCCATGTACAAAAAATGTACATCTGAATGAATCAGGATAGTTATCCAGGGATTTTATCCAGTGGGAATTGATTGGCGGAGATTGTGTGGCTTAGGTTTGACATGAATTATTTACAAAAAACTAGCCTCAAGTTCAATTTCATTGAACATTTCAGTGCTACACTCTTAAAAATAAAGGTTCTTGATCGGTATTTATGGTTCCATGAAGAACTTTTAACATCCATGAAACCTTTCCATTCCATAAAAGGTTCTTTATACTGGAAGATTGTTAGAATGTTCTTCACACTAAGAAAAATGGTTCTTTTAAGAACTGTTCATTGAAAGGTTCTTTGGGAAACCAAAAATGGTTCTTCTATGGCATTTCATACATCATACAATGTATTGAAAGTTTCATAGTAGGACTGAGTGAATGTCCAAACAGCATTTGAGTTTGGAGTGAAAGTCTCTGCCGGAACAGAGCTTATAAACGGTTCCTGTCTGCTAGTAAATGTTTTTACCTTCTATCAAACTCAAATGGAAGATGTTTGTTTCTCCGAGTCCAGTGAGTCTGTTTGGGCTTTATATGATCCCTCTTAGATTAAAATTTTGATGGTGGACGGTGAAGGTCAGATGGAGGACTTGCTCACACACTCCAGATGGAGGTCTGGCCTCTGCAGGTGTGAATGAACGAAAATTAATCACTCCAGATGAATTCAGTCTTTTAATAATGTCAGAGATACTGGATGCATCTCACTAACAGAGATGGATGCTTGGTGGAGTATACGTACCACTCTCTCAAAGTTGACATAAAACAATTGCATGCATTTCCCTTCATGCATTAAGTTTTATTTCATAGGAAATGTGTGTGTGACCGGGCCAATCAGCCAGGGGTCATACAGGAGTCAAACCTCTGTGTAAAACATTCACCAGCCATAAAAGATCCCTGACATAAAGACAGCCTTTTATAATGAGCTCACACTCTTTCTGCCTCTTTATTTCGCTTTCCTTTTCCCTTTATACACTCCAAAACCAAAAGAAAAACTAATTATAATTTAAATCCATTAAAAAACAGTTAATAGTCTTAAATATACATTGTAACAACAAAGCCCCCACCCCCCCTTTATTCACTTAAATTTTCCCCTAAATGTAATAAGAAAAAAAAATGGTCCTAAAAATAGACTTCATTTTTTTTGTGCAAAGACAAAGTGTTTTTTTTCCTGCATTAATATTTTTTTGCATGACAAATAAGCCTTTATATTTTTCCCAAAATATGAAAAGCCGAGAAAGTCTATTTTTAGGACCTTTTTTTTTCTTTTTTTTTGTTGACATAATGACATAAGCAATTCTGTAATGAGAAAAACAAAAAACATCGATGACCCTAAAAATATGCTTCATTTTTTTTCTAAGAAATTCAGTTTTTCTCCAAATATTCTGTAATGTGAAAACAAATCTTAAAATTCTTTATTTAAAAAAATTGCATTACAGTAATTTTACTGTAATATTGTAAAACAAAATCACAGAATTTTAGCTATAAGAATCTAATGAAGAAGAATCTAATATTAACAATTGATAATAATAATAATTAATCAAAAACTCAAAAAGAAAGCATCCAGAAAAATCCAGCAAAAAATGAAAATTGTCACAATTACATTTTTTTTTATATATGACCAGGGCTGTTTCTAGCCAATTTGACACCCTAGGCGAAATCCCCCCCACACACAAATGTTATATATATATATATATAACATATATAATTATTTTCAGACACCAGTTGCTTGTCACATTCAAATTGGTTGTCATAGTAACGACACTAATTTGTGGAGATTCGCTCTGCCCTCTATGACGCTGCTCCCATTAAGTGCTGTTGGAAGTGAATGAATTGATTCAGCATTTCGACACCTCTGTAAGGATGCATTTAATTCGACAAAGCGGTCTAATAAAGGGTGTATTGATCTCGGGAATTAGGGAATTTTACTATACAAATATTTTTTAATTGGATGTTAAAGTTTATATGGGAATATTACATGACACGCTGATCCTTTAACAATGCATTGGCGCAAAAAACGCACACCTTTTGGACAAATCTGCCACAAATACTGCCTAAACAAAATACTGATTTTGTGCACTTTATTTACTGTACCAATATTTTAAATTAGCTTTATTTAGCTTTATTGCATGGCAAAAAAAAAGTGTTACCTTGCCAAAGCACTGACAGAGCCCACTGATCAAATGGTGTTGTTGAGCTCTCCAAATGCAAACTTTGCATGCAACAATCAGGCAGCAATTGACAGCACTCTGATCTAGTGGCATACAGGCAACGTCAGATTGACAGTACTCTAGCCCAATAATGTTGGGGGATCCAGTGGGGGCGGCAGTCATATTTCAGGGTGACCGTGCCACTCTTTATCACAACCCTGCTAAAAGTGCCAGTACGTACGCTCATTGGCATTACGCTTCAGCTGGTGGCGCCCTAGCTCGCCTATGCCTAGAAACGGCCCTGTAAATGACTCAGGCAAATTATAGTTTATTTCTTAAATTTCCATACTCTGGCTTTTCCTGTATTTATGATGTTGTTTAAAAAGAGAGAGCTTTACCTGAGGATTTATTATAACCTCATTTCACAAATCATCCACCAGTATTTACAGATCTGATAAATAAAGACATTTAGAAAGAGCTAATCTGCTTCTATCAGCTTTTGTGCACGCTCCGCTTCAGAGGTCACAGAGTAACATGTTCTGAATCACAATCCAGGGCTCAGAGGATTTGTACAGGGTCAGTTCCTCATCCAACTGCAGACCAAGGCCAAGAGCCACACCATTTTTTCCTCTTTATGTGACTAAACAACATCTTTTTTGCGCCCCTGAACAGATGTCATTCATCACCAGGAACCCTGTCCAATAAGCCACCTGTTCAGTCCTTTCACAGGGCGACCGCGACGGACACATCACTCAGCATCAGTCACCTTTCACCCAGGATACTGTCCTCAGGACCAGACGACGTGAAGAGATTTCCGAACACATCTCGCTCATCTAATTAGACATGCATAACATGTCAGAAACGTTTACGGTGAATTTGTCTCTCTGCAGGAAAAGATGTCAGCCGACCACAGCTTTTTATTAATTAGTTTATTATTTCACAGACTAAAGAGGTCTAATAGTGTGGTCAACAGTTCAGAATGAATTATGGCAGTATAATACATTAATATAATAAAAAATGATATATATTTTTAAATAAAGCTGTAAATAATATATTTTTCTTTTATATTAAAATATATTATGATATTTTATATTTACATATTTTATATTTTTAATTATATATTTTAATATTTTTAACATTACTAATATCGTGTGTGTATTTATGACAAAATGTAAAAATCATATATCGAAAAAATAAAACTACAAATATTTTTGTTGTATATTTACATATTTTTAATGATATATTTTAACACGACTAATTTTATATACTATTAAAATCATATCTTTAAAAAAAAATCGAACTATATTTATTTAAATGTATATACATATTTGTAATTATATATTTTGTTTACTTTTTTACGTTTTATTTACATTTGTATTTTATTTTAACATTTTATCAACTACTAATATTATTCCAAAATATATAAAATAAATGAAATATTTATTTCAACTTATTATATATAAAATACAATAAAATCTATACCAAAGGAAATAATCCTAACTGCAAATGTAAACTATAAATCTTCATAGACTGCAGTCTAGCACTTATATTGACACAAATCCTCTTACAGGTGGACCAGTGTAAATATGAGCCCTTGATATGAATTTATGGGGCGCATCTGTACAAAACCCCACTGCACAGTTTATGAGCTAATTATGCAAACACTAAATAAAATTGCACCACTATGAAAGGTCATCCTCTCACTTATGACTCGGTCGCTCATCATTCGGTGCCCTGCATCAGTTACGGTGAGCTGCCGCCATCAGATCTTCATCTGCAAGAAGCATTGAGGCATAAAAAACAGCAGGTTTGACTGGAGGTTTGTTACACACACTCGTGGGGCCGAAGCTAAAATTGTTTGACTGGATCTTAAGGAATCTTTAAGCTGTCCTGAGTTTCCCTTGAATGCTCCGCTTTGTCGTAGTCACTCTGGTGTGTTGGCCCAGAAAACCCTCATTCTACTTCCTTGCTCTTGTATTTTTCTCTTTCTAGGCGTCTGTATGCGAACATGTGTATGAGAGATCTGGCATAGTCTTGTCAGAATTTTTTGGAGTAGGAATAAACCATGCCTGATCATAAAGAGATTACATCTTTTGATCAGAAACAATTACTGTCAGACTGAATCTTAAATACAGTTTTAAAGCACAACACTGTATATTTTGAAATGAATAAGAAGTCTCAATTGAAATATGGCTTACCGTCCAAACACACACACACAGTGTTGTACGGGACCCATGGGTGTCATTATTGGGAGAGAAAAAGGGTATCTAGGACAAAATTCAATACAAATTGATAAAAATGCTGAGGGAATACATTGTGTGTTATTTATCTAGCACTGCTAGTAAAAGGCGCGTATGTGGACTGGAGGACGAGAGGCAAAATCAATCTGCATTGTTAATTTCTGAGAGCCATTATAGCTACAGGACATTCATAATACTGGCATGTTGTGCTACTCATTGAGGATCACAAACAAGATTCGAGTCAGTTGAGGTTCACCAAGCTCTAAATCCATCTTCAGTTTCTTCCTTATGTCCCGTCTTGAGAGTATCATACGGATAATGTATCATCACAAGATATTCCGCTGTAAAAAAAGAGCTTTTAAAGGGATAGTTCACATAAAAATAATAATTTAATTAATGCATTTAGCAGACGCTTTTATCCAAAGCGACTTACAGTGCATTTAGGCTATATATATATCTTTTACCAGTATGAATGTTCTCTGAGAATTGAACCCACAACCTTTTGCATTGCTAACGCAATGCTCTACCACTGAGCCACAGGAATGTAGTTTTGTGATCACTATCGTATGGCTTCAGTCTTCATTCATTGCCATTATATATAACACTGTTTTGGAATGACATGAGGTTGAGTAAATTACTGAATTTTATTTTTGGATGGACTATCCCTTTAAAAAAAAAAAATCAGTGTCAGACTTCATACATAATTAGGTCTGTGTGCAATATAATAAGATAAATGGGTTATAATCAGAGTTTTTTGGGCTAGTGAGTGAGAAAGTGGAAAGAGAGAAAAAGAGTGGAGTATATTCTTCTTACTGGATCAATGCATGCGTGTGAATATCTACAAGCAGCTCACACACATCACATACACACACATTTGAGCATATCAAGGTCAAAGAGAGAGAGAGAAAACTGTGAGAATGAGAAGGTTCGAGTAACGCTATGTAGGTCCCTCGTGTAGCAGATATGAGGACTGCTGTCACCGACAAAATACAGTATATAGCTGAACACAGAGATACTCTTATGCTCACCAAGGCTGTACTTTTTTGATAAAAAAACAGTAATATTGTGAAATATTTTTACAATTTAAAATAACTGTTTTCTGTTTGAATATATTGTAAAATGTAATTTATTCCTGTGATGCAAAGCTGAATTTTCAGCATCATTACTCCAGTCTACAGTGTCACATGATCCTTCAGAAATCATTCTAATATGCTGATTTGATGCTGGAGAAACATTTCTTATTATTATCAATGTTAAAAACAGTTGTGTTGCTTAATATTTTTTTGTGGAAACCATGATAAGATTTTTTTCCAGGATTCACTGATGAATAGAAAGATCAAAAGCACAGCATTTATTTGAAATAGAAATCATTTATCAGAATCAGAATCTGAAAGAGCTTTATTGCCAGGTATGTTTACACATACGAGGAATTTGTTATGGTGACAGAAGCTTCCACAGCACAAACAGAATGACAGTGAAAAGACACTTATAAAAAAAATAGAATAAGTTATAGGAAATAGCGAAATACAACAACGTTTTGAAGAAAAACAATATGCCAAATAGACAATAGTATTTGTTATGTACAAATGCAAGGAAATGTAAATAAGAAGTATGGCGTGTTAAATAAGTACATGTATAAACAGTGTTTTGTCTATTGTAAAGTTAACTGTTCATGAGATGGATTGCCTGAGGGAAGAAACTGTTCTTATGCCTGGCCGTTCTGGTGCTGGAGGTGTTAATGGATCCATGGAGAGAGGGTCAGAATGTGTGTGGGGTGTGAGACTGTGTTTTTCAAAGCAGCAATAGAACTCATTCAAATTGTCGACCAGTTGTTGATTCTTCAGTTGTTGTCTTTCAGTCATTTCCACACTGAAGCAGGGTCATTGGCTGAAAACTGGATTCTCAGCTTTTCAGAGTAGTTTCTCTTAGCCACTCTGATCTCCTTTGTCAGTGTGTTTTTGGCCTGTTTATACAAGACTCTGTAGAAACAGTCACTCTACTGCTATTTACTATTACTAGTAAATTTCACAAACAATTTCACAAACAAACAGCAAGTAACAGTGAATTAAACATTACATTTTGAGGTAGAATTTTTTTTGTAAAACATTAAAGGAGTCATATGATGTTGCTAAAAAGAACATTGTAATTTAGTGTAATGAAATGTGTTTATGCGGTTTAAGGTTCAAAAAACACATTATTTTCCACATACTGTACATTATTGTTTCACCTTTCTGAAACACGTCGATTTTTACAAAGCTCATCGGTCTGAAAGTGAGGTTTGCTGTGATTGGCCAGCTATCCAGTGCGTTGTGATTGGCCGAATACCTCAAGCGTGTGACGGAAATGTTACGCCCCTTACCATACTGTGATGCCCTGTCTAGCCGGAGCAACGAGACAAAACATTCAAATCCATTATAAACGAGGCATTTGTTGCATCCAGTGGGGACATAATTACAGATTATAATGACTTTTTACGCTTTGCATCGCGCCACATAAACATAAAACCATGTCTGCATTTGTGATCGGAGAAATGACAAACAACAAGCGCTACTCTACACTGCTCAAAACTCGCGTTTGAATCGTCAGTGGCAAATCTTTTAAATTTAAAAAAACATACTTACAGGCTGTGAATCAGAACAGCAGTCTACTCTACCAGGATCAGGAAACAGTCGTCCATAAAATGTGCAGCACAAATCTGAATATTTGGGTTGAACTGTTCTGGAACAAATATAACTTAACCACTGATTTCTAGTCGTGTCCTCTTTTGGAAGGCCAAACAAAGTAGTTTCGCTTTCACAACGAAACACATAGCGTCACACACGGCGGACTTGAGTGAGCGGAGGCTGGCGTCCTAGAGTGAGGAACGGCCGGCGGGCTTGAGAACGGCACGGCTGGCGGATTCGACGAAGGAGTGTCCGGCAGGCTTGCGGCAACCACATGTGACGACCCTGTGGTGGACTCCACTTCGTCCACGGTGAAAGCCGATCCGGCGATCCACAGCGTGAAGTTGATGTATTCCCTCAGCGACCAGCACGGATCAGCTCCAGGCATGACGAAGCGGATATCGTCCTCTTTTGGAAGGCCAACCAAAGTAGTTTCACTTTCACAACGAAGCACACAGCGTCTTCACGACATGGCGTCGATGGCAACAATACTACAGCAACAATAAATGTTACGCCTTCTTTCTTTGCGTGAACATTTGGGCGGCGTTATGCAAATCTTCCCACATCGTGACGTAGATATGTGGGGGCGTGTTAGAACGAGCTGTTTTAGGGGGGCGTGGCTGAATCTGAACTTTTATAAAGAATATCTCTTTGGATTTGAGACTTCAGTCTTTGCAACTTTACAGATCTTATTTATGCACCAAGAGCTTGTAACACTCCAAAGAGAAAGGAAAAATTGAAATCGCATCATATGACCCCTTTAATAATCTTTATTTACAACTTTGAAAAATTATTTTTAAAGTTTTTACGGTTACTTTTGATCAATTTAATAAAAGTATTTATTTATTTATTTTAAAAAATCTTACTGGCCCCAAACTTTGAACAGTAGTATATTTATAAAATATTGATTTGTAAATATGTTTTGATAAACATAAATATTAAACTATATAAACAATAAACCATGATTGCACATTAGTTGAATACTACATTAAAAATAAACACTAAAGACTACAATTAATTATTTAAATGTTCAACGTGATCTCATGATAATTCGTATGTATTTTACGTAAAATGTGGTTCTATAAAACGTACATTTACTTATGTTTTTACAGGCACTAAAACGTACAATACTGACGTATTTTCAGCCTCTAAACGTACAAATACTTACGTATTTTCAGCATTTAAACGTACAAAACTGACATATTGACGACACCTAAAAATGAATCCTCATGAATATTGAAATTGCGGCATTCATTTGATTAGTTTTTAGTTGTCATATGAATTACCTTGTCTTCAATTGCATTATTAAATTGTTTACTCGTTTACTAATGAAATTATAACATTTCGTTTTGTTGTGATTTCTGCTGCCAGCTCGTTTCCAAGAATATGCCTACATAATGTTAAACACGACTTCACTTTAAACCTTAAAATAAATAACATTTCTGCAATCGTTTAACCTTTACTTGTCATGTAATGTTCACTTTGATTGTCATGGGCCACAAAAGGCGTTTTCTCCAACATGCTGTGACTGACAATAGAACTATAAAATACACCAAAAACGCAACATAATTGCGAAATGAAACAATTTTATTAGTGCGCTGTAATCCAAATCTTCCGAATCCATAGGACTGCGAGGAACAGACCCAAATCCAAGCCTTTATTCGGCGATCTTCTTCTCCATCCCGAGCAGCGAGTCCATTGACCGTGAGCAGCAAAGCCCGCGCTGACTGACACGGAACTACCACATTCAAGGCCCAGAAAGTTAGTAAGGATATCGTTAAAATAGTCGACGTGACATCAGTGGTTCAACCGTAATGTTATGAAGCTACGAGAATACTTTTTGTGCGCAAAGAAAACTAAAATAATGACTTTATTCAACAATTCTTCTCTTCCCTGTCACTGTCTGCTGCCATTCAAGACAGAAATTTTGGAGAAAAATAAATAAAAACAAAACATTATACTTCATGTAGAGCTGCAAAGTTACTTTTTAATAAATCAGCTACTGTATGTCTATTAAACCTTTGTTTAGTATGATCACAACAGAACATTCAGATCGTTGTTCGTGCTGCCAATGACCCAGAGAGAGCAAATATCATGTACGAACACCATCACAAAACGTCTTTACTATGGAACCCTGTCTCCACCATGGGATTAAAATAAATATATAAACAAACAAACAAAAAAAACGTAATTGCGACTTTTTATCTTGCAATTCGGAATTTTTGTCGCAATTCTGAGAAAAAAAGTAGACTGAACTTGCAATTCCAAGTTAAATCTCACAATTCCTTCATTATCTCTCAATTATTGTTTACGTATCTGCCACGGAATTAAAAATGATAAAAAGGCAATTTTTACTTTTTAATATCACAATTCTGACTTTTTCTTACAATTGCGAGTTTATATCTCAATTCCATTTTTTTCGTCAGAATTGCACGTTTTATCTCAGTTCCGAGTTTATATTTCACAATTCTTATCACAATTACCTTTTTTATTTTTATTCCATGCTGAAACAAGTCAACACAGTTATTTCTGTTACAAAAATGTTTTAGTACGGATATAAACGCTGATGTCTACGGTAGTGATCAAAATACTTGATGCTTCAAATAAAGATTGTATCATTACACTGTTATGCCAGTAGGTGGCAACAAGTGACTGTTAAAAAAGTATTTGTCATTGAATCATCCATTCAAGAGAATTAAGAAAATGAATTAAATATTTTTAAATAGACTGCAGGAATTAACCTAGCTAACAGGCAACATTCTCAGAACTTTGGCTAACGTTCTGCCAGGGTTCTCTCAACATTTTCCTGAAAAATTTTAGTTAGATGTTCATCTAACTTCAAAAAGGTTTTAAAATTATGTTCCCATAAAGTTTTCTCTAATGTTCACATAACCAAGAAAAAGTACCTTTTTTAACATTTAAAAAACTATGTTTTGAACATTCAGAAATAAAGTTCAAATAATGAGAATGTTAGCAAAATGTTCTTAGAGCGCATTTTTGTTAGCTGGGAACATTTTAGTAAATAACATGTTATTTTGCTTGGTTGTCATGATTCAGATTCGTGGAAGAATCATGATCTCTATTTTAAACAAAAAAATTGTGATTCTCCTTTTTTTCCAGAATCATGCAGCTATAGTATAGATGTCCTTTATATAATTAATTTTATATTGTACATTTTAAAGAGCACTTACAATTAAAACCTCAAGGCCAGTATTGGACATGCACAGTGTAAATTTACCAGAATTCCCTATTGTATCACTGACAGCACTGTCACAAGCGATGCATGCATTTGGGGAACATGAAGCGATCTGATGCTTCGTAAACAACTGATTGTCTGTGGTGGCAGAGATCAGGACGGTACACACACATTAACACACACTGGCCCTCTCTTTCCTACCTTGACATTATCAGTTGTGACAGTGCTGTGGAACTATTTGGATGGGGATGTGATACACGGCTCTCCATGCCTATCAAATCTCCCAGAGAGGAGACTATTAACTCAGAGCAAATTGTGCCATGTAGCTTAAAGGGGCTTGTCTGTACCAATATCCCTAATATCTCTATTTGTTGTCGGAGTGTAAAGAAGTCTGCTGTGCTCTGTTAGGGTGAGTGATGGAAAAAGCACATTTGGCATGGCTTCTCACCGAGTACTACACACACTCTCTCTCTGTCAGTGTGTGTCTTAAGAAACAATGGAAGCTGTTTCTGCACACGAAAAGAAAAAAAAAATCAGAATAATGAGATATAAACTGGCAATTCGGAGAAAAAAAATCTGAATTGTAAGATGCAAACTCAGAATTCTGAAATTATTTCTCACAAGAGTTTATAGCTCAAAATTCAAAATATATCTCGAAATTCTGACTTGTTTCTCAGAATTGCAAGAAAATTTTTTGAAATTGTGAGAAAAACACCATTTTTTTATTCCGTTGCGGAAATTAGCTTCCATAAGAACCAGATCAAATCATGTTTTTTTATTATTTTTTATAATGTGCACTTGTCTGATCATGTCTGTTAGGGTTCGTATGCATCTCTAATAAATAAATATTCTACTTGGCACACCTTCAGATGTTGTGAAAATGTCAAAACCCTGCAGAACATTTTCTACTCCACTTCAGAGTGTTACAGTATTTCCAAATGTTATTGTTTTCTACCTTTGCATGCATTCTCAGCCACCCGTCCTGATAATTGCCATTGGTGTGATTTGTGCACACTTTGGTGAGACACTTTGGTAAGAAAGTGTCTAATAAAGACATTTAAGGATTTTAGGAACTTATCCAACATAGGTGTGCACATTATTTTCCCATCAATTATTGTGCAAACAGAACCGAAATTGGCTCCTTATAGCGTCATCTCTCACAATCTCTTATTGGTTTTGAAAATAAAAAGCCCTTTTCCTGATTGCTCATTGAACACTTGTAGTAACCAGTTGCCTTCTTTCTCTTTACAAACCATTAGTAGACCTGTATGGAATCTGCACACCTTTCCTGCATGGTTTTTGCACTGATTTTGAGGGAAACTCTGCGGAATAGATATAAACATGGAAAAATATGTTAATCAAAGCATTAATGTAATCAAAAATGTAAACTTGCAAAGTATTTATAGAATTTTAAGAATGATTCTATAGAAATCTGCAGATTTTATATTTTATAAATTCCCCAGAAATAGAGATATTGGCCTAATTACTATAGTTTTTTTAGTAAACTGAGCAGCAACCTTTAATGTTGGCCATTTCATTGGAAATATCTCATAAATGTCAAGTAATTGACAGAGTTTTGGTTCATTTCAAATCAAACATGATCGGATGTGATGATATTGGATTTATTAATCAATTTTAACAGTTGCGTTTTGATCAGAAACACAAGAGTTTGCAACTCTTAACTATATTTGAATTTATTTTAGCTTTCAACTAAAAGCATACTGGCCTTTTAAGCAACATCACCAGTGTTGTTATTAACTTTTAAGAATCATTTTTGTTAATTGAAATAAACCTGGATGAAATATAACCATTAGACAAACTTAAACATAAAAAATTAACAAAAATTTGAAACGTATCTTAAATAAAAATACATTAACGCTAAAGAAAAAAAAAGCATTAATAAAAATGACAAAGGCACATATGAAATGACTCAAACTTAAACAAAAATAAAATGAAACTAAAAACATATAAAAGCTATTTCAAAATATTAATAAATACCATAATAGTATATAAATAATGCAACAGTAACACTGAATTCCACAAGAGCAAGAGTTTTGTATTAATGCACAATGATGTTCAGATGCTGATATTAAGACCAACAGCACGATTGCAAGTTTGATATTGCTTTTATACAACAGTTAATATTATAGATTCAAATGCAGCTAAAGGAGGATATATGATATATCTCATTCATTTCTCTATGTAACATAACAGTCTTTGCTTACATTTTAATTGCATGAGAATTGTTGAAAAAGAAGTCAAAGAGCAGTTATTCTTCCTGGCAGTGACAAGTAAACCAGACTAATAGGGAACATCTCAGCCTGTTTTACCCAATGCCAGACAGAGTTTAGCCATCTGAATTTTTAAAGCACACACGTGTGTTGCAGACAGACAGACAGCCAGACAGATAGGTGTATGAATGTGTCTAGACTTAAAACACAGATCACAGGCCTTGAGACATTGATGTCCTGGTGGCTTTCTCATTCCATGACTCGTCGCTTTGAGACAAGACATGTCAAATCACAGCCTCGCCATCACAAGCGCTCGTAGCGTATGTCCATCACGGTGGATGTGGGGTCAAACTGGAACCAAGCTGGCACCACAAACTAAAAACCAGTGCACAAGGCAGTCTTGGGAATAAAGTGAAATTTGGACAGGCTAGACAAGCCAATCAGGGGCCACACAACCCTAATGGGCTCGTGTTCCTATATTCACCATGACAACACAGAGTCTGACACATTTACAATGACATGATGCTTCAGTTCGGGCTTCTCTGTCAGAAAGGAAGTGACAGAGAGGAAGAGACTCATTGTTCCATCTCTCTTGCTTATCAGGGGAGCTAGTTGTAACTGTGTCATGCTTTAACACAACCAAATCACCCAATTGAGCCAATCATAAGAGTCTAAAATATTCTAGAGCCAGAGGAAATGACATAATGTCAACATAAGAACGTGCACAGATGCCTTCACTAGCAACTTCATCTTGAGCTGTGACGTCAAAGGCAGAAGACAGGGAAAAACACTTCCAAAGAGCCTTCCAAAAAGGCATCTGCTATATATTATGAGATATTAGCGATATATGTTGTGAAACATTTGATTTGATTAGAATATACCGAGTTTGCTGCACCGCTTGTCAGAAGTGGCGCTTCCCACTGCTGAATCTTTAGTGCCATGGCAAAAGAAATCATAGTTGTGAATGTGAGTTTGCAGACAGTGTTGAATTTGATGTAATAGAAGACTGTGTACAATGTGGAATGGCAACGGGCTACATGCCTAAACATCATAAAATGCGAAAAGTGTATGTTTCTGAACAAATGACTCGGTTCTTTTTAGTGAATCAACATACAGCATGACCAAATGACTCAATTATTCCTGACCAAATTACTCTTATGAGCTGGTTCTTTTTAGTGAGTTAAAAACATACAGCACGAACAGTGTAGTCCAAAACCCGAAACGACTGATGTTTATGAGCTGATTCTTTTTAGTGTATCAAAAACATACTGCATGACCAGGGTAATCTGATTCTGCAACAAATGACTCTTATGAATCTATTCTTTTTTTAGTGTAGTCGGAATCCCGCAACGCAACTGGTTTAGTGAATCAAAAACATAAAAGTGCGAGTGAATTATTGATAAAAAAAATAATCAAGCATATTGTACAAACAACAGGACATATAACCAAACATGTTAGGGGTATATTGAAAGAAAAAAATGTCTTCATATTAAACAATTGTCTAGATCATATCGCTTTTAAGTTTTTACCTTTAAATATT